>NW_022631042.1:9882483-10222238 GCF_010015895.1 Lontra canadensis
AAAAAAAAAAAAAAAAAAAAAAAAAAAAAAAAAAAAAAAAAAAAAAATCCAAAAAACCCCAAAAAGAGCAATCCCAACTCCACAATTTACAGATTGGTACACTGAGGCCCAGAGAGGTTGTTGAATTTCCCAGGACCACACAGGATGATTAGATCTCATGTTTGCACTCCTGTTTCATTGAACCTTCTAAAGCAGTAGTTCTCAAATGGTCACTTACATTAGAATCACCTGGGGGACTTGTTAAGCCACAGGTCACCAATCCCCACTTCCAGGGTTTCCAATTCAGTAGATCGGGAGTTGAGCTCCAGAAGATTCCCAGCTCCCTATGTGCACACCCTGCATAATCTCCTTTTCCCTCACGTGACACTAGGTTTAGGCCAAGAGTTTAGCCCCTGTGATGAAGTGTGCTACAAGGCAAAGTGAAGGGATTGTGCGGAGGTAATCAAAGTCCCTAATGAGTTGGCTTTGAATTCATGAAAATGGGTATTATTTGGGGTGGGCCTGATCTCATCAGTGAGCCCAGGAAAAGAGAGAGGAATGGAAAAGAGAGAAATGCTTTCCTTCTGGGAGAACTGGGAAGGTTTCGTGGAGCGGAGATTGGGTCTGAGCCTGCAAAGTGAGGGAAGTCCCTCACAACGGGCTCATGGAACAGAGAGAGTTTATTGAATAAAGGCCCAAAGATATGAAGGCACAGGGGAATTTGGAATAAAAAGCAGGCAAGAACAATAGGTGTAGAGGGAATTTTATTGTGACGTCCTAAGTTTGAGGCTTTCTGCAGTGCTTGCTTATGGGGGGCGTGAAGGTTAGGAGGGAGGTCAGGGACAGCGACAGGAATAACAGGGACAGCTATGCAGAAGCCATAGCAGAAACAGTAGTGAACACTGGTGAGACTACCAGGTGAGAGAAGAAAAGGGCCAAAGAAGCCCCTTGAAGAAGAACCACATCAAAAACTGAAGCCTGTGTTTTCTTAGATGTGGATTAAAAACAATGAACGAGTCACTACAAAATAGTATAAGTTCCATACTGAGACCTGAAATCTGAGAATATTTCTGACCTATGGTGAGCTTTACTCACTTCTAAATAGTCAAAGTATTACAATTTAAACTAGAGTGTTTTGAAGGTTGTGTTATAATAGTGGTCCCTGGACAAAGAACCTGAGTACCGCCTAGAAAATCTTAGAAATGCAAGTTCTTAGGTCTCACTCCAGATTTAAAGCTGCCAGCAATCTGTTTTGCTTTGTGTGGTTTTTTTTTTAAGATCTTATTTATTTATTTGAGATAGAGCAAGAGAGCATGAGCAGGGGTGGGGAAGGCAAAGGCAGAAGGAGAGGGAGAAGCAGACTCCCCACTGAGCAGGAAGCCAGATGTGGGGCTCAAACCTAGGACCCTGAGATCAGGACCTGAGCTGAAGATGGATGCTTAACCGACTGGGCCACCCAGGTGCCCTGGCCAGCAATCTGTTTTAATAAGCCCTCCAGGAGATTTTCTACCACCCTGCAGTTTGAGAAGCAACACTGAAGTTAGGAAAAGAATGGTCATGTTAGTTAGGCTGAGACTCTCAGTATTGGTTGCAAATAGTAAGAGAAGGATGGTCTGATCTAAGGACTGTTAACTATCAGGTTATCAGAAAAAAATCAATCTAAATGTAAATCAAACACAGGATCATACTGATAAAATATTCTCAGAACAGACATTACTTTCCTGAGAATGCGTTGATTATTTGATAATCTATCACCAAAGCCAATGTTCATAGAAACATTAGAAAGCAATCATAAAAAAACCCCCAAAAACAAAAACAAAAAACTAAGGAGGTGATTGGAAACCATTAGCTGGTCATTACCCCATAGAGTTCTATAGCTAGCCAACCCCAGACTCAGCATAATAGGATGGGAGAGGAGGCATAAGTCACACCCCATGGATCGTATTTTCTCACCTTACCCTACAGCACACCCAGCTGAAAAATAAAGCCCAAGAAATTCTGAAAGCCAATTCGCCATACGTAAACTGAGAATATGGCACCTTTTAATGGGTTATGTGAACTGGATCGTCTTTGTGAATACTTGGATTCAACGCTTTCCTTGCAGAAGCTCTTGGAAAGTTTGTTGTAGAGAATGGAAAACCTCATAGGAATTTCTCATATGTTGCTGAAGCTGATTATTAATACCGACATTTTGTATCAGACAGTGCTTTTGGCTGCAAGGGAGAGAAAACCCCGAGCCAGAACCACCTGAGCAGCAAGAAATGTAACTAGGAGCACAGAGGTAGGGCTGCTCCGAGCCCTGGTCCTCAGCGCTCCCTGCTCTCCTTGCTGTACCAGCCTCAGCCACGGGCGGGCTGCAAGATGGCTCCAGCTGTTCCCATCATCATGCCCAGGCATGACAATGTCCAAAGGAAGAAAAGGGGGAACAGCTCTTTCTTGCAGCTCTTCTTTGGCAGCAAGAACATCTTTCCCAGAAACCGCCCCCCCACCCCAGCAGACTTCCGCTCTTGTCTTATTGTCTAGAATTGGGTGACGTGCCAGCCTCATTGACACCATTCCCACTCAGTGGCAACAGCAAATCTTTGGGGATTTACATGCCAGACTCATGCACCCCTGGCTTTCTAGGCTCCCCTGGGATACTCACTGAGTGGAGTTGGCATTTAGGCAACATTATTGAATTTTTTTTCCCTTTTCCTATTGAGAAATATACAGTCAGGCACAGGAAGGGTAAATGTATAACCATGACTAGATTAGACTATCCCTTGAGGTAGAAAAGAAAGATTGGAAAGACAATCACTATTATTACTACAAATAACCTCCACTAACAGTTACGACGCATACTTCCACTGTGCTGGGAACTGTGTACACCCCCTATAAGTGGGGTATCATTTGAAAATAAATCCAGAAGAGACATAATTTTATTAATGTCACGTTACATGGGAGGAAGTGTGGGCTGAGGTTGGTGAAATCACTTATAGTTACACACCCAGTAAATGCTGAGCCAGGACCCAAGCTTAGAGACCACTCTGCTGTACGGAGAGAACACACTTAAAACTACTTTGTAAATCTGAATGTACAGTTCAAATATCAGGACTATGTTCAAGGCAAGCATGACGTGAACTTCTGCAAAGGAGAATGGAAAGGCAGGATATAAGAGGAGATACCAAGGAAGCGTACCCTTTGTTGCTTTCAATGAGTCCAACCTTTCAAGCTCGAAAATTTGTATCCTGGTGGCACCTAGGTGGCTCAGTCGGTTGGGTGCCTGCCTTTGGCTCGGGTCGTGGTCCCAGGGTCCACGTGTTGGGCTCCCTACTCTGGGGAGAGCCTGCTTCTCCCTCTCCCTCTGCCTACTTGTGCTCTCTCCCTGTCAAATAAAAAAATAAAATCTTTAAAAATATTAATAATAAAATTTGTATCCTTAAACATGGACAGAAGCTGTGTATGTGACTTTGAGGATATCACGAAGGTAAAAAGCACCAGAAAACTGAAGAGAAGCAAGTGCCTGAATTTTCAAGGAGCAAAAGAGTAGACTGTGAACCGAATAATAAGAGTGAACATGTATTGAGTGCTTCCTCGATGCCTGGAATGGGTCCAGCGATTTTGTGATGTAGAATTATTATTCTCTGCATGTTACAGATGAAATACAGAACTCATGGGGCTTCTGAAAGGATTAAATAAGTGGTTAGATAAGGAAAGTGTTTGGAATAATTCCTGGCACATAGTAAAACCCTCCATAAATGTTGGCTGTTATTGTGATGGAGAAACCAATGAAGTTCTCTTCTTTATGCCCGCGGCGTGCCATCTTTATTTCAATTATTTAATTCTTATTTATTCCATTTAGAGCCGTGATCTGTTTTCCTAATTATTTTTCATCAGCAATATTTTGTAGCAATAGGGTGTATCAAAGGAGGGCAGATTCATTTTGCAGGTAAAGAAACAGGCAAACGGATTAAGCAATTGCCCTGAGAGTCTGTGATTTGCTTAGCTGGAGCAGCGTTACACGGGAAACAGTAGGACACGGGAAACAGTAGGACACGAGAGCTCTTAACAGCTCCCCTCTCTGACTCCACCGTATTAACTACACCCGACCAGGGAGCTGAACTCCTCAGCTGAGCTTAAATTGCTGATCTGTTATTTACTAAACTATTCTCTTTGTCTTCCCTTTGTGTCTTCGGCCTTTGTCTGCAAGCAGTCGTAAAAGTTTCCTATGATAGGTGAGGGACTAGGAAGAGAGGCAGGCATAGGAAATCTGACACTCTAAAGATATATTTGTCCTGCAGTATGCCTCAAACAAAGCATTTTTCTGGGTATTAAAACAATAACAGTGAAAGAACCCCAGCCCCAGCCAATGCTAAATTATTTTGGCACAGAGCTCATTCTACCTCACCTCATAAAAATAGGTGTGTTTTGTTCTTGGACACACTTGATTCTCTGGGATGTCTGACCAGCTCAAGGATGAAAAATGTTGCAAATTCTGAGGTGTGAGGACAGCGGTTTTATGTGTTTGCCTGCTTGTTCGGACAGGAATTTAGAGCTTTTCCATCGTGGGTTTTATTAGCACACATTTCCCACTAGATGGCTGCAGCAAATCTCTGAAGATTCATTCTATTAGTAGGAGTGGACCATGCCAAATTCACGGACCCTCAGCTTTTGTAGGTTTTTCTGGGATGTTTTTCACATAGAGTTGGCATTTTGATAAAAGTATTGAATAGTTTTCCTTTCCCCAGCAGTTAAGATATTAATTCTGAATTCAAGCCCTTTCTTTCACCCGAATTTGAAATCACTCTCATCGTCATCCCAAATCTGTTTGTCTACTAACGGAATCAAAGATCACCTCATAAAGGAACCTGTACAGCTGATCCTCCAACATGTGGAAACTGTATGTAACCATGATTTGGATAATATAAAATCAAGAGAAAAAAAAATTTAGCTTTCATCCCTGACATGAATTTATATTACCGAAACCAAGAAACTAGGCCCTTTAGCAGGGAAGAGAATGTTCATCAGTCCCACTCATGGCTGTCTTCACTTCCCCATCCTCAGACTAGAGGAACCAAAAAGCTTGTTGATAATCTAGGAGTGATGGTAAGCCTGACTTACCCATTCCTACAGCTAGTCAAAAACAGGTACAAACTCCCATCAAATGTTATCTATTGCTACCCCAATGTTAAGTAATAATAATATTCCAGCCCACTCAGAACAATCAAGGTGGCAAAGATTTTCAACTAACCTCCTTCATCAACTTGGTTTGTCTCTAATTTCCACTTTCAGACACAAGGCCTTACTCCTAAACTCTCAGGTAGCCTCCATGACCTCAACTATCAGAAAGTATCCCCCCTTGAGTCCTCTGCCTATGTCTCCTTCAAAAGTATCTCAGGCTCGGGGCTCTTGGGTGGCTCAGTCAGTTAAATGTCTGACTTCTGCTCAGGTCATGATCTTGGGTTCCTGGGATCAAGCCCCACATCAGGTTCCCCACTCGGCAGGGAGTTTGCCTGTCCCTCTCCCTCTTCCTCTGCCTCTGCCCATCTCCTACTTGTACTCTATCTCTCTCTCTCTCAAATAAATACATAAAGTCTTAAAAAAAAATCCATAACCATTTTTCACCTACCATAACCTTCCACCAAGACCTCATCTTGTGTCCTGCTTCTGCTGATGGCTGTAGTCAATCTGTGTACCATCCATGTCCTCTAACACACTAGGGGGAAAGGGAGCTTTCCAATCCCATGACTGGAGAGAGAGAAGGAAGAAGCTATGAAAGAGAACAGGTCTAAGATTGGAAACATCTAGCAATCATTCAGACACTTCATAATGCAAAGGTTAATTGCCTTAGACTATCCAGCATAAGGCATCAGTATCTGTCTCTTGCCCTTAGTTATATTAGAAACAGCTCCTTTCTATTCCCTCCTATTCCCTCTGCAAGCTTGAGAAGACCAAGTTCCATGAGGTAACAGGTGGGGGGGATGGAGATGGGAAGAGAGAATCCTTCCTACAATATTATATCACTTGGGGAACCCCTACCTTCACCTGTATCATTGACTACAAGATAATTTACTTTCTTATGACATTAAATGTATGCTGTATCATATTTCTACATATACAAATACAAATGGGACAGAATAGAAGTGTTTGTGTGGAAAACTATACAGATTTCCTTCTTGCCCCCATCTACCAAAAATACCCTATAACTTCCAATTGGTACCCAGTCCCCTTCAGTCTTGTGAAGAGAATGAGTTCTTTCTTACTATGAGAGATGCTAAGTTTATTCTCACAATGAAGGGCTTACAGAGAAAGGAAGTAGTAAGAGAAACTAAAAACAAACATCTCTTGCAAAGTTCAAAGAAAAAGGTAGTAGATATAAAGAGATAGGGCAATGGATAGAAAACTATATATTTGGATTCCTTTCAGTTTGTCTTTTTTTTTTTTTGTAAGAGTCAATCATAAGGAATAGAATTCCATATCAACTATTTTTGGCTATGAAGTGTGTGTCTTCATTTATATTTTTAAAAATAGCTTTTTTGAAATGCCAGTCACAGATAATGCATTTCTCCATTTTAAATCATACAATTAAGTGGTTTTTAGCATATTCACAGAGTTCTGCAACATCACCATTATTTAATTTCAGAATATTTTTATCACCCAAAAAGAAACACCATACCCACCATTATCAATAACTCCCCATTATCCCTTCCCCAGTCCTCGCAACCATAATATACTTTCTGTTTCTATGTATTTGTCTATTCTGGACACTTGATGAAATATTATAATATTTGGCCTTTTGTGACAATTCAGTAACATAATAATCTCCCTTAGCATAAGAATTTCAAGTTTTGGCATACCTGGGTGACGCTGTCGGTTAAGTATCCAACTCTTGATTTTGTCTCAGGTCATGATCTTGGGGTTCTAAGATCAAGCCCGGCCTTGGGCTCCTTGCTCAGTGTGGAGTCTGTTTGTCCCTTTCCCTCCCCTTCTACCCCTTCCCCTGCTCATGCTCTTTCTCTCCTTCTCTCTCTCTCTCTCAAATAAATACATAAAATCTTAAAAAAAGAATTTCAAAGTTCATCCATGTGGTAGCATGGATCAGCACTCCTTTCCTTTATATGACTGAATAATATTTCATTGTATGGATATACCACACTTTGGTTATCCACTCATTCACTGATGGGCATTTGTTTCTAGTTTTGGGCTATTAAGAATACTGCCGCTATGAACATTCATGTACAGGACATACAATTTCAATTCTCTTTGGTATATACCTAGGAGTAGAAATGCTGGGTCGTATTTTAACTCTATGTTTAACATTTGAAGAAATTGCCAAACTGCTACGCTGTTTTACATTATCATCAGCAATATGTGAGAGTCCCAATTTTACCACATCTTTGTCAAAACTTGTTATCATATATCGCTTATTCTATATACATACATCCTAATCATTTTGAAGGGGCATCTCATTGTGCTTTTGGTGTGCATTTCCCTAACATCTAATGATGCTGAGTGTTATTTTATGTGTTTATTGGCCATTTGTATTTTTTTTAGGAGCAATGTCTATTAATATCCTTTATCCATATTTAAATGTGTTATTTGTCTTTATAGATTCTGGATACAAGTCCCTTATCAGACATGTGATTTGCAAACATTTTCTCCCATTCTGTGAATTGTGGGAAGCTTTCAGTCTTTCACCATTAAGTATGATTTTAGATGGGCGGTTTTTGTAGATGTCCTATTTCAGGTTGAGAAAATTCCCTTCTGTTCCTAGTTTGTGTGTGTGTGTGTGTCTGTGTGTGTCTCTCTCTTGAAAGAGTATTGAATTTGTCAAATTATTTTTCTGCATCTGTTAAGATGATCATGTTTTTGTGTCCTTTGTTTTATAATATGGCATATTATATTGATTCTAGTATATTGAACCAGTTGCATTCCTGGGATAAATACCACATGATCATGTTATATAATCTTTGTATATGGATTCAGATTGGTAGTATTTTGTTAAGGATTTTTTACATATATATTCATAAGAGATATGGTGTGTAGTTTTCTTGTGATTCTTGCCTGGTGTAGCTATCAGGATAATCCTGGCCTCATAGAAGAAGTCATGAAGTATGCCCCTCCTTTAACTGTTGGAAGTTTGTGAAGGATTGGTGTTAACTCTTCTTTAAACAATTAGTAGAATTGACTACTGACGCCCTCTAGGCCTGGGATTTTCCTGGTAGGAAGTTTCAAAATTACTAATTCAACCTTTTACTTATTATATGTCTTTTTAGATTCTCCAATCCTTCTTGAGTCAATTTCAATCATTTGTGTCTTTCTAGGAATTTGTCCATTTTATTTAAGTTACCTAATTTGTTGGCATGTCTTCTATATTCCACACAGGGTTTCAGGTTCTAGGGCTAAGGGGTGAGTGATACCTTGCCCTTATGGAGCATACATTCCCTCATAAGAGAGGTGGACAAGCAGTATAAAAAATAAGTTATATAATATATAGATAATGTCAAAAAGTTTTGGTTATAATGCTCAATTTAAAAGATGATAGCTGTCAACCTGTTGGATATCATATTCCAGTCATAATAAGTTAATGAATAAGTAGAACATGCTGGTAGGATGCTTATAGGTTAAACACATTCTCATAATGAATTTCCTTTCATATGTCAAACTCATAATGAATAAATTTGCACATGTATTTTATTTTTAAAATTAAAGTGTGTCCACAAAGATATTAATTGGTCAGTTAAGACAATTCATTGAGAAGAGGGACAAATCAAGTCAAAACAGCTGTCTTAATTGGCTAGCTGTTGTGGTGGCCCTTAATTCCATTATACAGCTTGTGTGAACCAGTTTATCAGTGATCCCACTTCAACTTAGCCAAAATAAAATAGATACAGCCTGACTGAATGGAAGGCCGTCAAGTTGGTAGACTGTACATACTGTACAGCTCTGGGCAAGCCATTTGTACTGTGTCATAATTGTCTATGAGTCAGAGCTCACCTCAGCACCCTGGACAGCGCCCACTTAAGTCCTCATGCTAGCACAGGGAAAAAATATCAACTTTAATTACTAAATTATGCAAAATTCTTTTTTTTTAAAGATTATTTATTTATTTGACAGACAGAAATCACAAGTAGGCAGAGAGGCAGACAGAGAGAGAGGAGGAAGCAGGCTCCCTGCCAAGCAGAGAGCCTGATGCGGGACTCGATCCCAGGATGGTGGGATCATGACCTGAGCCAAAGGCAGAGGCTCAACCCCCTGAGCCACCCAGGCACCCCAAATTATGCAAAATTCTTTAACACAATCTCATTATCCATAATAACACTATAAGGTAGGTACTATCATTTTTCTGTATTTACAGATGAAGAAACTGAGGCTCTAAGACAGGCACAGAGCTAATGGTTGGCTGAGATGGACTTGGAACCTAGGGAATTTGATTTTAAGCCGGTATGTTTTACCACTGTATTTTCCTGCCTCCTTTGTAAGTAACACATTATGTATGTAAAAAGTCCTTGCTTTGTCAGTTAAATGTGCTAACCTCACTTCCCTCAAGTTACACACATTAATTAAGAAATTTGCATATGTAATTTATTTTAAAAGTATGTTTGTGTCTACAAAGCTATTATTTGGTCAGTTAAGACAATTCATGGGGTGGGGGAAGACAGAATAAGTCAAAACAGCTATATTCCACCTAAGCCACTGCTCCCTAAACACCCACACATCCTTACCCTTGTACCCAACCTCAGAGGCAGCATTTTCAAAGACCTCCTGAGAAGACACGTTATGCTAAAACATGTGATGGAACTAGGATAACCCTTAAAATAATGACAAAGTCCAAGCATGTTAGCAATTCCTAGACCTACAGATAATCTATGTGAATGTAATGGTCCCCTAACTCTCTTCAACTACCACAGTGTGAAATCATCATTAAATAAACCATGTCATTAAAAATTCAAAATACTTAATTATCTGCAACATGTGTAAAATGGAGTAAAAGTCACTCAAGCTATGTGTTTCTGAAATTAAAGGGGTTCACTGTTTGTGGTTTTGGTCCCTTTGAGTTACTTTAGAAAACAAAGATGGGGGTGGCTAGACTATTTCTAGAACAATTAAGAACAGTCTATTGTCGCTCATTACTTATGACAAACTTGAAGTCTTTCATAACAACACAGAGGACACGTTTTCCCCTAAATAGTAGAAAACACTCAGTGAAATCCACCTTCACACACTACTAGTAAGCAAAGGAATACAACCTCAAACATGAGGACAATCTGTTGTCAGGGCACTCGTGGTATCCTTATGTGGAGAGACTCACCTCTATCTTAAAGCAAATCAAGCAGTATGTTTTGGTCAACTGTATTGTGCTTCCCCTGCCGGTGTAGTTCACAATTACCATAATAGGGGCACTCAGTTCTCTGGATGCCCTATGACGAACACAACAGAGGAGCTTGTGGGAGAATGTTCGCAAGCACCATCAGTCATTGTCTGGAGATTTATGATCCACATACAAGATCAACAGTCTGGTGCACACTGATTATTTTACCGCGGAGCTGCACCATCTGTCTCCACCCAGGAATCTTAAAGATTTCTTAGATAATGTTGCAGGATCATCTTTTAAGAGGTATTGTCAATGGCCCTCCAACCCCTTTTAACTAAAGCGAAATTGGTAGAAGCGTGTTAACCAATGAGTCTTGGAAATTAAAGGACTTAGTACGAATAAATATCCAATCCATGAAAATAAGCTTTTACTAACAGGTTTAGCAAAGGGAAAAAAGAAAATGTACTCCACAGTATCTGAAGATTAAATTAGTCATGCCAATATTTACTCTGATTATAGATTTAAGGATATAAAATGTAGATTTTGATGCAGTAAGAATGCCTTGATAAAATAAACCATCACTGATTTAAAAGGCGGCATGAGAGCTGTGCTTAGCTACAGTGACAGACACCACGCTTACCAAATTCTCATGTGCTCTTTCTATGGTGGCACTTTCAAAAATTATTTGGCATAGCATTCTCAGGGTATATTTTTCTAAAGATGAGTCTACACCGTCATTATGTATTTCCCCATCCGCCTTACAGGTAGGTTAGGACCATATGACTAAGTTGACCAGTGGGCTCCGACTGTATCTCTTCCAGGCTGAGGCATGTAGGAACTGGTATGCCTTCTCCATCACTCCCTTCCCCAGTGGAGACAACCTAGGAGAGCATACACAGATGCTATAGAGTATGGAGGCCAGCCTGGCCACTGCTGGGCTGTGATGAGAGTGAGAAATAAACTTTTATTGTGCTAAACCCCTGAGAGTCAAAGTTATTGGTTGCAATTAATTAGTCTGAATAATATAGCCACAAACATCAGATGGCATTGAGATTTCTCACTGCTAAGAACAAATCTTATTTTCGCTACCAGACTGGGAATAAATCAGGAAAGAAGAGTTTCTCTTATGGAAGGAGTTAAAGTTTTGTAGCTCTTCTATGGCATTGCCTTGAAAAACTAGGCTGGGGGCGCCTGGGTGGCTCAGTGGGTTAAAGCCTCTGCCTTCGGCTCAGGTCATGATCCCAGGGTCCTGGAATCGAGCCCTGCATCGGGCTCTCTGCTTGGCAGGGAGCCTGCTTCCTCTCTCTCTCTCCCTGTCTCTCTGCCTCTCTGCCTACCTGTGATCTCTGTCTGTCAAATAAATAAATAAAATGTTAAAAAAAAAAAAAAACTAGGCTGATTGCAAGGGTCTTTCGGTACTTTTTCTAAATGTCAGTTTATAATTTAATTACTGTGAGAGATGAGCAAAATAAAGATCTCTGCCCAGAGATCTTGTTGTTATTGTTATTCCAGTCTTATTAGCAGTTTGGAACAATGATATCTAATTCCAGTACCATGAGCTACCAGTGCCAGCTGCCTCCAGACCATGGTAAGCTAAACCCCCCTGCAAGAGCTCTAATGTCAAATACTTCCTTGATCCATATTTCTGGGCTTGGCATATCATATTAATTTCCTGGATTCAAATGTAGTATGGACAGGGTGGCCAAGAGAGGAGGGCAGGGGAACCAAACTTTTGACAAGCTGCTTTCATGAACTATCTGCCTATGAAGAATGAATTTTATGGAGAAAATCTAATTGTTATTTCAGAAGGCATCTGTCACATTATCTAAGCCACAATAGGAGAAACACAATGAAACAATTGTTTGCAAGAAGGCCTTGGCCATAAGCTACATTTGGTGACCCAGAATTGATTACAGTATTGTAAGGGTTGTAAAAGACTGTGGTAAGAGTAAGAATAGTGCCCATAACTCATCAAAGGAAATTGTCTTCCATGAGATGTGATTAAGAAGTCTTGATCAAGAATATATGTCAACTTCCTATACCTACTCTAGATGGTGAAATCTCTATTTTCAAAGATGTCTCAAAATGTTTTCCCAATATTCACTGAACTTTTGTGTGTCTTCTTTTTTCCATAATGGCAGCCTTACTACTGCAGTAGGGTATGCAAAAAGGGATCCTCCCTCAGTATGCGGGATACAGCAAGGAACAGAGAATCTGTAGCTTCACAGGCTCGAGAGGAACTACATGGAATGAGTATTTTCCCCTCCATAGGTTTCTGTCCTGGTAGAGGGACAGTCATTGCATAATACTCCTGGACTCTCTCACCCCTTCTTCATCCCCAGATGAATTTCTTATCTTCTATGTGACTTTAGGAGTGGGAACTATGACGCTGCAGCTTAGTCCCACCTTGCCCCCTTTTCTCTTTGGGATCTGTCTGATTGCAGAGAAGATGTGCCACAAGGTAAACTTCAGGTTAAAGCCTCTGCCCCTGCAGGAGGAGGTCACAGTTTTCTCGTGCTGCCTGTGAGGGGTGAAGAAATTTGTTAAGTTCTAAGATTCAGCATCAGGAAATCCTCTCTTGTCACACACTTAAGTTATATCCTCCTAGTCAACATTAGCTGGCAATAAGCCTAAGATTTTTATCTTCACTTGCCTGACTCCTCTATCTTCTGGTTCAGGACTTGGTATGGGGAAAGAGGTATGCCAACCCAAGGCAGAAATCCACTTCCAAACTAGAGGAATATGTGCAGAAGGCAGTCTCAGAAGTCCCAAACAGGCCCTAAATGCTTCTGACTCTTTTTATTAGCCAACTGAACCCAACTCAAGCTGGGGGGTGGGGTAGTGAAGGAGGGAATGGATTTTCAGATGCAGGAAGATAACAGTAATGTTTCATTGAGCTCGGGATGAAAAAGCTCTTGGACCTCAGGCAGAAAATGGAACCAGGAAACCTGAGCCCAAACAGATGGAATCTTTTCCACCTCTTGTCTTGGCATCCCTGTGAACTTGCTTTCACTCTTCTTTCTCTGCTTTTTCAGACCACACAGGGTTGTGTGTATGTGTGTGTATGTTGGGGGGATGTCCACAATGATCCAGTCAATTGTAACCACAAGGAGAAAAATCATATAGAACAATGTGTCTGTTGTATCAATAAATCAATAACGTAGGTTACCAAGTAAGTGTTAGGAATGAGAAACAGCTGTATGAGGTTTGAGGAAGATAGTGTGAAACAGGTGGAGGAAGAGAGAGACTGGAAATTAAGTATTGTAGCACTGGTAGACTGTGCTGAGGGTCCTGTACTCAGAGACCAGTCACCCCAGATGCAGTTGTCTCCCCAGTCATGAGCAGCTCCTGACGTGTGGACACAGCATAGGCAGAGAGCTGAGTTTAACCTACATTGCTTTGTCAGGTGAGTAAATCAGAGGAAGAGAAGATATTGATGGTATTTCACAGACATAGGTAAAGCTACCTTTGTTCTCTTTTGGTTTTCACTTAAACCCACTCTTATAGGAGTCCCCTGATTTTGCTATTCCAATTTGGGCCAATGGCTTGGCTTTCCAGGCTTGCTGCTCAATTCTCCCCCTGGAATTTCCTTAGAGTGGGCACTGAGTTAATGCCATCATTTCTTGCACCCTACAACCCCTTTCAAATTCTTTTTTTTTTTTATCTTATTTTCTCGGGAAGTTCTTTACAATGAAAATTTTATATGCAGATTTCCTGAGACTCTGTATATCTAACATTCTCTTTATGTGACCACCATTGTTGATTGAAAATTGACTGGATGTAGGATTCTAGATTGAAAATCATTATCCTCAGAATTTTGAAAGCATTGCTTTGATGCCAGTTTGACTCTTACCCTTTTATATGCTGACTTCTTTTTATTTCATGTAAGTATTTAGGATCTTTTCTTTACTCCTAGAGTCCTGAAATTTCACAATCATGTCAATTTGTGGGTCTTTTTTTCATGCACCCTTCTCAAAATTAGGTAAGTAATTCACTCTTAATTTAAAATAATCCAGCTCAGTTTAATACTAACTTAATTTAAACATTATATAGGAACTTTTCCCCAAAACATGTCCCTTTCTTCCTCCCTTCTTGGGCTGTTATTGTCACACAAACTACACCTTTATAAGTCATAAGTCCACCAGCATAGTTTTATTAGTTATAAATCATTTTTTTAAGATTTTATTTATTTATTTGATAGACAGAGATCACAAGTAGGCAGAGAGGCAGCCACCCAGGCACCACTATAAATTATTATTAATTATAGTTTTATGCAGTTCTCTTTTAAAACAGTTGAAGAGAAGAATTGTGAGAAAGGCAATTTCAATCTAAAGATTCGTGTCTCTTTAGCTCTGAGAAATTTTCTTCTATCATTTCTTTAATAGTATCTTCCTTTTTCCTCATTTTCTTTTCATGAAGTTCATTTTAGTGAGATTTGTTGTCTCTCTGTAACTTTGCCGTGCTATCCAAACTCTTCTGTTATTCCACCACTGTTTACTTTCCAAGAGTTCCTTCTTATCCTCTGTTCCTTTTCTATAGTACTTTGTTCTCAATTTATGGGTATGTTATTATTTTATTAGTTTATTAAGTTAAATAGTAATATATGCTCCTGGGACAAAACTCAATAGTTTAAAAAAAAAATGTAGGGGCACCTGTGTGGCTCAGTGGGTTAAAGCCTCTGCCTTCGGCTCAGGTCATGATCCCAGGGTCCTGGGATCGAGCCCCGCATCAAGCTCTCTGCTCAGCAGGGAGCCTGCTTCCTCCTCTCTCTCTCTGCCTGCCTCTCTGCCTACTTGTGATCTCTGTCAAATAAAAAAAAAAAAAAATGTAGTGACAACTAAGCTCTCTTTCATCCAGGTCCCAGCTCTAGGGATGAGCTTGTTATCAATTCATTGTGATCCCTCAGAGATATTTCATGAATTTTAAAAATATACATATACTTCAAAATACATTCTTGAATCTCTCTGAAAGTCTAATTTTAGTTTTGCTTCTGTTTTTTATTCTTCACTAAATTATCTCATATATTTTCTAAAGATTTTATTTATTATTTGAGAGAGAGATAGTGAGAGAGAGCATGAGGAGGGAGCGGGGAGAAGGAGAAGCAGACTCCCCACTGAGCAGGGAGCCCGACATGGGGCTTGATCTCCAGACCCCAAGATCATGACATGAGCCGAAGGTAGCCGCTTAACTGACTGAGCCACCCAGGCACCCACTTACCTTGTATTTAACGGGGATCAGATATTTTTTTATCTTAGACTCTGATTTCCGGATTCCTGTTTTCTTCCTATGATTTGTTGTCCATTCACATGTAAACATGGACTAGATTACTCTCTCTGCAGAGCAGATAAGGATTTTCTCCTGTTGCAAATGTTGGTATATTTTCTTGATCATTCTCACTCCTGAGTAGAAAAGCTGCCTCGGAGCTATGTTTACGTGTGTCAACAGTGGTAGAGTCAAGAAGAAGGACTCAATCTAGAATGAAGTAGGCTGAGCGCTGGTCTGTGTGCTGGCCAAGTGAGTGCACGGAGGGGCAGACTCCACCAAGCAGCATCCTGAGGGGCAGTCCTCTCTATGTGCTTACACTGACTTCTACTTAATGCCTGCTTTCCATCTCTCTCCTCACTCCCACGTTCCACCCCTCGCCAGCCCTCATCCAGAGTCCCTCTGGATTGTGTTCAGCAGCTCAGCTCTCTCCATGCTGTTGTCCTTCTTTCCACCAAGCTTCCACCAATCTGTAGTAGTCATTAATATCTTCCACCAGATGAAATCCCACCCCCCGCAGGTGGTTGCCTCCAGTACACCGGCTTGGAAAAAGTTCTGGGCATTGGAAAATAATGCAGTGTAAGTACCCAAGACTTGCCTGTCAGGACACTGGGGTCATACCGTGGAAGAAGAGCCAAGAGTGGGGGTGGGTGCTTCTCTACAGAGGGATATTTTTTCATGTGAAGAGACTGTCAGTCTGTTCTTGGGGATTTGGAGCCATATTTTGGGGGGACCCCCAGACCAGAGGCGGGAGAAGAGTGTTATTTTTATTCATTGGTTCCTACATCATCCCCCCACTCCCCATCTGGAAGTTTGGTATTTTCCTGAGACACCGGGCATCCCTGTCTGTTCCAGGGTTCCTCAGTTTCAACAACACAGCAAACGCACTCTAATTATTTCTTCCTAATAAATACAACAACATGCAAAGCTTGCCACACTCTGGATATTATTATGGCCCTATCTCCCTGGGAATAGCTCTCATTTCCTAGTTCTAGGTACATTGTTCTCTTCTTCTGAAAGAAGGGCCTTCACTCATCTAGGCTTCTAGCAACACTATAAAATTAGAAGAGGGGGGAAACTTCAGAAGTTGCAAAACAGATGATTAACAGTAATGTCGTGGCCTTATTAAGTTAAGGAGATCACGCTGTTTGCCCATTCACACATGCTTATTGATTTAATGTTTTGTAAATTTAGCTCTCTCGAGTCTCAGCTGATGTGTGGGCGCATAAACCAACCAGACTGATATTTGTGCCATAAGTGAGAAATAACTTGATAATTTATGAGTGGTGAAACCCAAAGTTGGACAGGTTTTCCCTGGGGAAAGGAAAAAAAAAAATACGTGCAGCTCATCGTAGACAACTCTTTTCTCAGGCTCTTTGATTTTAAGAAAGTATGCCCTTTCGGGTGCAGTGGCCGGAGGGGAACTATGCCATTAATCAGCCCGCATTTTCTTTTCTGAAGCGTGGCTGAGAGGAATGTGCATGAGTGGCGGGGTTTTCTTCTTTTCCCCTGCATCTGTGCAGAGGCTGCCCTTTGCTCCTGAGGACATTCTGGGAGTGCAGGGGACACATCTGGGACATCTGGGCATTGCTACTAAGTGACTGGCCAAGGGAGATCCCATGCTGAGGGAATAATTAGTAGATCAGCTCCTTTGCAATGTCTGATATGAGCCCCTCTCTTTCTTACATGCCCTGTGTTTGACAAAAGAGCTCTCTGGGTTATTTTCTTTTAAAAGTATGGGACACGGATTTGGTTATAAAGGGGCAAAGGAAGTTGTTTCATTGGAGAAGAGTATATACCAGTTTGGGAAAGAGAGGTTAGGGAAGAGTTGCTGGAAGAACCTCTTGGAAAATCACCACTCCCCCCAGACATACACACATGCATACACACGTGCTTGCACACATATTCATGCTCACTCAATGATAGCGAGGATGGGGAATCTTGAAGGCAAAAAAGGAGGAGCCAGTTGGTCTGTCCCCTTCCCCTGACACTCTTGCTCTCCTTTCATTTGGAAGGTCCGTGGCAGCTCAAGGGCACCTGAGCCAGAACACAGATCTAAACTACAAAAGCTTGCGTCACAAGTTCCTCACCGGGATGCTCAGGTGGCTCAGTTGGTTGAGCATCTGCCTTCGGCTCGGGTCATGATCCCAGGATCCTGGGATCGAGTCCCACATCAGGCTCCCTGCTCAGCGGGGAGCCTGCTTCTCCCTCTGCTCCTTCTCTGCTCATGTGCACTCTCTCTCTCTCTCTCTCTCTCTGAGACAAATAAATAAAATCTTAAAAAACAAAAAATCCTTACCATCAGAATAGCACAGATCCCTCAGAAACCGTGGGCTCTGGTGCAGGATATAAGCTACTTTGGCTAAGTTTCGCCACTGCTGTCATGGAGGAGAGGTAGGTCTGGAAGTCAGGAAGTTGATTCAAAGGTTGAAGCTGAAACCGGAGGAAGCACCGGGGGAAGCTTACAGCGGTCACTGGTCAGAGGTAGTTCTGGTGAACAGTCAGGCACGTATCACTCACTTCTTGATGAAAGCCCGGTGCTGTGCCTTGGTTCTTCACGCTCAGCTCAAGCTCCCAGCGCTTCCAGCAACAAACGTCTCTTGTGTTCTGGCGGTTCTCCACGTGTTCTGTTATCAGTTTCATGTGCACATGGGCCGAGATAGCCACAAGCTCAGATCTCTTTAAGATAAGCTCTCTTCCACCTGCAGACCTTATGAAGTCGCTGTGTGACAATCCCTTTGGAGTCTAAGAAACTCCACTGGTCAACAGAGTCGGTGAGGTACATCCTGACATCTTCAGAAGAACTTCTGTCTATTCAAGAGAGTCTAGGAGGCGGCATCTTAAGTTATTCTGAGTTTTACAAGAAGGAACTTACAGGTCCAACCTAGATTTGATCTTTGCCTGGAAGCCATTTCTTAATTTGAGAATAGCTTGCCATCTTCAGAGACTGAGAAAATACTCACTTTTCTTTTCAAGTCGAAAGAGTCCTGGTTCCTTTACAATTTTGCTGGAGATCGAAAAATTGCTGTATTCATTTTTTTATTTCTGCATATCAAATTATCACAAACTAGCTCAAAGCAACACAAATGTATTACCTCACGGTTTCTGTGCATCAGGAGTCCAGCATACTCTAACCGGGTGCTCTGCTCATGGTCTCACGAGGCAGAAGTTCAAGGTGCCAGCCAGCTTTCCTCACCTGGGTGCTCAACCAGAGTAAGACCTGCTTCCACACTCCCTCGGGTGATGGCAGAAAGGATATCCTTGGGTTGTGTAACTAAAATCCCATTTCCTCCTGCTCTCAGCTTTCAGGATCTTGCCATGTGGCTTTTCCATGGTCCCTCACAATTCAAGTGTCTTCACAGAAAATGTCTTGCCTGATTGCGTCAAGCCCACCTTGGATAATCTCTTGATGAACCGAAAGTTAATTGATGGGACTCTAATTACATCTGTGAAATTCCTTCTGCCATATCACTCCTTCTGCTAGACCAACCTAGCCATGGGTGCAACACCAGGACATAGAGATCACGGGGCCATCTTAGAGTTCTGAGGGCCATGGTTCCTTTTTTGGGTTTATTTTTCTTTTCCTATATTATTATAGGTAGCTAAAAACTCCAAGCAGAACCATCAAAGCTCTTCATGAAAACTTCCTTAATTAGATCATCAAATTTATTACTGTATTACATTTTCTATTTTTCATATTCTGCCACTACATAACAAGGATCCTGTTTTTCTAGCATCTAGCAATATTTTCCCCTCCTTTCCTCTCCTTCCTTTAGGCCTCTTTAGGCCCTTACTGACAGCTTCCTCAAGGCCTTTTAGACTTCTCCTAACACTAGGCCCTTTAGTTTTTTGCTAATGTTCTTCTTGTGACCCTTACAGCTTCCACAACCAGCCATGTGATGTCAAAGTCAATGACACGTTTGGGGTTTTTTTGGTGGCATTTCCCAAATCAGGCACAAGTACCAAATCTGCAGTCTGCAGGCCACACACAGGGATAGAGCAAGTCATTCTGAAACTTAGAGACTTAAAACAGCAACAATCTTTTTTTTTTTTTTTTTTTTTTTAGCTCTTGAATCCGCCAGCATAGTTCCAGACACAGTTCTGTGTTTACTGAACCAATTAACACATAAGATGAAATGAGGTTACTTTGTTAGCATAAAATTCTCTGGTCTAGGAGTTCTACATTTTTGCCATCGAAAATTAGTTTTTTGGACCAAATTCCCCATAGAGAACTAATAAAACCTGGAAAACACACACACACACACACACACACACACACACACCAAGACAGCTAAGATGTGTGGGGAAAATATCCTAGGTAGAGGAAGGAAGTCCAAAGAGGTGAGTCTGGCATTTGGTACCACTATCCTTTCAAGAGAGATACTATTGTTACAAGCAGTCAATGAGAAGCTGAGCAGAACTTTTAGCAAATACAAGTCTATGGTGCAAAAGCTGAAGTTCAAGGTTTGTCAAAGAAAAGGAATCTATTTCTAAAGGGATTCCAAAGGATTATATACAAGAACTAAGAGTAAACTGGAACTAGGTCAGCCCCCTCCCAGGTACTGACATCCAACTTCAGATCACTGTGATTTCTGAATGTAGGGTGAGCTGGAGATCCTAGCTCAAGGTCCACTTGCAGAGATAAAAGATAATTCTCTTTGAAGGAAGGTAACATTATGCAGAGCTTCCATTTCCTCTCCATTTTTATATATAATGTCTGGTACCCAATAAAAACATTTTGGTATTTGAGAAGATGGGCCTTAGTTGAAAGCCCAGATAATAAAACTTATGATAGATGTATATTATTTTGTCCAGTGGAGTTACCAGCCATGAACTTTAAAATAATAGGTTCAAGGAACCAACAGAACAAAATAGAGAATTTCAGCACAGAAATAAAAAAGAAGAATGAAATAGATGCTCTAGCTGTAAATCCTAGTATTAATAATAACTAATATTAAGAACTCAATGATTAATACGGTTGACCTGTCTTATGTAGAACAGTGCACTCAACAGCTGTACAACCATTTATGAAAACTAACCACATGCTAGTTCATCAGCTTCTCTAATACATTTAAGGATTAAAATTAGAGAGTATATTCCTTGACCATATGGAAGTAAGTCAGTTAATAATACCACATTCTGGTATTAAAAAGACCTAGAAATTTTCTGTACATTTGGAACTTAAATAACACACTTAAAAATAACCCATGTGATCCAGAAGTTATAATGGAAATTAGAAGCTACTTGAACTGAATAATAATGAAAATCAGACTTTAGAAGTTTGTATAATGAAACCAAAGCAGTGCTTAGAGGGAAGTAAGTAGATGTCAATATATATGTTAGAAAAGCAAAGGGGCTTCAAATCAGTGACTTAAGTATCCATCTGAAGAAGTCACAAAAATAAAATCAAATGAAACCCAAAGTAAGTACAAGCAGGGAAATGATAGCTCTGAGAGCAGAAATTTCTTAAGAAGAAAAACATAGAAGAAAGATTAACACAGCCACAAAAAGTATTCCTTGGAAAAAGACACAAGAACTGGTAATATCTTGGTATGACTGATCAATGAAAGAGAGGCAAGGCACAAATAACCAATAATACAAATGAAAAAGAAATATTACCACTGGTCCTTCTTACAATGAAAAGGATAATATGAGGATATTAGGATTACGAAGAGAGATTAGGAAATTTAGGTAAAATGGAAAAATTCCCAGAACACACTTACCACCACTGACAGTGAAAGGTAGAAATTGATCAACATTTTGAAATGTATATGGAAATAGAATAATTGCTGAGATAATCTCGACAAGAAAGAACAGGATTGGAGGTATCAGGTTACTGAACATCAAGATTTGTTATAAAGCTACTATAACTGAGACTGGAGTGTTGGCACAGAGACAGACTAACAGACATGGAATGGAATAGAATTCAGCAAAAGGCCCACCCCTCATATGGACCCCTGATTTATGTGACGGTTGATGGTGGGTCAATTGAATATCCACGAAAGAGAACACTGAAAGTAAGACTCAGCTACTGTGAGACTGTAGGAAAAATTTTCAGAAAAAAAAAAAAAGGAGAAAATCTACATAAAGTAAAGTTGGTAAAGAGTTCTTAAATGGAACACATAAAGCACTAACCGTTAAGGAAAAGATGAATAAATTGGAATAAATTAAATGTGGGAACTCCCGTTCCTAAAGGAAAAGACACCTATAAGAGGATGAAAGGCAAACCACAGAGTTTTTTTAGATATTTGAAATTTGAAAAACATAGACAAAGGGCTTGTATCCAGCATATGTAAAAATACTTTCTACAATTCCATAAGAAAAATATAGAAATCCTCCAGAAAGATGCCCAAATGGCCAATAAATATCTGAAAAGCTACTCAGTATTATTATGAATTAGGGAAATACGCAAACTAAAACCACAATGAGATACCAATATGCTCCCACTGGAATGGCTAAAATTAAAAAGACTGGCAGCTCCCCGAACCCCACAGCAAAAACCTCAGACTCTGGGTTCCTTCCTGCTGAGCTGAGGTCTGAAAATAGCCTCCAGGCAATAGAAGGGCTCAGCTCATTTGTTTTCCTCCTTCCATGGATCACAGTCTTGCATGGCCTGTTACAGTGTCTAAAAACCACACTTTCATATAATTTCCCTAGTTTTCGAGTTGTTTATGGCAGTTATATTAAAGGTGCAAATATTTGGATCCCATTCCTAGAAATTCTGATCTACTAAGTCCAGAGGAAGGCCCAGGGATCTGCCTTTTGAAAAAATATATACAAGTGATTCTAAAATGCAATTCCCCAGTTGTCTATGATTTTTTTTTAAAGGCCATTCTCATTTATTGACAGGCCCCTATGGTTCCCTATTTGAAACACTGATGGTCACATTTACGTTGAAACATACACACACACACAGTGTGCATACTCAGTTAGCATATAATCATTTCAATTATTTTGTATTTATATACATGTTATTTTTTTTAAAGATCCTATTTGTTTATTTGAGAGAGAGACAGTGAGATAAAGAGCAGGGGGGAGGGGCAGAGAGAGAAGCAGACTCCCCGCTGAGCAGGGAGCCCAATGTGGGGCTCCATCCCAGGACCCTGGGTTCAGTACCCAAGATGAAGGCAGCCACTTAACCAACTGAGGCACCCAAGTGCCCTAGATGTTATTTTTTTATATGTACATGTTATTTTAACTACAGTGGGCATAGCAAATCTATGAATTTGAATTATATATTATAAAGTGAAAATATATTCACTATTTTAAAGTACAACACCAAAGTGGCCTGATGTGCATGACTAATTTTTACAAATCATGTTGGATAGCCCTATACAGACGACACTCTATTCAACGGTTTTTAAGACTTATTGATCTTGGGGCACCTGGGTGGCTCAGTGGGTTAAGCCACTGCCTTCGGCTCAGGTCATGATCTCAGGGTCCTGGGATCGAGTCCCGCATTGGGCTTTCTGCTCAGCAGGGAGCCTGCTTCCTCCTCTCTCTCTGCCTGCCTGTCTGCCTACTTGTGATCTCTCTCTCTGTCAAATAAATAAATAAAATCTTTAAAAAAAAAAAAGACTTATTGATCTTTAAAGAAAATCGCTGAGCCCACTTACATTCAGATTCTGTTATCTATAGTTTTTAGATTATGCAAACACACACACTCTAATTTACATACATATAAATTTTGAAATAATATAAAATAATTGCATTGATAGCTCATATTTGCTGAGCATTTATGTGCCAGTCACTGAACTAAATTCTTTATAATTATTATATCTTTTGAAACTCAAAACCACTGTAAAATGTAGGTCTCTTCATTATGTCCTTTTATAGAGACTGTTATCTGGCCCCGTGTTAGGAAATGAGAAGGTTAGAACTACAAATCAGCTCACGTTTGTGACTCCAAATGTGAGCTTATACTAACTTTATTACCAAACCCACGTAGAATTAGAAAAATTCCCTTCAGTGTCTTGAAATAAGATGAAACAGTGAAAGACTTTTGGCCAAACTCTCTTTACTCAGATTATTAGGATTTTTAAATAAACCTCTTTTATGGAAACAAGTAGGGTAAAAAACAATTGCAAATGTTAAGTTCCTTTCCCTCAAGTAAGCAATGACCCCTCCGGTCAATATTTACCATTACTGACTGCAATCTAAACATACAGTGAGTTCAACTGAAAAAGGAAGTTTTGCCATATCAAAGAACTTTGATGCAGATAAAGAAGAAAATGATTAATCCTGGAGGAATCAGAACTTTGATCCTGTGTTTACCCTCAGGTAAATGGCAGCAGACACTCTACCAAAGAAGAGTCATTAAAGTGAAATCAGTGACTTCAGGAATCCCTTGGATCAATACATAGCTTTCCCCCTGTTTGTAGAAGCCCCGTCATCTGTCTCTGCACAGGCTGGATGGGGTCTGTTCAGACATCTCCCAGTACTCACATTCTCTGCTCATTAAAGCCACAAAGGCTGAACTCAAGAGAGCTCAGCCATCAGATAAGGAATTTTCCCATCTCTAAAATAAATGTCTTGGGGCACCTGGGTGGCTCAGTTGTTAAGTGTCTGCCTTTGGCTGGGTCATGATCCCAGGGTCCTGGGATGGAGCCCAGCATCGGGGGTCCCTGCTTGGCGGGAGGTCTGCTTCTCCCCCTCCCACTCCCCCTGCTTGTGTTCCCTCTCTTGCTGTTTCTATTTGTGTCAAATAAATAAATCTAAAAAAAATAAAATAAAATAGGGACGCCTGGGTGGCTCAGTTGGTTGGAGGACTGCCTTTGGCTCAGGTCATGATCCCGGAGTCCCAGGATCGAGTCCCGCATCGGGCTCCCAGCTCCACGGGGGGTCTGCTTTTCTCTCTGACCTTCTCCTTGCTCATGCTCTCTCTCACTGTCTCTCTCTCAAATAAATAAAAAAAATCTTAAAAAAAAATAAATGTCTTATTAATTTTCACTAAAAAATGAAGGCAGTCTATATATATGTGCTTCAAAGACTACCATAAAAGGGGAAAAGAAGGGGATGGTTTTCCATTGCTTCTGTTTTTTTTTCCTTTTTTTAAAGATATACCGACTTCCTTTTCTTTGTCCTTCCCCACCCAGAATTACTTGCCTGTTTTATAAAACTGACTTCGAAGAAACTAAGGTTAATGAGCTCCACATGAATAGAAACGATGTCCAGGTTTCCATGGTGAACATTTAGGGTTGTTCATCTTCTCCACCTCTTATAGCAACTGCAAAGTGAGAGCTACACCAGCCCGGAGGCCTAATGAGCACCTGTTTCATTTACTAGGGATATAACTTGAACTGCTGCAAAAATTGCTTTTGGAGAAAAGACGAGAAATGATAAACAAGCTCCTCTTCCCAGAGGCAGCGTAGCTTATCCATAACTATCACTTCATAAACAGATTCAATCCAATTCCCATCTTTTGGTGTCTCTGAGGAAAGCAGTTTCCTGCCTTGGAAATAGGGTAGGAAAACATTTGCTCAATGGCTCAGACTCCTTGGATTTGGATCCCAAGACAACCACCTGCGAGCTGTGTAATCTGGGCAAGTCACTTAGCCATCATGGGCCTCACTTCCTTATCTGGAAGGTGGGAATAATAATCGTATCTATCTCACAGGGTCTTGTGAAGATGAGTAGGCATGTTTTTTAAAATAAAATCCAGCTTTATTTGATTGTTCCCATGGTCATTGCAAGGATACACTCTCCCAAGTGTGTATCCATCTTATTGGAAATAAGATAGTATCTGATAGAGTTAGGAAATCTCCAAATCACCACATCTGCAATTTGCCCTAGTGGATTTCATCAAGCCTCAAGACCCTTTACAAATCCCTCCTTTATACAGAATCTAGCTTGACTAACCTTGACCAAAGGGACATCACGCCTATCCCTTCAAATTCCCAAATTACTGTAACTACTGCCCATCTCAACCCTGTGGCTTATCACATATTGTCTTGTATTCTCAATGATACTTCTTTTTATTTATGCATCATCTTCCTAACAAGACTGTAAGCTACTAAAGGCGGGGTCTATTTTGAATAGTTCTTTGATTCCTCCCTTAACACTAAGCATTATCCTCATTGTCATCATCATCGTATCTCTTATCTCTTCAGCTAAGGCAATCTCCCAAAAGGGCTGATGCCTAAAGACTGTTTGTCTTTTGCTAGCAGCCCTCCCAAGAAATGGGGTAGTAAGTCCTTCATTCCTGAAAGGGGAACCTGGATGATACATCAGAATGTCCACTTTACTATTCAAGACAGTGGGAAGTAGAATACACCCAGGAGGTACAGCGAGACCTTCCCACACCTGAGCAGAGATTTCCTAGCTGCCTCTTTGTGATACAGTTTGGTGCAGATTTTCCAAGGGGGCTAGACTGCATGACCTCTGAAAGTTGGCCTTGTCTATTATCGGGGGGGGGGGGGAGTCAATGGCAGTGGAGAGGCTGCCTTGGGCAAACAGTTATTGCCCTGATGAATCAGAATGTCAATGCTGAGAAAACATGGGTATCTGTTTGAGCAACCACATTCAATTTACAGATCCAAGGAATTCCATGGATGATTCCTGTCCCCAAACTGGACCTGAGAGAAACTGAAGAGCTCAGAGCTGGTTCTCCAACTTTAAAAAACAAAACATAACAAAAACAACTCTTTGAGAAATAGGAGGTGGTTGGGTCTGGGGTGGATAGATGGTGACGCAAGCTCTGAAGCTCCAAATGGGGACAGACCAGTAGAGAACTTTTTAGTTTAACTCTTTTCTCTCCCTAGCATTGCCCTGAGTTGACTTCTCCGCTACAACCACAAGGCCAGGCAGAGAATATCCTGGAAGCTCTGAAGCTGTAGAGGTAAAGAATAAAAGCATAAGGGCAGATGAGCTCGCAAACACCGAAACCTGCCCCTCCTCAAACCACCCCATAGTTTGAGCAACTGCAACATCCCTGGATAAAAGCAGTTCCTGGGAAGAATGACTGAGCTCCCAGGACGGAAGGAATGAGGCAGGGGTGGCTTTATCTTGAAGTTCAACACAAGGGCCTCTCCAGCAGGGGGCACTCCCTCAAAGTCACTTGGTATCATGCTCCCTGTCTAACTCACTTGGAGAGACCTTAGGCAGAGTCTAATCAGCTTTAGTCCCTTTCTCCAGGTAAATAACGCTAGTTGAATATGCTAGTCGGGGTCCCAGCAGAAAACGGTGGCATACCCAAACTGATTATTTGAGAGGACTTTAGTAATAAGACCTTAATAAATAATACTATTTATAGTTATGTGGCCAGCACATAGCAGTACGCAAGTGCTAGTCACAGCCTGGGAGAGGGAGAGGAGGTAGGAGGTCTCAGACTCACAGGGAGAAAGTCTTTGGAAGAGGTCTTGATAGGAGTTCTGACATTCAGTTAAGGACACAGCCAACACCATAGGGAGAGAAGTGAGAGAGTAAGTATCCTTGACTGCACATTCTTCCCTCCCACCATTCTTCTGCTGGGTCTCCCCAGTGACTAAACCCAACAGGAAGCCAGAGGACAAGGGATCCTGTAGATGTCATTTGCACAGGCCAGGCTCAGAAACACTGAGCAGGGTGGGGAAAGTGGAAAGTGGATCTAGAAGGGCAAACAGAAGGCCTGCAGAACACCAAGTTAGCTGATAACCTCAAGGAACAGACAATGAGATAGCCTGTAAACATAAACACTATAAAATGGAAGCAAATAATAAAAAATTTGCACTAAAAAAAGCACAATTAATGTAACTAAAAGATTTTAAATAAATAAGTAGATGATATTCAGACATATAAGGAGGAATATTGGAAACATGATACAGAGGAAAGCAATTATGAAAAATAGGCAATAGGACATACTGTGATGGAGAATAATACAACAAATGGCTTTAAAAACAGAATTATTGTAGTCAAAGAACAAATTAGTGAGCTGGAAGATCAGGTCAAGGAACTCAATCCAGAACATATTTGGATGGGGTAAAAAGATAAAGAGAATGAAAGAGAAGTTAAAAGATGTGAAAGTCATGTCAGTTTCCATCTGGTGGGAGTCCTAGATGCAGATAAGGGCTAAGTGAAAACAAGAACATTTTTTAGGAAATAATCTCCAAATGTCTCCCAGAATTAAAGAAACATCTAAGGGACGCCTGGGTGGGTCAGTCTTTAAGTGTCCAACTGAGGTCATGATCTCAGGGTTGTGAAATCAAGCCCTGTGTCAAGCTCACATGCTGGGCATGAAGCCTACTTAAGATTCTCTCTCTTCCTCTCCCTGTTCCCCTCATCCACTCCCTAAAAAAAAAAAAAAAAAAATCCAAGACTCCAGGATGGCAGGATTTTTAATGCTGAATTAGGGAAGAAGAAAAAACCTATTCTAAACATTTTATAGTGAAATTTTAGAACATCGAAGAAAAAGGAAACCAGATTTCTCAAGAGCAAAACTGCATAGAAGATAAATATATAATCTCATTAAAGTATTAAAGGAAAACAACTTTTAATCTTGAACTTTATAATCAATTAATCTATCATTTAAATGTAATAATGGAATAAACATATTCTCAGGTATGTCTCAGAAAGTTTACCACACCAGCTCTCTGAAAGACCTCTTGGGATCTGTACTACAGCAAGAAGAGGAATTAATATAGGAGGAAGCAACAAGATATGAAAAGAAAGGATAAATAAAGACTATAGTAAGATCTACTTTTGTTTAGTTAAGCCTTGGCCAAAACAAACAACAAAAAGTATACCCATAATAATCCAAAACTAAAATTTTAGCTGATATCCATAGGGTGGGGAAGGGATAGGGAGACAGGGAGGAAGAAATGATAGTATGCTGTCTTCTTTGCAGGGACTCATAATTTCTGATAACTTTTGGACACTGACAGAGAAATAAAGTGAGATTTAATAATTGAGATCCTAGCAACAGATAGATTCATGAATATATAAGAACTAAATACATGATAGAGGTAATATCACAACTAGTAGGAAAAGAATGAATCATTTTGTAGACGGTGTTGGAAAAATAGGCTCACTATATGGAGAAAAATCAGATTGGCTCTCCATACCATACTAGTTAGCACTAGGGTATTGAGTTTAGCTGCCTATGTATTAGTCCCCCCACCAAAAAAGTGGCAGTGGTTAAATAAGGCATAAGCTTAGTTCTCTCTCCTGTAAAAGAAATCCAGAGGTAGGATGCAGGGCTGATATTGGAACTCTGCAATATCGCCAAAGCCTTTCTAGCTTTCTGCTCTGCCATCCTCAGCATATTGTACCCAACCTCAAGACCCCTCCATGTCTCAATACAGCTGCTGATACTCCGGGATATTTCAGCAGTCCAGGCTGGTGACAGAAAGATTCAAAGGGAACTTGTCTCCTGCATTTTAAAGAGTCTTCCCAGGACTCTCTCACTTACTTTTGGCTGTATCAAATTGTTGAGAACTAAGTCGTGTTTTGTGTGGCTTCACTTAACTGTAAGGAAGTCTATAAAATGTGGGTGGCACATTATCGTGGGTAGCAGTATGCCCATCTAAAATGTGAGATGATATGTCTAAAGAACCAGAGAAGAGGATTAGTATTGAGAAGTAACTATTCAATACTGACTATACAAGTAATAAGATCCAAACTGATTAAAGATACAAATGTGAGAGATATAGAGTCAACTAAATAATAGAAGAAGATGATACAATGCAAAAGAATATCTTTGTGATATTGGGGCAGTGGGAAGAAAGCAAATTTTAGAAACTAAACATGAAAGAAAAAAAGCCATAAGAGGAGAATGGATGGATTCTACTACAGCAAAAGTCAAGATTCCTCCTTAAAGAAGGGCCCTATGGGTCAAGTTTCCCCTGGAAGGGAAACCAACAAGGATTAATGCCTAGAATATACAAAGAACTTCTCAAATTATCAAGAAAAAATAGGACAATTAGCAAAGTATATAGACATTCACCAGTGAGGAAACCTGAATGGCTATTAAGCACATGGAAAGGTCCTCAACTTTAGTAGTGGTCAGAACTGTGCTAAACACAACAACAACAAGATACTTATTTTGCTCATTAGACTGGAAATTATTAAAAAGTGGCATTAAGTGCTGCTGATGATGTTGGGAAAGAGGTATCCTCCTCCACAGCTGGTCCGGATTCTGGAAAGCAATCTGGAGCTACTTATTGATCCTTAACATGTGTGCTCTGCATCCTAGCAAGTCAACTTCTGCTATATAATCCAGAGAACTTCTTGCAGTCCCACAAGGAGCTGTATACAAGCATGTTTTTTGCATCATTGTTTGTGGTAGTAAAGGGTCTGGGGCAAATTAGAGGGTCCATCTTTTGGAGAATGGACAAGTAAAAATGGCATTTTCTATATGTTGCATGTAGTAACACCGATAGAGCTCTGAAACAGAATGTCGACAGAGAGAGAAGAAATGATAAGATATATAGTATGCTATGGACTGAATTCTGTTCCCCTCAAATTCATATGTTGAGGTCCCAACTTCTCGTTTCTCAGAATACAACCGTATTTGGAGATAAGGTATTTAAGAGGTGATTACATGGGATGCCTGGGTGTCTCAGTGGATTAAGCCTCTGCCTTCGGCTCAGGTCATGATCTCAGGGTCCTGGGATGGAGCCCTGCATTGAACTCTCTGCTCAGCAGGGGGCCTGTTTCCTCTTGCCCCCTGCCTGTCTCTATGCCTACTTTGTGATCAGTCTCTGTCAAATAAATAAATAAAATCTTTTTTTTTTTAGGTGATTACATTAAAATGAGGCCATTAAGATGGGGACCCAATCCGGTTCGACTGGTGTCCTTATACGAGGAGATTACGATACACACAGAGACACAGGGATACACACACACACAGAGGAAAGGTCATGTGGGGACCAGAGCAAGAAGGCAGCCATCTGCAAGTCGAGGAGAGAAGCCTCAGGAGAAACCAAACCTGTTAATAACTTGATCTTGTACTTCTAGCTTTCACACTGTGACAAAATACATTTCTGTTCTTTAAGCCACCCAGACTGTGATATTTTATTATGGCAGCCCTAGCAGACCAATACAGAGCACATACCATTCACTGCCTTTAAAAACATACCCAGCAAAGCTAAACACACACACACACACACACACACACACACACACACACACACACACACGGTGTTTAAAGGTAGGAGAAAGGAGAGAGGCAGAAAAATGATCAAATAAAAGAAAGGATGGCCTTGCACAGACTGATGGTGCTGGAGTGCAGAGAGTATAATTGACTCAGTCTGAGTGAGTTATAATGAAGCACAAAGGAGGTGGCCTGTTAGGTTGTCGATCAACTCCATTGGTGACACAGGTAACCAGAGCCACAGCCTCAGCCAAGAGCCCTCTATAGGTGGGAGTGAGGAGATGCTCCTGGGTCAGAGACAAGGTATTCACCAGAAACACACTCTTGTGAGCACTGATTTCTTCATTCACAGATATGTTGGGATACTGGTAAATGTCATTGAGCCAGGGGTCAGTCCCTAAGACTGGTATTAGACTGTTTGTTAGGTTAGGACTCTGGCCAATGGGAGATAAGAGAAGGTTAAAAAAAAAAAAAAAGAGCAAGCAGGTGGACACCAGCAATCCTACCTTGACACCCAGGACCAGGGTCATGGCCATGTCCCCTGTGCTTCTTTTTGCTTCCTTACCCCCAAAACACTACATCACCCTCTCTCTCAGGCCTCACCAACTCTATCCCAAGTATGGAAGGCCAAATTTGTTCCCCAAAACCTACAAAGGGAGGTCCTGGAATGACAAGAGAGCCTACCAGTAACCAGAACTCAGAGATTTAGAGGCTAAATCCTTAAAACCTTGTTGTGTGGAACAAAACAAACTGGAATGAACTTACCAGCCACAGTAAATTTGAAATCAGAAACTTAGCTCTAATTACCAAAAAAGTAGACTGTCAGAGCTCAAAGGAACCTTACAAATTACCTGACTTATAAATCCATCCAGTTATCCATTCATTCACTCAACAACCATTTCTGAACACATACAATGTTCCAGGTACAGTGTTAGGTTCTGGTGACTCACTGATGAATCAAAACAGATTGATGTCTTGCCTTCACCAAGTTTTAGTTTCAAGGCAAAGAGAGTAAAACTCCTTCCTGTCTTTGAGCCTTCACAAATACTGATTCTTCTGACTACAAGAAACCTCAAATGAATTATCCTTCTGAAACTTTAGGTTGTAGCTGAAATGTCAGAAGCCTGTCCTAACAACTCTTTCTAAAGTGGACCCAGCTCCCAATACACACAATGGTATTCTCCTATCATGCACCATATTCATATCCTTCACGGAACACTTATTACTTGTATTTGTAATTATACGTTCATTGACTTGTTTTGCTCCATATCTAAAGTTCATAGACAGTAAACTGAGATCCAGGATATACAGCAAGCTATTATCAGAATCAGGATTAAAACCCAAGCTACCTAAGTACACAGAAACTTTAAGAAACTATTTAACTTCCCTAAATCTCAGTTCTTCCATCTATAAAATATGGTTGATAATCTATCTTACCATGGAAATTGGGCAAGAAAAAGATACAAAGGGCATCCAGATTGGAAAGGAAGAAGTAAAACGATATCTCTGTCTTGGATTACATACATGACATATTCTTGTATATAGAAAATCCTAAGGAATCCATACACATTAAAAAAAAAACCTGGTGGAGCTCAGAAACATTGAAGGACACAAGATCAATATACAAAATTCCACTGTATTATTATATACCAGAAATCAACAATTTGAAAAATAAATTAAGAAAATAATTCCACTTATGATAGAATTGAACAGAATAAAATAGTGTAGGGATAAATTTAACCAAGAAGGGCCAAGACTTATACACTGTAAACTACAAAATATACTTGACAGAAATTAAAGATCTAAGAGAAACTCATCCCATGTTCGTGGATTGTAACATTTAATATTGTCAAGATGGCAATTCTCCTACAGAATCAACATAATCCTTATTAAAATCTCAGCTGGCTTCCAAAACAATTTTGAAAAAGAAGAGCAAAATTAGAAGATGTACACTTTCCATTTTAAACATTGTTACAAAACTATAGTAATCAAGACTGTGGTACTGGCATAAGTATAGGCATATAGATCAATGGAATAGCATTGACAGTCTAGAAATAAACCCATACATTTATAGTCAATTGATTCTGACAAGGACGCCAAGATAGTTCAACATAAGAAAGAATAGTTTTTTCAACAAGCAGTGCTGAGACAACTTGGTATTCACATATAAAGAATGAAGCTCGACTCCTACCTCATACCAATACAAAAATTAACTCAAACTTTTACCTAAATGTAAAAGTTGAAACTAACTCTTAAAAAACAATGAATCTGGGACGCCTGGGTGGCTCAGTTGGTTAAGAAGCTGCCTTCGGCTCAGGACATGATCCCAGTGTCCTGGGATCAAGTCCCACATCGGGCTCCTTGCCCAGTAGGGAGCCTGCTTCTCCCTCTGACTCTGCCTGCCTCTCTGTCTGCCTGTGCTCGCTCGCTCGCTCTCTCTCTCTGACAAATTAAAAAAAAAAAAAGCTTTTAAAAAATAAAAAACAAACAAAACAAAACAAAACAAAAAACAACAAATCTTTGTGACCCTGGACTAGGCCACTGTTTCTTAGATATGACACCAAAAGAAAAAAATGATGGAATGTCCTCAAAATTAAAAACTTATAGTTCAAAGAGCACTATCATGAAAGTGAAAAACAGCCCATGGAATGGGAGGAAAAATTTGCAAATCATCTATCTAATAAAGACCTAGTATCCAGAGTATATTAAAAAATTCTTACAACTCAATAATAAAAAGACAACCCAATTTAAAAATGAGCAAAAGATTTTTTTTTAGAAGATTTTATTTATTTCTTTGACAGAGCGAGAGAGCACAAGCAGGGGCAGTGGTAGAGGGAAAGGGAGAAGCAGGCTCCCCACTGAGCAGGGAGCCCAATGCAGGGCTCCATTCCAGGACCCTGAGATCATGACCTGAACCAAAGACAGATGCTTAACCAAACGAGCCACCTGGGTGCCCCCAAAATAAGGAAAGGAATAAAATAGATAGCCCTCCAGAGAATATATACAAATGACCAATAAGCACATGAAAAGATGGTCAACATCATTACTGCAATGAGATACTACTTTATATATGTTAGAACGGCTGTAATGAAAAAGATGGACATTCACTAGTGTTGAAGAGGTGGAGAAACTGGAACCCCATATACTACTGGTGAGAATGTAAAAAAAATGGTTCAGTTGCTTTGGAAAACAGTTTGGCAGTTCTTCAAACTATTAAACAGAATTCCCATAAGTCCCAGTAATTCAACTCCTAGGGATAGAATAAAGAGGGTTGAAAACATATATCCACACAAAAATTTGTACATGAATGTTCATAGCTACATTCTTCATAGTAGTCCAAAAGTGGAGTCAACCCAAATGTCCGTCAACTGTCAAATGGATGAAGAAAATATGGTATATCCATTCAATGGACTAGTATTGTACTACTAAAAAGAATGAGGTCCTACAACATGGATGATCTTGAAAACATACGTTGAGGGGTGCCTGGGTGGCTCAGTTGGTTAAGCAACTGCCTTCGGCTCAGGTTATGATCCCGAATCCCGGGATCGAATCCCACATCGGGGTCCCTGCTCGGCAGGGAGTCTGCTTCTCCCTCTGACCCTCGCCATTCTCATGCTCTCTCTCTCTCTCTCTCTCATTCTCGAAAAACAAAAAAACAACACACAAAAAAACAAACAAAAACCCCCAAACATACGTTTAGTGAAAGAAGCCCAAGACAAAAGGCTACATGTTGCGTTATTCCATTTATATGAAATGTCCAGAATAGGCAAATTCATAGAGATAGTAAGTGAATTAATGATCAGTAGGGGTTAGGAGAGGAGAGAATGAGGAGTGACTGCTTGTGGGTGAGGGGATTCTTTGGGAGGTGAGAAAAATGTTCTGGGATTAGACACGATGATAATTACATAACTTGGTGAATATACTAAAAACCACTAAATTGCACACCTTAAAAGGGTAAATTTATGATATGTGGATCGTAATAACAAAATTTTAAAGATCTTTCTGGGTAGGGGGCGCATGGGTGGCTCAGTTGGTTAAGCGTCGAACTCTTGATTTCCACTCAGGTCATGATCTCAGGGTCCTGGGATCAAGCCCCACATTGGGCTCTGTGCTCAGCAGGGAGTCTGCTTGAGGATTTCTCTCTCTCTCTCTCTGCCCCTAATCCCTGTTCTCTCTCTCTCTATCTCTCTCTAAAATAAATAAATCTAAAACAAAATCTTTCTGGGAATAGTGCATACCAACTTCTCACTCTCCCCAACTCCACTGTTCTTGAACTTGCCTCATTCACCACCTCCCATTCCCCACCTCATCATCATGGCAATATCTAATAGGACAGTCATATTTTTATAAAACCCTACTTCCTGGCCTCCATCTCTTGGTCCCCATCAATCTCTAGGAACCAGGATCTTTCCCCACGATTTTGAACGTGGGAACAGCTAAGGAAGCCGTCAATTCTTCATCAGTGTTAGAGGCTGTCAGAGGTAAGCCTCACTTGAAATTGGAAGCTGTTACATTCCATGGGAAGAAAGCCAGTCTGTAAGGAGAGGCGAATTAAGATTATTTCAGACAGGGGGCAGTGAAAGACAAAGGGGCCTTCTGGGGGCCTTCAGGTCCTGACTCCAGAGGTCCTGAACATGAGAGACACCCAGGATTTTCCCACACCGCTCAGGGTGTCCAATTTCCTTGGGTTCCATAAATCAAGAAATTGTCTCTCTTCCTATACTGGTTCTATCACTGGCTACCATACCAATACACTTGAGCACTGCAAAGCTTACTTTGAATGACAAATGAATGTAGGGTATGAAAAAGAAAACAGTAGTAAGAGCTAACAGCTATGAAGACCTTCCTCTGTCAAACATGCTCAGCCGCACACAATGATCTTCAGAGGTAGGTGCTACTATTATTCCCATTTTAAAGATTAAAGTGAGAGAGGCACAGAAAAGCTAAGACATTTATCCAAGGTCACACAGGTGGTAATTAGCAATGTCTGTGTTCTTAATCGTTGCACAATGTTGCCTCACGTGAAATAATGTACGGTATGTGTGTAAGGCATTATTACCACTGGGAAGAAATCAGAAAGGAAATCCCTGTTGTTGTGATTCAACAATTATTCTGAGACGTGGGTTTCTTTTAAAAAGCAATATCTTTCAGACACAGGAACTTTCAGGAACTATTCGTGATATTTGGTACTTCTGACCGATGATTTCAATTTTCTGACTTCAAATACTTCTCTTACTGGAATCCAAGTGAACTTTCAGGGTGGTCTCAGTTATTCTGAGTGATTGATAATCGTATTTTGGCTTTCACGGCAGCATACAGGGTCTGTCTCAGTTACGTTCCCAAAAAAAGAAAATGTTCATACTCTGATGTTTTTCTTATCAGGAGACTCCATAAATGATCTGCACAGAGTTCACGCTAGAGCCATAGAGTTTGCTACAATCTGATCACATTGTCTACAACACATGTAGGGTCTGTTACTGTGGCTGTAAATCAAAACAACTGACCCTCATGCTCCCTGGTTCTCCTTGAGAGAACATCTCCAAATTCATGTCAAACTTAGAAGCCGCTTTCTTGAGACGATTAAAAAATTAGATTCTGGTGAATCCCAATGCAACCCCATCTATCCCCAGCACAGGTTGGAACATTGCACATTAAGCTTTTCCTCCCCTTCCTCTCCACCTTCTCCGCCTAAGAAGGTGTCAACTTTTTGTTGAAGGATGAGCTCAAGGGAGGGAGGCTGTTTTCCTCCAGGCTGATTGGTCCCCTGTGTCCGATTTTCTGCGGAGTGTTAATTATTGGGGGAAACCTGTTAGATGAAGTGTGTGCACTGGGCATCTTTTTACAAGGAACAGGAAATGAAATTACCACTTCATTTCAGAGAAATATCCAGTTGCAACCAAGAAGGCAACCACGAATGCCAAAGGCAGATAGGAACTGGTGGTCCCCAGGGAACACACTGGCTTTAGACGAAGTAAGAAGTGTGCTGACTCAGGTGAGGAAACTAAGCTGGCCAGAAAATACTTTCTCCTCTTGCAGGATAGTATCCCAAATTCCATGGTTTGAGTTTCACTCCTTAGTTTAAGACTTTGCCAGGTTGAGTTGCGACTAATCTAATGAAAGGAGACATTTTAAATCTTATCAATTCTTTTTATCTGATTTGGATGAGTTTCAGGTCCTATCCTGTGTTTTAGGAATGCAAAGAGAAAATAAGAACACACTCCAGGATGGAGACATGAGGGACAGGAGCCTACAAGGAACCCACTGTGGCCTGAGTCCTGCCTTGCAGTGCTGTGTCCGGTCAGTGTCTCACTCAGTTGCTCAGCCACTGAACCAAAGGGAAATCTGCGAGGCCTGGCCACCCCATGGGAGGAATTTGACAGAATTCTCCCAGAAAGGGAAATCAAGCAGGCCTCTAATCGAGAGAAGGGTAGGGAGTCCGCATTGCGTTGTGGTTGGGAACAATCAGGTAGGTCATAAGCCTTCACACTTTATCAGTAGTAGTGAAGTCACAGCTTTCAGCCAAGTCCTTCTTGGAGGTGGTGAAGGAAGAAGAATGAAGTGAAATAGAAATGGAAGCATTCGTTGCCCCTGTCCTTTGAAATGTCAGTGAGAACAATCGTATCAACACACCAAACAAGTAACAACAGTTCAAAACAATGCGTCTGTGCCTACCAGTCGCTAAAACAAAGGCAGGGTAAGTCCTCTCTGTTCTCATAAGTTCCTGATCCAGTCCACTCATCAATCCTATTCACCAGATGCCTAACACTCATTTAGGTGCAGCCCTTCTCAGGAATCCCATGATGTGAGTTTCGAGCTGAGTCTAATGTTTCTGTTTTTACTCTCTGAGGACTGCCCTGATGAATTTTTTCCCCAGCTGCTTGGAAAATAAAGTTAGCCATCAAAATAATTAGTACTAACTATTCATCATCTTACCCTAAGCAGCCCTGGAATTTTTCTAGAATTTGAATAAAAAAGAAAACCATGTCTTAAGCTTAAAAAAATAAAAGAATGACGGTAGAAAATTGACTTAGCATAAAATAATGTCACAACTCATTCATGGTGGCCGCTCCGATCTCTCAAAATGCAGAGTTTTAAAATAAAACCATTAAAATCTTTATAGCATTTCACAAATTACCTCTTGATTCTTGCAATCAACAGGATACAGGACTATTTATGATGTGACAAACGGTGAAACTTCGAGGGCTTACTTTTCTCTTTTTCCTCAACTTTATTTTGGAAAATTTTCAAATAAAGTCAAAAGAAGAGTACAGAGGTCACTCAGATGCCCACCTCCTGATTGTACCATTGTTAATATTTTGAGAATTTTGCTTTATTTATACGTGTAAAAAAATATTTCTCTTTTGCTGAGCCATTTGAAAATCAGTTGCAAACATCATAAACTTTATCCCTAAATATTTCAGAATTCCTCAGTTAAAAATAATGACCTTTTTCTTTTATAGCCATATCATTCTCACCCTCTGAAAATTAGAAATTATTACCTAATATTGTCTAATATTTAGACTATGTCTAAATTTCCCCCAATTGTTCCCTTAAAGGTCTTTTGTTTTTGTTTTTGTTTATTGAGATACAATTCACATTCCATAAAATTCATCTTTTCATAGTGTACAATTTAGTGGTATTTGTATATACCATCATGATGATCTAATTCCAGAATATTTTCACCCCTTCAAGGGAATCCCTTACACATTAGCAGTCACTCCTCATTCCTTCTCCCCTCAGCCTCCGCCAACTACTAATCTATTCCTGTCTCTGGACATTCCATTTAAATAGAATCATACAGGTAGGTGCCCTTTATATCTGGCTTCTCTCACTTAGTACAAAGGTTTTGAGGTTAATCCGTGTGGTAGAATGTATGAGCACTCCATTTCTTTTCATAGCTGAATACAATTCCACCGTATGGATCTACATTGTATTTATCCATGGACATTCATGTTGATTCTACTTTCTGGCTATTATGAATAATGTCACTATTGAACATTAACGTACATATTTTTCTGTGGCTGTATGTTTCCAACTCCCTCGAGTCTAGACCTAGCAGTGTCATTACTAGAACATGTGGTAACTCTGTGTGCATATTGTGGGGAACTTCCAAACTCTCTTCCAAAGCAGCTGAACTATTTTATCTTCCTGCCAGCATAAGGTGAGCGTTCCAGTTTCTCCACATCTTCACCAACACTTGTGATTGTCCACCTTTGGATCATAGTCATCCTAATGTACGTAAAATGGTATCTCACTGTGGTTTTGATGCGCATTTACCTAACGGTGATGCTGCTGAAAATCTTTTCCTGTACTTAGTGACCATTTATATATCTTCTTTGGAGAACAGTCTGTTCAAATCCTTTGCTCATTTTAAAATTAGGTTATTTTCTCTTATTGTTGAGTTGTGAGTGTTCTTTACATATTCAGGATGTCAAACCCTTATCAGGTGCATGATCTGCAAATATTTTCTCCCAGTCTGTGAGTTGTAGTTTCACTTTATTGATTCTATCCTTGGAAGCACAAAATTTTCAATTTTGATGATACTCAATAAACCTGTTTTTTTTTTTCTTTTCTTATTTGTCCTTTTGCTGTCACACATAAGAAACTACTGCCTAATTCAAGGTCACGAAGATTTGCCTCTATGCTTTCTTTTCAGGGTTTCATAGTTTTGGCTCTTCTGTTTAGATCTAGGATGAATTTTGGATCGATTTTTATATACAGTGCGAAGTAGGGGTCAGACTTCATTTTTCTGCACGTGGATATCCAGTTGTGCCAGCATTATTTGTTGAAAAGACTATTCTTCCCCCATTGAATTCTCTTGGCACCCTTGTCAAAAGCAGTTGACCATAAATGTGTGGGTTTGTTTCTGGACTCTCAGTTCTATTCACTGATCTCTATGTCTAAACAGATGCTAATTTTATGCTAGTCTTGATTATTGTAGCCCTCCAGTAAGTTTTAAAATTGTTAAGTGTGTGTCTTGTGCCCTCCAACTTTGCTCTTCTTTTTCAAGATTGTTTTGGCTATTCTGGATCCCTTGTATTCCCAAATGAATTTTAATATCAGCTTGTCAATTTCTGCAAAAAGGAGTGATAGGGTTCTGATAGAGACTGTGTCTAATATTTTTAAAACTTGCAAAGACTGACTTTTAGATGATAGCCAATAAGCTTTTCCTAAGCAAAGAGGTTTTTCAGGACAATCACTTTTAACTATTTTAATTGTTTCAAAGGACTAAATGTGGGGTATTTATTCTCATTTTTAAATAACTTCATTCATTTCGAAGAAAAAATACATTAAATACATGCAAAACTGAATTTCAAAGGGTGTTCATGAATAAAGATGCGTGTTGCCAAGTAATCTACAGCACTCTTACCAAGAACTAGTGCTATTTAATCAGCAACTTTTTTATTTAAAAAAAAAAAAAGATAATTTTGCGAGGGATTTTTTTTTCTTTTGAAGAAATCTGATTGCTAATTATTAAAGCGAGTACTACATAGCTCTAGCAACTAAGTGAGAAACAGGCTGAAAGATGAGTTTTCAGCGAATGAAAATTCAAAATGCAACAACCTCACTTCAATCTGTTGGTGTAAGCTCTTAAAATGCGACTTTACAGAAGTCTGATTGCCTGGGATTTCAGTTAGCAATACTGTCAAAGAAAAAGATTTAAAAATGCTTCCTTATGAGTTTGGTGCCAAACCCTTGCAACTGATTTTGTTTTCGCTGCTCTTTCTCCTCCTCATCACTCCCATCTCATCCTCACTGACTGCTTCCTTTTTTTTCCCCCAGGGAATTTCAAGTATAGAATTTTTTTTAAGTATCATGAAATAAAGTTAAAATACATTGTTACTGAAATAATTGATTTTCTTACATCTAGGTCAGTGTTAACTCATTCTACACCAAACTCTTGGGTCATGTCCTTGAGAAAGTGGCAGGGGCTGGGGGCAGGGGGCAGGGGTGGGAGGTGAGGGTGGTCCTGGGCAGGGGTGGGGGAGTGAGTGGTGTTCTGATCAACTCATGAATACTGAGGTACAATGCTGTCTGCCCCCTACTCCCTCTACAGCAAGACAGACTTAGATGTAAAATTTCCTAATAATAAAAATTTTTTGGTACTTCTAAGACAAATTCATCTTTCAACAGGACTCATGCTTGCTTACATAAATTCAGTTTTTCTCTATGGCAAACACTATGTAATAGAAGAAATACCACTCAAACGTCTATGTCATAAACGTGAATGGCATCAGCTGCAAAATCTCTTATACCATAGCTACTTCGTGGACTATATGAGGCAAAGTTTAACCTCAAAGTGGCAGCTTTCAATCCCTCGGTTTGTGTCTGAGTCATCTACATCCCTCCACTGTCAGAGTCTATGTTCAGGGGAGGAAACTCATTTTCTTACAGCTCTACGGGAAAGGTACACAGTGAAATGAATCTAGTAAGAAAACTCAAGTAGCATATTCCAAAACAAATACAAGTGATATTTTTCTTATCTAGTATCTTGTATTCTCTGGTCCACCAGCCCCCATGTATTATTCTAAGTCACTGAAAGTTGAACGTATGTAGATTTAATGTGTTTGGGCTTCAAAAGGGAACATGTATTAAGTCAAATAACCACTCACACAGAGATACGTTCATCCTCATCTGTTGTACTGAAAGGGTGAACTGGCCAGTTACGTATCATTTCTGAGAACATTCTTGTTTAGTCTAGTTTGAAACAACTCAAGCCTGGGCTCTCCTTGCTACAAAATCCTTGTGGAAAATTATAATAAAGTACATTTTTCCAAAGAACTGGGATTTTAATGCTTCCAAACTTTTAAATTTGTGATTGGGTATCATTAAAAAAGCTTTGGAGGTTTTTTTTTTTTCTTTTCTTTTCTTTTTTTCCTCTGACCCATGTAAAATCTACATTTTACATTGCATATGTGTGTGTGAAATGACAATTTTTTTAATGAAACAGTACTTACCCTCACTACATGCAATGCATTCTGGTATTTTTTAGTCTATTTCTTTAATTTCGTGAAAATGCTGAGTAATCCACCCAACTGATTTCACAACTCATTAATGGTGCCCAACCTGCAGGTTAATAAACACTGTTCAGAGGAAGGCAGTCTTATCATCCCAGAGTCATTGAAGAAACAGACTTCAGTTTGTTGGCTGATAACCCCAGCCTGGACTCAGCAGCTGCCCCTCTTGGAGTGACAGAGAAGGCTTATATTCTTCCCTGTTTTTTTTCTTCTGTAAGAGTCGCCATGCCACATACTGCAGGTAAATGCAGACATTCAAGGAGAGAAAACTGAGCAATCCCATAGCATTAGTCACAGGCTTTAGGGGAAAAAAAAAAAAAAAGAAAGAAAGAAACATCCTTCGTCTTCAACATAACAATCTAAAATCGGTTGATTATGTAATCAGCAATCCAGAGAAGGGCAAATATTGAAGTTGAACTAGAACCACAAGAGCAAACCATGCCTAGTGTCAACATTCTACACTCTGCTCTCTCTAGACCCATTTCTTATCCTCTGCCCTCTGTAATGTCAAACTTTTTGCTCCGTGGGTAGAATACGATTGCCTTCTTTGTCCTAATGTCTGCTTTTTTTCCCCAGAAAGTTGCTTTTCTCTTAGACTCATGGCAGCCTTCCATGCAGTCTCTCCCCCATCCATCCCCAGCACTCGCTGAATAATGGAAGCTCTTTTGTTCAATCCGGGGCACTAGCTCTCACTTGACTCCTCACCCACTAATCAATCACTCATTGCCCAAGGATTCCCAGTAAACTCTGGCTCCCCTTCCTCCCCTGCCACATCTCTCCAGCTTTCCTCACACAAAGGCACATGATTGCGTAGCCAACCTAGATAAGAATAGCGCAAAACAAAAGATGGATTTAAATTTTTTTTTTTAATTTTAAATTTCATTACAGACAAAATCATCGTCTATTGGGTACATATTAGTCACTGTATCTACCCAGCATAGGATAAAGGTTTTATTTTATTTGCCCAGGGATTAGGGGAAATTAATTGAGCCCCAGGGAATTCCCTGCCCCGGTTCTGGCTGGAGGAAAATTCCCTTTGGTCATCTGTCTTTCTGTTTAACTGCACATATCACCTGGCTAGTGAGGATATGTCCCTGCTGATCTTCCATCTCATCACTTGGCGGTTTTTGTTAATTACTTTTCCCTTTCCTACAATGACTTCTTCCTTTCTCGTTACTCACATGGCCAAACTAAATACAAAGTAGATTTGTACCCTAGAACAACTAGACTCTCAGCTTTTTCCTCAGAAAGGTTGTTTCGGGGGCACCTGGGGGGCTCCGTTGGTTAAGCATCTGCCTTCGGCTCAGGTCAAGATCCTGGGATCCTGGGATGGAGCCCCGCATCAGGCTCCCTGCTCAGCGGGGAGCCTGCTTCTCCCCTGCCTGCCATTCTGCCTGCTTGTGCTTGCTCTCTATCTCTCGCTCGCTTGCTGGCTCACTCTGTGTCAGATACATAAATAAAATCTTAAAAAAAAAAAAAGGTTGTTTCAGCATCTGCCATGTCATCTTTCTGGAAGTCATATTTGATTACATCATTACATCTAAAAAAGATGGACTACATACCATTTCATATCAGGTGACAAACCTCAAGAGAGAAATAACCGGCTTCCCTGTTTTACTTTATTATTTTGTCCCTGATTTTAATTAAAAGATAGTCACATGTGATTTTTCCTAATGTTATATGAAAGTACAGAGATCAAAGTAAAAATCAATGATCGTTCCACCACCTAGAAATAACCACTGACAACAATTTACATATCCATGGAGACATTATCTCATATGTCTCACATACACACATTCTTGAATACAATATTTCAGAAAATCTCAAAAATCAGCCTTTGGCTGCTTGGACTAGGGATCATTTTTTTCTATTTCTTTACATCTTTCTCTGCTTTCCACAACTTTTTAAATGTCCCTACATGGGTACAAGTCACAGTAAAAGAAAGCCAGAAACTAAAATGCCTGACCAACAGAGGAGCCACAGCAATGTTGGCAGAGGTCAGGTGGTGGGATTAGCGGGGGCAGCTGGCAACCGTGTGCTGCGGGCAGGGAAGGGAGTGCCCCAGGCAGGGAAAGGAGTGTGCATAGGGATGGGGAAGAGGCTGTAGAGGCAGGAAGTCCCAATAATCACTCCCAATTCTCAAGCTCCTTCTGATGCTCTTTCAGAACTTCGACACTTGGCCACCTTCACAGTGACTTTCTCATACATTTATATACTTATAAACTAAGTATACGTTTATACTTAGTTTAGGACTTTCTGATAAGAAGAAAATTACCTAGCTCTTTTGCCAATGTCAAGAAGTGAGGAATAAATGGACATATGTTTCCTTAACTTCTGCTATTTGGGTCCTTATGAAAAATCCCACCCATAGGTCAGATGTGGTTGCCAGGAAAGACGTGAGTATTATCTGCATCCCCTCCCCCAGGCTCAGGGAGGAGGAAGTGCACACATCTCCACAGGGCGAGGACTGACTCCCCATAGGCCACTGTTTCAATCCAACCCTGTTAAATTACACTCCTGCGCCAAACCCAGGAAACTCCCCTCCTTCCCTAATGAAGCATTTATCACCCCTTCCACACTGAATCTACAGCCTATTCCCTCTCCTGCAACTTCATATCTCAGTCCTATCCATCTCTTCCCTTTGTTTTACTTTCAGAGGGAGGCCTGTTATATATTGCCTGTATAATGCTTTAATCATGGATTATGGGTTGCTTTACAGCTCCCTGAATACCTTGGCAAAGTCTCTATATAAATAAAATTATTATTATTAAAATCAATTAATCAGAGGCACAATTCACTTTTCAGTGTCTGACATCCTGAAAGCTTATTGATGCAAGAAGTCTTTTTGTTCACCTTCCGTGGAACAACATTTTGGGAATCAATAATATAAAACATGGCACTATAGAGGTCCTTAATTAGATTGTAATCTGCATGTACCTATGGATGCATTTCTTTTTGTTGACCTGTTAAGGATCAATGATTGATCAGCAGTGCAATAAGATAGGCTACTGAGTAATTATGTTTGGGAAGTGCTGGGGAAGCTTGTCATATAATTTGCAAGCTATTTTAATTCACACTCAGCAAAAGAAAGGAGAGGCAGCTCATTGTATAATTTGAGTCTCTCATCCACATCAATTGCTTTTCGTTGGGTCTCTCTGGAACAGCTAATTATTTGATTTTCCTTTTTTTCTTTCAGTAAACTTTTTATCAAAGCATGTGGAACAGATATATGGAAAAGCGTGCAAATCACCAGTGGACAGCTCAGTCATTTTCACAAAGGAAACACAAAACAAGTACCACCCAGATCAGGCCATAGACCATCACCATTCTTCAGAGGCCCCTCACACCATGTCCCATTTAATATCCTGCTCCTCAGATTAGTTTTGCCTGTTTTGGAACTTTTTCTTTCTTTCTTTTCTTTTTTTTTTTTTTTAGGATTTATTTATTTATTTGAGGGGGTTGGGTAGGGGCAGAGGGAGGAGACAGAAACTCCAGCAGACTCCCCATTGAGCATGCAGAGCCCCAGGCGGGGGGTCTGAGATCACCTGAGCCAAAAGAGTCAGGCACTCAACCAACTGCACCACGCAGGAGTCCCCGGAACTTTCTATATATAAAATAACACTGTGTCTGCCCAGTGATTTGGCTTTTATTGGACTTGGGTTTTTCATTTTTTATTTATTAAGTACTTGCCATGAGGCAGGAATCATATTAAGGCAGCGACTATAGAGATGTATTAGAGACAAGCCCTGCCCTTGACAGTCTTTCAGTTCATTAGGGGGAGGAGGGATTAGCACACACCTGCACACTGATGGTGGCAGGTACCTGTTAGCAGTTTTGTGAAGGAAGGCAGTAGGTCTTCAAGTAAACAGGGTTCAGTCCCACCGGGGTTCAGCTGGGAGGTTAAAAAGACTCCCCAGACACCTGTCTTCTTATGTCTTATAAAATTCTCTAAGGTCTTAAAGAAAAGAGTAGGAGGCATAACGGTGTTGTTTGGACAAATGCTGGAGGGGCTTCCCTTCCCTTCCCTTCCCTTCCTTTCCCTTTCAGCTCATTCCATCCTCGTCTTCCTTCTAGTTTTTCCACCACCTTCCTCCTCTACTTTCCCTTTCTCTAAACTCCCCCCTCTTCCTTGGTCTCCTCCCATCGGGATCTGTGGGTTCTCCCCCAACATGTGTTCTGGATCCTGCCCTCCTGACTGACCCCGGCTGCTTCCAGGGAAAAAGGAGACAAAGGACTGAAGCCTCCATGCTCTCTGTCCACATGTTCTGTCCACACACCTTCCTGGGTGGGCTCCTTAGGGTTCATGGGCTTGTAGCTCTCCTGGTGGCTGAGGGCTGAGCAGGTGGAAAGGATAGAAAAAGAGGACAGACGGGAGCGCAGGATAAACACAAGGGATGAGCAGAACCATTTCAATCAATTCTTTACAGTTTCCCACTCAAGTCCTGTGGTCAATCGAATTGAGTCTGGCTGATTTAATATTTATTGTGCTGCTCCTAGTACCACCGCCAAGCGCTATTCAATTTCGGGTGTTGAGGTGGAGCGGAGAGAGTTCTTTGTCTTATTTTGGCTCCAGCAAATACATCCTTCTCTCTGGAAACCCACAAGGTGGTTTGTGATGATTGCTCATCCACTGAGGGGATGCCACTCTTGTGTCTCTGGCCAGAGGGATGCGCCCTGTCCAGTGTCTATAGGAGACCATTTAAAACACCAGCAAGGGACCTGGACCTCCTGCTTCACCATTATGCCAAAAATTCCCAGCCTGTGTTTCTTTTTCATCTGATTCCAACAGGGTGGTTTTTGTATTTTACCCACTGGCTGCTTAAATTGGAGACTTGGCTGAGAATGAACTGGCTGAAGTTCAATCCAGACAAGATGAATGCCCAGGGTTGGTAAACTATAGAAATTGGAAGAGATAGTCCTGGTCCCTCTTACATGGAATTTTCCGCAGGGGGATGTTGGTGTTCCAGAGGACAGAATGTGACTGCCACTTGGCAAGTGTTAGGTTATGTTAAGAGGCAGAGGAGTGAGATGGTGAACATCAAAGGGCTTTGGATGAAACCATCTGAGTTGAAATCCTGGCTGCATCAGCTAGCTGGGTGACGAGAGGCAAGTTGCTGAAACCCAAGTCTGTTCACTGGTCTGTCACTTGGGATGGTAATGCAGGCTTCTTAGGCTGGAGTCAGAGAGATCATGTGGGGGAAGGGCTTGGTATAGCGTCTGGCATGACTCCTCTGGTGAGGTGTGTCTTCATCTCTTCTGGATGGGATTCTGTTTTTAATTTGTTACATCTCTTTTTATTTTTTCAAAGTGATGTATAATTGACTTACATTATATTAGTCCCAGGCGTACAACATAATGACTTGATATTTGTAAATGTGACGAAACGATCACCACAGTAAGTCTAGTTAACATCAGTCAACATACATAGTTACCCAACTTTATGCAATACAGTATTATTAACTATAGTTGCCATGCTGTACATACTGCCAGTCTGTTCTCTGTATCTATGAGATTTCTTTTTTTAGATTCCACATATAAGTGAGATCATATGGTGTCTGTCTTTCTCTGACTTATTTCACTTAGCATAATGTCCTCAAGGTCCATTAGTGTTGTTGGAAATAACAAGATCTCATTTTTTTTTCATAGCCAAGTAACACTCCATTGTGTGTGTGTGTGTGTTTATGATATCACATTTTCTTTATCCATTCATCCACTAACGATACTTAGGTTGTTTCCATAGCTTGGCTATTGTAAATAGAGCTGCAATGAACATTGCGGTGAATATACCTTTTTTGAGTTCGTGTTTTCATTTTTTTCAGATAAATACCCAGAAGTGGAATTGCTAGATCATATGGTAGCTTTATATTTTATACATACTGGTTTTCATAATGGTTGCACCAATTTACATTCCCACCAATAGTACACAAGGGTTCTCCTTTCTCTGTATCTTCACCAACATTTTCTCTCTTGTCTTTTTGACAACAGTCATTCTAATAGGTGTGAGGTGATATCTCACTGTGGTTTTAATTTGCATTTCCCTGATAATGGGTGATATTGAGCATCTTTTCATGTACCTGTTGGCCATCTGAATGTCTTCTTTGGAAAAACATCTATTCAGGTCCTCTCCTATTTTAATCAGACTGTTGGGTTTTTTGCTATTGAGTTGTATAGGTTTCTCCATATATTTTGGATATTAATCCCCTAGCAGATACATAACTTGAATGTATTTTCCCTCAGTAGGTTGCTGTCTCGTCTTGTTGACTGTTTCCTTTGTTGTGCAGAAGCTTTTTAGGTTTATGTAGTCTGACTTGTTTATTTTTGTCTTTGGTGTCAAATCCAAAAAATCATCACCAAGACCAATGTCAGGGAGCTTGCCACCTATGTTTTCTTCTAGGATTTTTATGGTTTCAGGTTTATATTCAAGACTTAATCCAGTTTGAGTTACACCCCTGGTGTAAGATAGTGGCCCAGTTTCATTCTTTCGCATGTGGCTGTCCAGTTGTCCCAGCACCATTTATTGAAGACACTGTCCTTTTCTCATTGTCTGATATTTTTTTTAAAACCATAGGAGGCTCTGGCGCTAAATGCAAAAGCTTACTGATGTCGGGGCCCTATGATAAAGGGCAGGTTACTAAAGGGGACCGATTTCAGGTCCAGTTGAAGTTTAAATTTCTCCCTGAGGAATGGATCTTTTGGAACGCCAAAGACCCCACACCTCTACAGTATGTGTGTGATCTGCTGGGCTCACTGAGCCATCACCAGGATCCAGACCCTGAATGACAGTGGGGTGCTCTTAAAAAAGAATCTCCTTTTGCTTCTTCAAGCTGAGACTTCCACTAAAAATCAGAAATGATAACTTAACTAATATGGCTCTGAAGTCATAATGGAAGAAAAAAAGAAAGACTTGAGACCAAAGCAAGTGATGTCTCTTTTTTTCTTACACAGTACATCCTCACAGGTCAGGAAATCCCACTAGCTGTACCATAAAAATATAACTACCATCGATGTACTTCTCCTCACCTCTCCCGCTACCACTATAGACCAAACCGCCATCCTCTCTCACTTGGAATAGCCTCCAAACTGGTCTCCCATCCTACTCTATTCTAAATATGACAGGCTGAGTGATCCCTGAAAGTGTGCCACGCCATTTTCAGAGTAAAACCCAAAGTCCTTATAGTGGCCCTAAGAGGTCTGGCTCCCCACTCCCTCTCTGCCATCATCTCCAATCCCCGCCCCTGGACCACTCTGCTCAACCACACAAGACTCCTTGCTTCTCCCTGACCTATTCCCTCATCTCCCCTAACCCAGCTCTCTGCACTGGCTCTCCCCTCAGCCTGGACCCTTCTTCCCCCTAAAGGCACATGACTGACACCTCACGATATTCAAATTTCTATTCAAATGTCACTTCACATTGAGGCTTACCCTTATCACAGCATTTTTTTTAATATATATTTTTTTAACTTATTTAACAGACAGAGATCACAAGTAGGTGGAGAGGCAGGCAGAGAGAGAGGGGGAAGCAGGCTCCCCGCTGAGCAGAGAGCCCGATGTGGGGCTCGATCCCAGGACTCTAAGACCATGACCTGAGCCAAAGGCAGAGGCTTAACCCACTGAGCCACCCAGGTGCCCCCCTTATCACAGTATTTTAAATTATCCTTATGACACACACACACACACACACACACACACACACCCCTCCCCTCACCCCAGTCCCCGGGCACTCTGGTACGCCTAAGTTGTGCCTTTTCTATCACTGATTTGCGGCTCTAGATTTGTGTTCTTTACTCACTCGTTATGTTTATTGTTCACTCTTCATCTCCTTCCACTAGAATGTAAACTCCATTTTTTGCTATTTTATTCACTAGTGTATTCTGAGCATCTGGAACATTTAATAATACGTATTTGTTAAATGAACAAATTAATCACGTAGATACCTTAGAAATAATCCGACCTCCCACCTGATACCCCAAACTCTCCAGGATGCCTTTAATACACAACCTGAGGACAACCTGTACTTCTGTGCTCTCAATTCAGTTCTGCTAAGAGCACACTCCTTGGCAATGGATTTATTTATATCCCATCTAATTTTGACCAGTGCTTCCAAAATCATCTTCAGTGAAAGTTTTTTTTTTTTTTTTAAGATTTATCTATTTATTTTAGAGAGAGAGATAGAGTGTGAGCAGGAGGGGCAGAGGGAGAGAGACAGAGAGAAAGTCAAGCAGACTCCCCGCTGAGCGCAGAGCCTGAAGTGGGGCTTTATCTCATGGTCCTGAGATCACAACCTGAGCTGAAACCAAGAGTCAGATGCTTAACTGACTGCGCCACTCAGGTGCCCCTGCAGTGAAGGATTTTTAATTACAACCTGCAGTGGACCAAGACCTTTAAACATTACAATAAAAATTAATTACTAGAAAAATAAAATTTAAATATAGATGTGTAAGAATAATAGTTGAGTTAATAATAAAAAGGGGTGCCTGGGTGGCTCAGTCGTTGAGCTTCTGCCTTCAGCTCAGGTCATGATCCCAGGGTCCTGGGATTGAGCCCGGCATGGGGCTCCCTGCTCAGCGGGGCATCTGCTTCTCCCTCTCCCACTCCCCCTGCTTGTGTTCCCTCTCTTACTGTGTCTCTCTCTGTCAAATAAATAAGTAAAATCTTTAAAAAAAATAAAATATATTATTATTGGGCCCAATTGAAATACACGGAGTTTGCGCAGCTGCTGTAAAAGTTCTGAACACTTCATTCCTACAGTTAGGTCCTGGGGGCCACAGGACAACAGCTGGAGAAACAGGCTTCGAGGAGCACTAGTCTAGTCAGGGTCCACCGCTCTCCTGCCCTCCAGGCTCTCAGCATGTCCCGTGCCCTCAGCTTAACGAGGGGTGGCCTATGTGTTTTGCTAACCCTGTCCACAATTTCCTTCTGGGGAAAGCTTCCAGAGGGCTTCTGAGGAGCCCTTGCCAATTCCAGTTGGACAGAAGCCCAGTGAGTTGACCTTTGGAATGTGGGACAAAGCCTTATCTTTCCAAAGTCTTTTATTCTTCCGCTAGGGAACAGCAAGGCCACTGTTTTTGTACTTTATTTTATATTTCATTATGCTCGCTGATACTAAAAACCGTATTTCTTAAAATGCAGCATGCCCGATACAGCTTGTCTGTATTATCTGAAAGCATCCGAAATACATCTAACGTTTTATCCATAAGCATGGAAATAGTAGACAATGTATTTCTCTGATTTCACAGTAGTTACTAGTCTATCGCCTGGATACAGGAATCTGATGGCTCGTGTCCACAAAATGGTGTGACCATTTTTAAACTGCCATATATGTTTTGGGGGGAGGAAGTGGAAACGCAATTTAGAAATGAAAGAAGGCGGTCCACGCATATTTCTCTGGACATTTATCAAATACGACCTATGCTGCAGAGTTCGTGTTCAGTGGGCTGCGATTTCTCCTCTTAACAATACCCCAATTGAGCTTTTGTGAAGTTACCAGGCATTTGTTTTCACTTTATGTACGGGATTTCTCCATGGAGATCTGTCCATAACATGAAGGCATCCAATATCAAAAATGACACGCAATGCCTTTATTCTTGCGGTTTAATTAATGCCGTGACAACCAGTAGGCATAGCCCGCAGAGGAGCAGAGGCCTCTGGAGGGAACTGCAGGTTATAAGCAGCAAGGAAACTGTCAGGCTGCTCCTTGGGGTCCCAACAGAGCAAAAACCTGAGGCTCCCTTTGCAGCATCGCAGGAGATAAATCCCAAGAAAAGCAAGCAATTTGGAAAATTGGGTTGTTCGGTCTACCAAAGAAGCAAGCTAATGACGGCTGAAGTCATAATGTTTTATGCATTTCAAATTTCTAGAAAATGGTTGCCCACCTTTGAAGAAAGAAACCTTGGACCTATCCAAGCTAAGGTGAGTGCTCGGTGCCCTGAGTTCTTTGAGGACCGTCCTTCTGGGATGATTTTCTGAGCTGCAACATGGTGTCGGGCTTACCTACAAAGGAGACAGTTCCTACTGCCATAAGGGTCAGCAGAGCACAGGGCAGGCCGGTGGGACGACGCAGTGTGGCACTGCAGACACGAGCGTCAGAGGGGGTGATGGGGACATGTGAACTGACCCCTAAGTGAAGGGAGACCCATGGAAAGAGGGGTCCAGGCCAGGTGAAGAGAGGGGGCCAAGACCTGAAGCAGGACCCTGTTTGCTAGGCTGGAGACAGAGACTGAAGCCGGTGCAGTGGGAGCAGACGGGACAGGTGCAAAGTGGGTGGAGGTGAGTGAATTAGCAGAGGGCCCATCCCTGATGCATCTCCCTTCTATCAAACCAAAGCCCCTTTTACACAGCAAATGTTTTCAAATGATCCTTTCACTCTTGTTTAGTTATTATTATTTTTTAAATTATGTTATGTTAGTCACCATACATCATTAGTTTTTGATGCAGCGTTCCATGATTCATTGTTTGCATATAACATCCAGTGCTCCAGGCAATCCCTGTCCTCTGTAATACCCATCACCAGGCTCACCCATTCCCCTAGCCCCCTTCCCTCTGAAACCCTCAGTTTGTTTCTCAGAATCTATAGTTTCTCATGGTTTAGCTCCCCCTCCAACGTCCCCCCATTCATTTTTCCCTTCCTTCTCCTAATGTCTTCTATGCTATTCCTTATGTTCCACAAGTAAGTGAAACCATATGATAATTTACTTTCTCTGCTTGACTTATTTCACTCAGCATAATCTCCTCCAGTCCCATCCATGTTGATGCGATATTCATTGGATATTGGGTATTCATCCTTTCTGATGGCTGCATAATATTCCATTGTATATATGGCCCACATCTTCTTTGTTCATTCGTCTGATGAAGGGCATCTTGGCTCTTTCCACAGTTTGGCTATTGTGGACATTGCCGATATGTATGTCATGGTACTGGCACAAAAACAGACACAGACCAATGGAACAGAGTAGAGAGCCCAGAAATGGGACCTTTCGCTCTCTTGTCATGAAATCCATAGATAATACAACCTTTACTCATCATTTAAAAAAAAAAAATTAACATAATAGCCTACCTCCAGGAAGAAATAGGAAACCCTCCATAAAATAAGTAATTTCCAGCAGCACTAGAAATTATGAGTTAGTAAGACCCTTGCACCTACACATAAAATCACTGTGAATCTGACAGTGAACCGAGACCAGTATGCTGGCAACTCAGCAGCACAGTGTTGCTGTCAGGATAGAGATTTTCTGAAACTCGATTTTCTGTGACTCGATTTTGAAGACTAGCTTTTTGTGTTCTTGGATAGCGAGGCACGCAGTAAAAATCAGTTTGTATTTACTTGTGAAATAGAGTTAGGATCCAAGCTTAGGTCGTAATTAATAGATTTCAAGACTTTCAAAAGTCTTGCTGCAAACAGGGTTTGCAAATGGGGTTGTGTGAAAGTATTCTGAGCACGGCAACACATCTGCCATTCTTTGTCCCCACGCACTAAATGCCAGCAGCACCTCCACGTCCTTCCCAGAAGCCTCCCAGTGGAAGTACCCTTGCCTGGGAGACCTCGGGGATCAGCCACGACAGGGACTCTGGGTTTTCTGAAAAGGTGTTGGGGGTTTGGAGCATGACTATAGCCCAATGTTGTCCACAGAACTTTCTATAGTGATGAAAATTTCCAGATTGGCTCTGTCCAGGAACACAGCCACTGAAATGTAACTAGTGCGGCTGAGGAGATAAATTTGTGATTTTATTTAATTTTAATTGATTCAAATTTAAATAGGCACAGGTGACTAGTGGTTGCCATGTTGGAGAGAATGGCTAGAGACTATAAACACTGATGCCTAATGACCAGCTTTTTTCTTTTGTAGTTATCCTTCCCTTGCCTTATTTTCACGATCATTTCTTTTTTTTTTTTTTTAAGATTTTATTTGTCTGACAGAAAGAGAGAGAGAGCACAGCAGTGGGAGCAGCAGGCAGAGGAAGAGGGAGAAGCAGGCTCTCCGAGCAGGGAGCCTGATGTGGGGCTCAATCCCAGGACCCTGGGATCACAACCTGAGTCAAAGGCAGACGCGTAATGACTGAGCCACCCAGGAGCCCCATGATCAATTCTTTTTGAGTCTATTGATTTACCTACACTTGAAAGACGAGCTTCCTAGAGGAGCTGGACTTAGAGTACTTGCACCATGGCTTCCTAAAGGTGAGGCAAGTTACAGGTAAGGGGGTGTCCCTGAACCCCTGTCTGGCCACAGCAGCAAGTGAGCCTCCTCACTCCCACCACCCACCTCTAGCCAGACATGGACAGGCAGTGAGCCGCACCCCCCAACACCGCCGGGACACAGGATGTCTGACCACAGAAATGCAAGTCACCTTCAAGTAGTCACCTGAAGGATCACCTTGTCCCAGGAATGTGCAGTTCAGTTAACAGGGAAAAGGAGATAAAGTTCAAGGGGCTAAGAGAGGAAGCATAATAGAGGGCAGCTTGCTTGGGGCACAGTGGGGGAGGCCTTTGAGAAATGGTACAGTATCGTCAAACCGGGGGACAGAGTCACGTCCCCACCATTGTGGTGACCTGAGCAGTGTGATCCCTCTTAGGTGAGACTCCCCTGCCAACCAGACCCCTCCCTCCCTCTATTTTTTTTAAAGTTATTTATTTAAGAGAGAGAGTGTGCACATGCAATAGAGGGAGCAGGGTGGGTAGAGATGGGCAGAAGGAGACAGAGTCTTTAGCAAACTCTGAGCTCAGCATGGAGCCCGCCACAGGGCTTGATCTCAAGACCCTGAGATCATGACACTGAGATCAGGACCTGAGCCAAAACCAAGAGTCAAACACTTAACCAGCTGTGCCACCCAGGCACCCCCTTCCCTCTTTTTTTGAAAAAGAAAGCATTCCTTGCCTCCAGGCTTTGCTTGCCCACGTCTTCTCCTTAAAAATCTTCCCAGTTGTTCAGTGCCCTGGCCTCCCGCCACTGCCTCCCTACATGCTGTCCCCACACAACATCTGTTTGGTCTGGTTGGATGGATTGTTTCCCCACTGCACTGCCCTGTGTGCCTCAATCACAGCACTTACCCCAACCAGGTGTAAGGAGGACCTCCCTGAGCTTCTGGAGGAATGCTAGCCCTTCCCTTCTCCTGAACCCCTAAGTGCTGTTGCTGGTCATGACATGACATGGTGTGTCATCCCCCTCCCTACAGGAAGCTCTGTGCAGGCAAGAATGCGGGCTCACTCATTGGTGGACTCCCCTGCACAGTGCCAGGCCCAGGTGGGCACATGATGAACATGGGAATCTAGCTCCTTTTCTCAAGGAAAATGAGAGTCCTCATGTGACAGGCATTAAGAGCCCTCCAAAGATGTCCATATCCTTTTTACCAAAACCGTTTGTGCATTTGGTGCCTTGTAGAGCAAAAGTGTCTTTGCAGATATGATTAAGGATCTCAGGATGGGGGGACTATCCTGGATGATCTGGATGGCCCAACATCATCACAAAGGTTCTCCTGAGGGCCAGGGTAGGCAGGTGGTGACAGAAGAGGAGGTCGGAGTCAGAGAGGGATTACAAGATGCCATGCTGCTGGCTCTGAAGAGGAAGGGAGGGGGCAAAGTAGGAAATGCAGGTGGCTTCAAAGGCCTGGAAAAGGCGAAGAAGCAGATTCTCTCCAAGAGCCTCCAGAAGGAACTCAGGCTGGCCAATAGCTGGATTGTGGCCCAATGAAACCCGTTCCAGACCTCTTACCTCCAAAACTGAAGATGCTAGATCTGTGCTATTTTAGCTGCTAACTTGGGGGTTATTTGTTACAGCAGCAGTGGGAAACTAAAACATCCCAGAGGCTCCTCAGCTGTGATGGGCCTTTCCCTCCTGGGCAGGTGGGCAACTCCAAGGTCCCTGACCCACATTCTCTGGATACCTGTGGGGAGGGAGGGAAGCCATGGCCAAGTGTATGGCCTAGAAGGAAAGAGCTACTAGAAGCAGCATTCCTGGGTCTGAGGAAGGCATACCAGTGGGTCCCTTATCTAATGCAAAGTTCAAAGTCATTACAATCTGACCTTGACTGCTTTGAAACCTTTGTGATTTGACAGAATTTATACTTTTTCTAGGTAACATTCTCACCGGCATCCGTAACCCAAGCTTCTCTGGTGTCTACCTAGCCCTTCCTTTCTCTTCACTGTTTCTCTCGGCAGGATTTCATCCATGCTTAGAACTTTAGCTGCCATCCATAAACTGATGAAAAAATCTGGGGTGCCTGGATGGCTCAGTAGGTTAAAGCCTCTGCCTTTGGCTCAGGTCATGATCTCATGGTCCTGGTATCGAGCCCCATATCGGGCTCTCTGCTCAGTAGGGAGCCTGATTCCCCTCCTTTCTCTGCCTGCCTCTCTGCCTACTTGTGATCTCTGTCTCTCAAATAAATAAATAAAATATTTAAAAAAAAAACTACCCCAAATCTGCTCTAGCTGAATTTCTTCAGAGATATTCAGCATCTTAAAGGTGCCTAGCTATTGGAGGGACAAGCCTAACATAGGTAGAATAATCTTGAACAACACAAAGTAACAGATGACAAGGCCCTAAATCATTTGTCAAAATCAAAGTTTCCTGACCTTGCCACCTAACAAAGTTGGACATATCACCTTGATTTGTCAAACTAGTCCTCACTTGAAATGGATTGCTTTAATTCTGTATCTCATTTAGGCTTCTGTGGACGTGAACACCAACTGAAAGTCGGCACCCTCATTTCGAAAATCCTTCATCAAACAACGAGCCAGAAATGTAGTTTCCTCTTCACCTGATAGGGAAACAAGTACGGGAAGATTCTGAAGGAATGGAATCAACTGGACTAATGGCATGTCCTCCCTACAAAGTCCCACCTCTGCCCCAAACATAGCCTTTTGGGACAGCTACTGTGCACCATAAGGTGGGAAGGTCAACTACTCGTTCCCCATCACCCAGCATGTACTTTGGCATTACAGTTTTCTGGGGCTTCTTGCACTCAGCAGGAAATATTCAGTAGACTTGGTTATAAAGATACTGTCTATAAGCAACACCCTGAATTTATCAAGGACATGGCTGGATGATCCTTCAAGTAAGAGACTGTGTCAGATGGGGAAAACCTCTGTGATGGGGGCACCCATCTTTGTTTTTTTTAAATGCTCATGTTGCGCGCCTGGGTGACTCAATTGTTAAGCGTCTGCCTTTGGCTCAGGTCATGATCCCAGGGTCCTGGGATCAAGGCCCGCTTTGGGCTCCCTGCTCGGTGGGAAGCCTGCTTCTCCCTCTGCTGCTCCCCCTGCTTGTGTTCCCTCTCTCGCTGTGTCTCTTTGTCAAATAAATGGATAAAATCTTTTTAAAAAAATGCTCATGTTGGCTGTCATTTGTCTATATCAGTTATTTTCCACCTATACATAGTCTCCTCTCCTGTCCACTGATAATTTCACTGCTCCTGACACTAATTTGCAGCCAGAATAATTATCAAATGCTATGAATCTTCCATTCATCCGAAAGAGCCCATTTATAGACCTAGTTCCCACACGAGTCCTGACCTAAGCCCCAGCCTCCACTGAACACCCCTCATTCTTGAGGGCGCTACTACTGAATTGTCCTTTTATGGGCTTAATATTTTAATCCATACACTTTGAGATGTATTCGTTTATAAAAACCAGTTTGGGAAAGGCTTTTTTCCCAGGTGACTTTATTTGAAATATACCTGCAATGATTCTTCTCATTCAATAAGTTTGTGAATTTACAGATACAATGCCGGGATGTTCAGGACATAATTTTCCAACCCTTGCTATGTTCTTAATAAGTCCGTCACATTGACTCAGTGTCACAAGTCGTAGATTTTTAAAGTAACGTGTTACACGCAGTGCATTTTTTTCCTCTCCCCGCCAGCCTTTAAAACAGTCAGATTCCCTTGACAACTGAACCCCACTGGCTGCTCCTGATTTACAAGAAGACTGAAACCAGTGGCTCCAGTGGCAGCCCCTCACCATGACCCAAGAGCATTTCCAGCAGGAGGGAGACAAGACACACCTTCCCCACACAGGAACTTCCTGTCTGTACACCCTCTCTGAGCTACTCAGGGGTAAGCCTTCAAATGAGGAACACGAACACATTGAGGCCCCCTAGAATACAACATCATGCAGATATGCTGACTCCGTATTTGGCAAAGGTAAACTAAGAGACCCTGAAATTGACATCTGTGGTGTCTACATTCCCATGAACTAGAGTTCCAAGGCTTATCTCAAAGACTCAACCCGGGACATACGCAGTTTCTAGAGCACATGGTATTGAAATTATATCAATCAACCCAGACTCGTCAAAACTATAGCCAGACTCTAATGGTGTACAGAATGGCTTGGGTTTGAAACTGGGTTCTGCATCTTATTAGCTATGCCTTGGAACACCTTTTTTCTTCTTTTTGAGAGGTGTGGGGGGTGTGCCTTTTGCAGGTTTGTCCCCACCATATTTTTAATTGAAGTATGATTAAAATACAATTTTATACTAGTTTCAGATGTGCAACATACTGATTCAACAATTCTGTACATTACTCGGTGCTCACCATGATAGACTTAGTCACCATCTTGTCACCATTCCGCGTTATTACAACACTACGGACTACAGTCCTCCTCTGCTCACTTTTCGTCTCCATGACTTAATTATTTCATAACTGAGGCTTATACCTCTTAATCTCCTTTTTAGAGGAAATAACTATTAAGCCCTCCAAAGCTTTGGTTTCTTTATTGATTAGAAGAAAGAAGAGTATCTCCCTTGCAGGGTTGTTGAAAATGTAGCAGAATTCCTTTAAATGGGGAACATAAACCTAGTGTTTTCTTTTCCCCTCTTGATTTTTGCTTTTTCTTTGTTTTGCTATTATGAATAAAACCACTAGAAACATTCAAATAGAGTTGTGTTTATTTTGTTTTTGTTGGAAAAAGGTTTTCATCTCTCTTAAACAAAATCTTGGGAGGATTGCTAGATTGTGTGGTAAGTGTGTGTTTAAGTTTTTACAAAACAAGCAGAGTTTTCCTAAGCAGCTACCATTTGGCATTCCCACCAACATCAACAACATAAGAGAGTTTTTTCTGGTCGCTCTGAACCCTTGCTGGCACTTGTTATTTTTGGTTTGTTGTTTTCTGTTTGCTATCTCTTGCTAATCTAATTTGCATGTAGTGGTTTTAACATGCATTTTTCTGCTGGTTAATGATGTTGAGTATCTTTCATGTGTCTCCTACCCTCTTTATATACTTTTTGATAAAGGTGTCTGTTGAAATCTTTTGTCAAATTTTTAATGGATTGTTTATTTTATTGAGTTGCATGACATTATATCTTTATATATTTATATATATTATATAAAGATAATATATCTTTATATATTCTGGATACCAACCTTGTGTGTTTTGCCAATACGATCTCCCAATCTGTTGCTTGTCTTTTTATTTTGTCAACAGTGTCTCAACAGTGTCCCTTGAAGAAAATTTTTAATTTTGATGAGGAATGACATCATTTTTCCCTTATGTGTTCTGTGATTTTTGTATCCTAATAAACCTTGATCACAAAGATCTTCTCATGTTTCCTTTGAGAGTCTTACAGTTTAGGCTTTAAGTTTAGATTTATAATACATTTTGAATTAATTTTTATACATGATTCAAGCTGTGTATCAAGATTCTTTTTGTGTCTGTATGGATGTCCAATTGTTCCAGCATCATTAATAGAAAAGACTATCCTTTCTCCACTGAATTATCTTGGCACTTCTGTCAACATCAATTGATATCTATCTATCATCTATCTCTAATCTATTTATAATGTATTTATAATATAGACAATGTGTATTTCTGGAGTCTCTATTATGTTTCATTGACCTAAGTATAAATACTTGAAATCTATTCATGTAAATTCTCCAATTTTTTTCTCCTTTTTAATAATTTGAGTATTCTATTTCCTTTGCATTTCCACATAAATTTTATAATCAGCTTTGTCAATTTTTACAACAAAAAAAATCCCACTGGGATTTTGAATGTTATTGCATTGAATTTATATATAAATTTGGGGAGGAGCGTCATCTTAACAATATTGAGTCTTTCCATTTATGAACACAGTATACAGTCGGCCCTTGAATAGCACAAGTTTGAACTCCATGGGTCCACTTATATGTGGATTTTTTTCAATAAACATAGCATAGTTCTGTAAATGTATTTTTTCTTCCTTATGATTTTCTTAATAACATTTTCTTTCTTTTTTTTTTTTTTTAATAACATTTTCTTTTTGCCTAGCTTATTTATTGGAGGGGGAGACAAGCCATGAGAGACGATGGACTCTGAGGAACAAACTAAGGATTTTGGGAGGGGGTGTCGGGGGTTAGGTGAGCCTGGTGGTGAGTATTATGGAGGGCATGTATTGCATGGGGCACTGGGTGTGGTGCATAAACAATGAATTTTGGAACACTGAAAAAAAATTAAATTTTAAGAAAAAGGATGAATTTAAAAAAAAGATTATAGCACATAATATACATGACATACAAATTATGTGTTACTCAACTGTTTATGTTATTGTTAAGTCCTCTAGTCAACAGTAGGTTATTTAGTAATTAAGTTTTTAGGGAGTCAAAGTTATACTGAATTTTTGACTACTAAATTCAGTTACAAGTCCTCAAAGATTTTTTGTAGATGCTTTGGGATTTCCTACATAAAAGGTCTCTGTAAATACTGACAACTTAATTTCTTCTTTTTCAATCTGCATGATTTTTATTTCCTTTTCCTCTGTTATTACATGGGCTGGAATCCCCAGTATATTTGATTTGTTTATTAGCACTATATTTAATAGGAATGATGAGGGTATTATAGGAGGGGTGAAGGTAGACATCTTTGCCTTATTTGTAGTGTTAGGAGCAAAACATTAGATCTTTCAACATTAAGTATGATGTTAGCTATAGGTTTTTCACAAGTGCCCTTTATCAAGTAGAAAAAGTTCTCTTTAATTTCTCATTCACATGGAGTTGTTTTTTTAAGTCATCAATGGATGCTGGATTTTGTCAAATGATTTCCTGCAACTATTAAAATAATCATGTGTTTTTCTTTAATCTATTGACATGATGAATTATATTGACCAATTTTGAGTGTTAAGTCAGTCTTGTATTTCTCAGAAAACTCTACTTCATCATGATGTATAGTCATTTTTATATATTTACTGGCTTTGACTCATTAATATTTTGCTAAGAATTTTTTGTCTCTCTTACAAGGGATAGTGGTCTGCAAATTCCTTGTTATGTCTTTGGTTTTAGTATCAGAGTTATGCTTCCCTTCTAAAATGAGTTGGAAAGTATTATCATGTCTTCTATTTTCTGAGTTTGTACAGACTAGACTATTATTTCTCCTTAAATAATCATTAGAATTATTAGTGAAGGATATGGCTATTCAGGTTATCTACTTCTTGTTTTGATAGTCTATGTTTTATAAGGAACTGGCCCTTTTCATTTAAATAATCAAATTTGTGGGCAAAGAATTGTTTATAATATTCTCCTTTATCCTTTTAAAGGTTGTGGAATCAGTGGTTATGTCTTTTCTTACAGTAATCTGTGTCTTCTCTCTCTTTCTTGGTTAGCTTGACTACAGGCTTATCAATTTTGCTAATCTCCCCCAGTGGTAGACAGATTTTTTTCCGTTTCTTTCCCCTAGCTGCAGTGTGCCCTTAAAGATTATTGGGCTTGCTGCCTTTCCGCCAGTGGCCAGTGGTTTATGCCTTTTTTTTTTTCATGGAGACATAGGAGAGCAATATATGAGGGAGGCTTCACGCCTTTCCACAGCAGCTGCTACTCCCTGCCCCAGGTTTGTGCGATGAAGGAGGATTTCTTCAGTCTCTCGTCCACCAATTCTGTGAACACTTGGCCAAGAGCTTGTGAACGCATGCAAATTCTCCTTGTGTCTGCAACTCCCAGGAATTCTATACTCTCATACCAGCCCACACTCAGTCTTTAGTAATTTGTTAAAAATTTTAGCTGAATTCTTCTTACCAGTTTATATGACACTCAGCATCTGGCCCAGAATCTTACCAGCTTATATGACACTCAGATTCAGATCCCATTTTTCTTTGATTTCATGTCACCTCTCTTTCTTTAGATTTTAAGCTAGTTGGTGGCTCTGTACCTCAGTTATTTGACGGGCTCATGAGAAGTCATGATTTTGTAGACTTTTTTCATGATATAAGGTTAGGAATGTTCTCATTTTCTACATTCTAAACAGAAGCTTAAAGTCCCTATATACAGTTTTTGGTCTAGCACACAGATTTTTTTCAATACCTATCAGGAAGAAGTATCACATTCATTTATCATTCACCTATGAGGGACAACTATAAACATTCATGATCTTACTCCAGAATTGTGCTAATTCTCCTGCTCTTGCAACATAGCCAAAGGGCCCTGAAGCATCTGGGTATCACATAGAACATAATATTTGTTTATTGTGTTGGGTAATATGGTATTAATTGGGCCAACCCAGCAAGAACTTGCAAGGAAGCTAGATGCCTTGGTATGACAATATATGTCCTTCATGTGCTGGATGGGAAATCCTCATGATGATTCAGAAGCCTTCCACATCTGCGAAGTTTCAGGGAACTGATGGTGTTCTGGGATAACATGTGACATCCCTTCCAAAGTAAATGGAAGCCAAAGTAAATGGCTCAGTTGGTTAAGCATCTGACTCTTGATCTCAGCTCAGGTCATAATTTCACGGTCATGAGACTGAGCCCCATGTCAGGCTCTGTGCTGGGTGTGGAATCTGCTTAGGATTCTCTTTCTCCCTCTTCCTCTGCCCTTCTTCCCCCATTCTCCCTCTCAAAAAAAAAAAAAAAGAGTAAATTTAAAGCTATCATACTTGTATCTTCTGTTGCTACCAAAGAAACACAAAGCTTCTAACACAATGCTTCTTCAGGTTCTGTGGGCAATGTAGACCATTTCTACCCATTTACCAGTGACAGGAAGGGCTGCTATTTTTGAATGGGGAGCAGAGCAAGAAAGAGAATTATAGAGGATCTAGACTTCAGTAGAAGCAACCCTGTCTCCTGGGCCATACAACCCAGCATCCCATAATGGAGATCGGTGAGGATGTTGTGTGGAGCCTCTGGCAAGCTCCAATAGCTGAGTCCCTTTCAGGGCTCAAGCCAACAACTCTTGGGATGATCTAGTGCCTTGGTAGAAGGAGAGGAGCTCACCATGGGACATCAGGTGTCCAATGAACTGTGTACTCTTCAGACCCACCAATTCACCTGCAGCTATGTGTTTTACAATGGAAGTGATAAAATGGTGATCGATCTCAAACAGGTCCAGAGAACATAGGAAAGCTGCAGGAACAAGTGGCCCGGGTCCACTATGGCACCAATGCCTCTCCCTCAGCTCACACCTATAGCTTCATGGGTGGGTTCCCCCATGATAAACTGGTGAAGAAAGCACAAGGCCGGTTTTGTTTCATGGATGGGTAAACTCTGTATGTGGGTGCCAAGTTGAAAACTGTGGTTGCACTAGAGCTCTACTCAGTGGAAGTGAAAGCCACTAGCGAGCTGAAATCCTCCCAGTGGACAGTTTGAGTGGTAGCGCACTTCATGAGGAGTGAGAAGTAGCGACATGGAAGGTTCCAGCCGGACTCAGAGGCCCTAGTGAAAGGCCTGGATGGTTCACCAGAAGCCCACAAGTAACTAGAGTAAAAAAATCGATGGAAAAGGCAGGTAGAGGGACATAGGAGAGTGGGCACAGACTGAGGATCTTCTGCGTCCACAGGTAGAGGATACGCGGAATCACGTTCAAGAATAGCAGAGAGTAAGGCTATGCATGGGCCTAACGAATATCAATGGAGGGAGTGGAAAACAATCCAAGGAGCTGAGTTTAAACTGGAAGAGGCTGAGTTAATCTTGAATTGGCTAGTTAGTCTCTACCGGCACAGAAGTGAGGGCTCAAAAGCTAAGTGAATTTCAAAATATATACATTGGGGGGCCTGGGTGGCTCAATCAGTTAAGCTTCTGCCTTTGGCTCAGGTCATGATCCCAGGGTCCCCGGAGAGAGCCCTGCATTGGGCTCCCTGCTCAGCAGGGAGTCTTCTCCCTCTTCCTCTGCCCCTCTTCCCTCCTCGTGCTTGCTCTTTCAAATAAATAAAATCTTTAAAAAAAATACATAGAGAAACAGAGAGATAGGGTGAGGAAACAAGCATGTGATGCTTTTTGCTTGGGAATTCTCATGCCCACTTCTAACCAATTTTTTTTTAAAGATTTTATTTATTTATTTGACAGAGATCACAAGTAGGCAGAGAGGCAGGCAGAGAGAGAGGGGGAAGCAGGCTCCCAGATGAGCAGAGAGCCAGATGCAGGGCTTGATCCCAGGACCCTAGCATCATGACCCAAGCGGAAGGCAGAAGCTTTATTAATCCACTGAGCCACCCAGGTGTCCCTCTAACCAATTTTTAATGTCAGCTATCTTTGTGATTTCCACCTGGTGTCCTTTAAAAGAAGTTTACTCTAGTGTCAACCCATTAGTAGCAAACAGCTTCTTTTTGATGATCTCCAAAACATGGCTGTTGCATGCAACAGACTGTTAACAGAAGTTTAAGGGTTGCACAAAATGGTCACAGCTTGAATTGTAAAGCAATAACTTAAAATTTCTCTTTGGCTATATCACCTGTACAGTGGCCCAGATTAAAGACTCCTTTTGTGTATCATCTTGCCCTGATCCTTGAGAGCAAAAATAAATTTTTTTTTTTTTTAAATGCAGAAGGGTTTAGCCATGTTTCTGTTGCCTTACTTCTTTCCATGAACTTCTTCCCAGGGTCTCATCCTCTGCCCTTTCTGCTGCTTCTTTCCCGTACTGGGCTCCTAGCTGCTCATAATGTATTTTCTTCTCCAAGAGGCATTCTAGGGTCAGCTCCTCAGTGAATTCATCTTTTTCATCCAAACCATATCAGCATTAGAGATGATGATTGTGAATTGTCTATTATAGGTCCAGCCATACAAATGTCCAGTTGGTATTCTTTTTTTTTTTAAAGATTTTTATTTATTTATTTGACAGACAGAGACCACAAGCAGGCAGAGAGGCAGGCAGAGAGAGAGAGAGAGAGGAGAAAGCAGGCTCCCTGCTGAGCAGAGAGCCCGACGCGGGGCTCGATCCCAGGACTCCGGGACCACGACCCGAGCCGAAGGCAGAGGCTTTAACCCACTGAGACACCCAGGCGCCCCCAGTTGGTATTCTTATAATCACACGGTTTTAACAGTGAAAAGCAAAAGAGGAAAAGAAAAATCAATCTCTATCTCAAAGGTCAGTATGTGTCTAATAACCCTGGTACTTTCATCTTCATCTTCCTTACTCAGGTAGGTGGCTCTGAATTATTGTGTGAGATGATGGAACCATATTTATAGTTTCAAATATTATATGGGCCTGACAGTTCCACTCTATTCTGCCTCCTATAACTGTCTTACTAATGAGCACCACTGGTCACAATTGCAATTACGGAAAACCAAGATAAACCAACCCAGCATCTTTTTTTTTTTTTTTTTAAGATTTATTTATTTGAGAGAGAGAAACACAGAGAGCACGAGAGAGCATAAGCAGGGGGAAGCTACAGAGGGAGAGGGAGAAGCAGGCTTCCCGCTGAGCAAGGAGCTCGATGCGGGGCTCAATGCCAGGACCCTGGGATCATGACCTGAGCCAAATGCAGACACTTAACTGAGCCACCCAGGCACCATAAACCAACCCAACATCTTGAGCCACAACTCCAAGCACGTCCCCTTTCAAGTGGGAGTCAGTGGTGGATTTATCATGATTAGAATAAAAAAATACATATAGCAAAAGATGGATGGGTATTTCCAGGAAAAAAAATAGGTACTAATAACCAAATATTCCATACTTAGATTCATTTACAAGGAACTTTAGATATAATGCAGAAATTCTTCATATGATCTTATTTCTGATATGGAGAGGAAGTAAATGTGTAGTTATAGGAACAACTTTAAAACAATGGGCATTTGAGATTTAATTAGCATATTTAATCTACGAACTCAGTATTTAGAGGCCATTTTGTCCAGGCTGGGCACAGTATATGTTGTTATACTTAAACCTACGACCCACTTGTGACTTTCCTGTCATTTTCTTTTTAATATTGCAATGACCATTTGAAATTTTTGATTAAAAGTTCGCATGTGAAATTTCAGTATTTAAACAAAGGAAGCTGTAATTGTATCATGCATCCTACGGGAAGACATAGGGAAGACTGACCAAAGGTTCCTTACAGTTTAGCAGCAACTCCGCTAGGGAGTCGGGTTACCTTCCCAGGGGGTTTGAATGCTGCCGCAAAGGAGCTCAGCCAGTGAACCAGAAGTTTTCTAACCCAGAAGAGGTGACCGTATTTCCTTTATATACACATTTCCCCTATGTGCTTTCACTTGGACACTGACAACCCCCATGTTCACATTTCCAGCCTGGGTTTCTATCCTGAACTCCAGACATATCTACCTAACTGCCTCCATGACATCTCCTCTTAGATTCCTAGTAGAAATTTCCAACTGATCACATCCACACTTGAACCCCTCATCTTTTCTCCCTTCCACACTTCCACACATTCGTGTCAAAAACCCTGGAGTCATCCTTGACTCTTTCACTACTGATCTCCAATTACTTAGCAAGTCTTGCATATATTTCTTTCGTATTCTATCCTGCATCTGACAACTTCTCACCACCTCTGCTGTTAACACTCTTACCTGAGCCACGATTATCTCTCACTTGGATTATTTTGATAGCCTGCTATCCTGCTTCTCCTGCTTCTATGGCCTATTAACAGTGTAGCATTCAGTGATCCTTTTCAGAAACCTAAGCCAGATCATGTGACTCCCTGATCAAGACTCTCCCATGTCAGACAGAACAATAACCGGGTCCTTCAGTGCCCTGCCAGGCCACACGGGACGAGGCCATCACCTCTCTGCTCCCACCTCCTACCATAGGTGCCTTTGCTCCCTGTGCTCCAACTACACTGGCCTCCTTGCAGCCAGGGCTCCTGTGCTGTGGAAGGGAGGGGAGACACCTGGCAGGAATGGGAGGGCAACCAGCAGTCCCTGCCGCACAGATTCAGATTTTGAGAGGACATAAAGTATACTCTATCTGTGTTCCATAATGTTATTTTCAGTCTGTTATGTTTTGTGTAGTGATTTAAAGCATGTTTGCAAATTCTTTGCTACCCTTCCTATTAGGTAGGAGAGGTGGGGCGAATTCCCTTCCCTTTAAATATAAGCACGCCTTGATCACAAGGCGGCCAAAGTGACGATGCTAGGAAATGAGAGGATACACAGAGGGACGAGAGCTGTCAGCCAGCGTCTGTCTCCAGACAACAGGAGCCGGCCTCCGTGCCACCTCGACTCCTTTCAAACTGCCCCAGAAGCCACGCCCTGCCCAAACTGCAGGAAAAGGAATGATTGTCGTTTTGAGGCTGTGAAATTTGGAGTGGTTTGTTTTCCGGCAGTAGATTAGCAGGAACGTCCCATTTCGTGTCATTTGTGGTTCACACTTGTACAAGTGAGCGTCTGTTTCACTGCCCTCCTCCTTCCATCCTTCACTTCAATTTCTCTTCTCTCTCTTTCTCTACTGTAGTGTTTCTTTTGTTCTCTCTCCCCTTTTAGTATCAGGATAAGCATTTTTAAAGAAGCAATTCTGTTGAAAGAGACATATTGGCCAAACATGTTTGAGAATTGGTTTTTGATGCTGTATCTTTTGAGATACTAACCTTTCATGATATTGATGTGGTTTCACATTTCAACTACTTGTATATAATTTTTTTTTTAAGATTTATATATTTATTTGACAGAGAGAGAAAGATCACAAGTAGTCAGAGAGGCAGGCAGAGGGGGAGGGGGAAGCAGGCTCCTGACTGAGCAGAGAGCCCGATGCGGGGCTGGATCCCAGGGCCCTGAGATCATGAGCCAAGCTGAAGGCAAAAGCTTTAACCCACTGAGCCATCCAGGTGCCCCTATAAATTATTTTTTGAAAAACTGTTGTCACTCTCAGGATGCCTGGGTGGCTCAGTTGGTTAAGCAGCTGCCTTCGGCTCAGGTCATGATCCCAGCATCCTGGGATGGAGTCCCAAATCGGAGTCCTTGCTCAGCAGGGAGCCTGCTTCTCCCTCTGCCACTGTCTGCCTGTGCTCACTCTCTCTCTCTCCCTGACAAATAAATAAAATCTTAAAAAAAAAAAAAACCCAACTATTGTCACTCTAAACAGTTTTGGTGAAGCTCTGATCTCAAGTCCTACCAAGCATACTTTACAGGTCTCTGTGAGCACCACTAGTCTCCTCGTGACCTGACCTTTGTTTCCCAGTATAAAAGACACAATTATGGGTTTTCTTTAAATTACGAGAACATAGCAACCAGAAGTAAATATACACAACAGTGACTTACACAGACAATCTCTGAATGCTAACTGCTGATTTTTACTTCTTCATGACTGCCTCCAATTTTTGCAGTAAACTTGTGTTCCTTTTATAATAGAGACATAGTCTCTCTATATAGCAGCATTATGAAAGACACGTTCGAAAGCGTTTTCTCTTTGAGGGTGGAGGTCTTTTCACATTCTCTCCTTCTTAATTTCTTTCCAGTCTAACCTAGATCATAAAAGAAATTCAGGCAACCAGCCCATGCTGCAGGGACCTGTGGACAGTATCCTCTTCCGTTCAAGAGTTCCAAAGTTTCATTCCTACCTCAGCTGGGGGTTTCTCTCATGGCCTTCCTATTCTAGTAGTCTAAGAAAATTTTTTTTTTACTGGTACATGTTTCATTTCTCCCATATAACTTTTAGTTATGATATCACAATTAAAAAATGTAATTTCTGGGACGTCTGGGTGGCTCAGTTGGTTAAGCAGCTGCCTTCGGCTCAGGTCATGATTCCAGCGTCCTGGAATCGAGTCCCACATCGGGCTCCTTGCTCGTCAGGGAGCCTACTTCTCCCTCTGCCTCTGCCTGCCATTCTGTCTGCCTGTGCTCCCTCTCTCTCCCTTTCTCTCTCTGACAAACAAATAAAAAATCTTTAAAAATAAAAAAATAAAAAATAATAAAAAATGTAATTTCTTAGATCTACTTAATTCCTTTCTCTGTAGGTCACTTCAGCTTAATGCTTTTACATTCAAAGGCATTCATAGCAGCTGCCTATTTTATCCAAGACACGTGGCTCTTTCTCATGTCTTTCCACCCACTCGACGACGAGGCTTCAGTTAGTCAACGTTGTTCAATTAAAAAAAGACTGATGTAGTAGCAGAGGTTTCTATTTCAGCTTCCTTCCTCCTGAGTGTGTATGGGGTTGGTACATCTCAGTTCCTCTGAGGCCTTCTTCATTTCTAGCTGGATGAGTCCCATGGATGGCGAAAACTTCGGTCTCAGAAGAAGTGAACCTAAAGAGGGCTCAGAAATTCCAGGGCACACCTGAGCCACAGCAACACCTCTCTTATTGTGAGAGTCAGCCCAAAGTGACGAAATGTTTGGAACTAAGTTCTCCACAGAAGACAGACTCAAAGTGGGTCTGATTTTTCATTTTGGGACCAGATACTAAATGGGACTTAGCCCATTTCTCTTTCGCTGCCACTTCACATACTGGAGAGAATGGGGTTTATATGAACAGTGAAGAATTGTTACTTGAAAAAAACAATAAATTTAACCTGTAGTTCTGTGGTGGGCTGAATGGCAATAGCTATAGCCACTTTCTATGTATTTTCTTCAATTCACTTCCAGACGGTTTCTTCCTCACCATGTCAAGGACATGACTTTAAGAACTAAGACCTCTAACTCACTAAAGAGCCCCTTCTATTTTGATGACCTTTACATTTATACTTGACTGTAACTCAGATCTCAAACGTAGACGCAACTACCTACTTTACACTTCCACCTGATTAAGCACCTCAATGGCAACATGTTCAAATTGAACTCATTATCTTCCTCATCCCACAGATCTAGTCCTTCCGCCAAGATTTCCTGTCTCATGGAATAACTCTACCTATGCTCAGAGCACTGGTTGTCCAGGCCAGACATGGACTCCTGTGACCACTGCTGTCTCTCCTTCCCCATCAACACAATGCCGGGCACACAGCTGGTACTTAGTATTTTTTGGATGAATATTCAATATTTGTATGGAAAATGCCATTAAATTAGACTCTCAACTCCTTCAAAGACCAATGAAAAGGTTTGTGGTTCATCCAAAACCCCAGCAGATCTTCACTGTCTCTAAAATCCAGACTCTTTCCTCATGCCAAAGCTACCACTATTTACTCAAACAGTTGAATGCCTTCTAAAATTCCCATCATTACTGTGCATCAACATGCAGTTAAATGAATGAATTGATTATAATTTTCTCTGCTCTACCAAATTTCTGCTTCTCATACTGTGCTTCATGAATGTGCCACTGCTGGAAAATGAACACTAACTGTGTATTCAGGGCACTTAATAGCAAATTTGAGTGAAATGTTGGTATCTTGATAGGAAAGAATTTTTTTGAGCTCTACTAAGCATTTTTGAAAGCAAAATGTGTCAGCAGACTGAAATTACATGCAAAATTATCTAAACTATTTACATATGATAGACAGTCCCACTTTGTAGCAGATGAAGCTTTCAAAATGTAGGGGATGAAGCTGAATAATATCAACCTCTGGTCTAATTACTTCCAAGTCTTTGCTCATGGCAAAAGGCATAAAATGCGAACAATTATGATACACAAATAGTGTGAGTCTTGAGGTAGCACTGGAGGACACTATTACAGCCCTAATTGCACACACAGGGGCAGCTGCTGCCCTCCAGATACTATTTAGAGACTTAGGACTTTGTGTGACAAGGGATGCACTATCCCTGGACTTGGTGCATTACTTTTCTCTGCATAGTATGAGCAGCGGTGCACACCTTGAAGGGACTAAAGAGGCTGCTTCTGATGCCCATTTTCCATGCTCCAGACACCTTAATTACATTAAACAGTCGTGGGTTAACTAAATCCGTTGGAGGTAAACCACCCATTGCTCAACCATCCCACCTTGAGGGAAAACAGTGTGTGTCACTTGTTCTCTGATTTGGTCACTCTCAGCACATGCTTTTCACTATTGGACAAAATCTTGAAAAACAATACTGAAAGCCGTGCATGAAAAAGAACCCAGTAGATAATCCTTCAATTTCAAAATAAAAATCCAAGGTCCTGTGTCCATTTGCATAATTCCAAAATCTGAAACAAGAGATCCCTTCCTTAGGTGTGGTTAGGTAAGAGTACCTCTTTCCTTTCTAGTTGGAACGTTGCTACATTCCCTCACTTACCTGCTTTCTAGGCCATAAATATTTCATGTTAGTAACAGCCAACATTTACTGAGCACTTACCATGCCAGGTAAGAACCCGAGAACCTTGGATCAGGTTTCTCAGCCTCAGCACTACCGACATTTTGAACAAGATAATTCTGTTGTGGGGCAGGCACATAAGATGTTTAGCAGTACCCCATCCCTCCACACATCCCACAGCTGGGACCAAAATGTTTCCAGAAATTGCTAAATATCCCCTGGTGGGAAAAACTGCCCCCTGGCTGAGAATTATACTGCTTCCCATATATCAACTTATTTAACCTTCTAAACTACTCCAGGAGGTAAGTTCTACTCTTCACTGTACAGGTGTGAAAAGATGCACAGACAGATTCAACTTGCCTAAGGTCACACAGCTTGTAGAGATATAGCTGATATTTGATCCAAGATAGTCTGACTCCAGAGCCCCAACTCTTAACTCTTAGCTAGAACCCTGACCCCTTTCTGACTTTAGGGCTTAATGAGCATAGGCTTGTTGGATCAGAATCCCTTCTAGAATTATTGAAAAGGAATTGCTTCAGCAATGAAGACTGACTGCAAAATTGAAACTAACTTGAAAGTAAGAGACAAGAGGGCATATGATCTCCACCTAACTAGGTACACACCTGAGTCACAGTAATTGAAAGAAAATATTTTTCAAATGGTCAACCATATATGAAAAAAATCTAAAACCCCACAGCATGCAATCTTTCTTCTTCTACCACCTAAATCATTTTTTAGATCTAGGTAGAATACTTGTGGAGCATAATTTGAGTGCCTCCTCTCTTTTTACAAATGATGCACCAGAATGTTAATTACATAACAAACGAAAATGATTTCCTGATTAATTTCAACATATTTCATATATTTTATCATATCTGGTGTTAGAAATTAAGATGTTTAAAGATTTTATGTATTTTGAGAGAGAGAGAGAGAGAGAGAACAAACACACAAGCTGGGGGAAGGATGGAGGAGTGGCAGAGGGGGAGGAAAAGAATTTCAAGCTGACTCCCCACTGAGTGGGAAGGCCAAGGAAAGGCTAAATCCCAAGGACCCTGAGATCATGACGTGAGCTAAAATCATGATCTAAGGCACCCAGGTACCCTTAAGATGTTTATAAACTATATATTTACAAACTATATATTACAATTAGGGTTGAAAAGTTACATTCTTTTCCTATGATGAGAACTTTAAAGATTTACTCTCTTAGAAACTTTTCAATATGCAACACAGTATTATTGACTGTGGTTACCATACTGCATAATACTACTTCCATGGCTTATTTGTTTTATAACTGGAAGTTTGTACCTCTTGACTCTCTTTACCCATTTCACCCCCTACGCACCACCATGAATGACCTTCCCTGGTGGCAGCCATCAGTCTGCTCTCTGTATCTAGGAGTTTGGTTTCATTTTGTCATTTCTATTTCACATATAACTGAAACCAGAGTATTTTGTCTTGCTCTAATTTCACTTCGTGTAACATCCTCAAGGCCCATCCACACAGCTGCAAATAGCAAGATTTCATCCTTTTTTATGACTAAGTAGTACTCCACCGCATATATGTACCACATCTTTATCCGTTCATCCATCGATGGACACTTGGGTTGCTTCCATATCCTGGCTACTGGAAATAATGCAGTGAGCACACTGGTACATCTACCTTTTCAAATTAGTTTTTCACTTTCTTCAGATAAATCGTCAGAAGTAGAATTGCTGGATCATATGGTGGCTCTATTTTTAATTTTTTGAGGAAACTCCATACGGCTTTCCATAGTGGCTGCACCAAGTTCCATTCCCAAGGCATCTCCTTTCTTAATGGAAATATCTGGCCCATCAGCCAGCGTAATTCTCACCATTAGATTCCTTCTTGTAATTGCAGATTCGTATCTTCCCATTACAGAATTCATTTGCAGATGACCCTTGTTAAAATGCTAATACCCATATTAAGCTCTGTTAGCCTTCATTTAAATAAATTAATCAAATTAGTTAGTGAGTCATTTAGCAAGCCATTAGAAAGGGAATTACAAACAGAGAAGTTCTTATGGCCCAGTCAGGAGCAGGGAAAATCTGGTTACAAGGTCTCCTGCAGGGAAGCCACACATGGGCCTGGTGGCACCTGGTGTGGCAGGACGGGACAGGCAAGGTACTGGGCAGGGGACAGGTGGTCAGCAGGCATGGAGAATTACTTCCATTACAAAGTACACTGTACTTTGTCTCCTTTCCGTCCTTCACCCCGTGCCCCATTTGACGATCTCTTCTCCTTCTGACATTCCAGAGTTCTTCCCTCAAAATGCAGATTGGTCCCAGCTTATCCAAGAAGGCTGCACAGCAGATCTGCCACTTCATAGCCAACAATGAGAGGCTGAAAACTCCCCCAAGTGGCACTGCTCCTCACTGAATCAGTGACCCACACTGCTTTCTACTTTAATGATACCTGGATTTCTATAGGCAGGAAACCTAAGCCTGAAATCACAATGCACATGGCTTTCCCCTGGTTCTGGTTTCTCCAAACATCTTCTGGAACACAAAATTTCACCGCTTTCTGTGGGGCAAGAGATGTAGGGCGAGGGTGGATGCCATCCTTTGGGAGGCAAACAGGAAGTCCCTTCCTGCTCCCCGACTCATTACCTCTAAACAAATGCAAGCTCACAGCTGCTTGTCTTCCTTGATCCAGAATGTGGCAATAACTACACGAAAAGGCTTCCTACCTGGCAGCGTATTTTGGGAGAATTTTTCTTCAAAAAAGGAATGAAAGAATAGAATGCCCCTGACATGTAAACTAGGCTCTGTAATTAAGCACTTTAAATCTGCTTAGAACAATTTTTTAGTATTCAACTGCTAATGGAACTCTTCTTCAAAAATATGAAAAGAAAACCAGACCCAAGGTTCATAACCGATATAACAGGAAAACATTTTATTGTGGAACTCTTAAAGGCCAATGATTAAAAAAGGAAAAGAAAACTATCAGGCAGATTAAAAAGCTAGGCTGGGTGGTTAATCGCCAGAGTGACCAGAAAAACCACACACGCGAGCATACCGCAGATACAAAGCAGGCTTAGAGATGGAAAGCTGGCCTTATCTGATCAAACTACCTTGTGGTTGTGAGAAAATCAGGGTGAGGAATAAGCATACACAAGCTTGGATTTAAAAAAAAAAATCAACTTCTATTTATTATATTTTGCAACTATGATCTTTTAAAACGGTGGCCTTAGGAAAATCTGCTTTGGCAAGCAACTGCAGAGGCTCCTGTGGAGAGGAAGTGAAAAGACTGGGCTTATATACAAGGGCTGCTGGCACGTTCAAAGCGCAGGGGATAGTTCACAGAGCAAAATGTAGTCCTAAGTAAATGGGTTTCAGGCAATTTCAGTGTTAAGATAACATCATTAAGAGTAGAACAGATTGTGCTCAAACCCTGCTGTTTATAATTAACACGTTGCTTCCAAATACTCCAGGGTCCCTGGTAAATAGTCTTCTGCTCACATCCACCCAGACCAATCAGAGTATTTTCATCAGATTCCATGCTGGGCCAGCACCTGTCTGGACAAATCCAATAGAGCCAAAGAACTCCTCTCCCTGGCCAGCTAAGTAGTTGGATGAACACAGCTTGGCTTAGTCATTGTCACAGTGTCCATATGGCTTTGAAGCTTGTTTTCACAAGAAATCATACAAGTATTTTATTATGTCAAAGTTCACCGTCCTATAAACAAAAATAGATAATATGTTAGCATCCTCACCCCTAGACTGCTCAGCTTTGTATGTGTGGTTCTGGGAAGCACATGCAAAATTATCCACAACCAATGCTAACCAATTCTACAGTGCTATCAAAAGCATCATAATAGGAATGGAATTAATTTTATAAAATGTCACTTGGAACAAAGTTTCTTTAAAAAGTTTTTTTTTCCTCCCATGCATAAAGTTTGCTTTTCTGAAAAAAAGGAAACAAAGTTAGAACTATTCAACATTCTGTATTTCAATTATACTAAAGAAAGTTTAGATTTCATTTGAAAGCTATTTGTTTTTTTGTCTAATAACCAGAGTAAAGTAATTAGAGATGCAGAAGTATTTAAATCTTCTCTGCTTCTGAACACTGTTTATCTTCCCAAACACCTGTTTTATCATTACATAATGCATAGCTCATCCGTCCTTGTTCGTAGCTTTCATTCTTTTCAGTCTTCTAACACTGGGTGACCTGTATGTGTATTGTAACTAAATCTGTATGATCCAAGAATACGATACAACAAACAGACGATGTGGATGTATATTTTTGTACTCTGATGGCAGGCAGAATAAAATAGCAGAGAGACAGAGACATATAATTATTCTTCTTTCTCCAAACTCATTCTTCACTATAAATATTCAGACTTGGAGGTTTATTATTTGAATAAATGGTCAAAATAATTAGTTATAATGATCTAGCGATAAGTATAAAATTAAAGCCTTAAAGTATTCAATTCTGCAAAAATAATCATCCACTGGAGAACAGTCTTTTAAAGATTCACTAATTGCACACTCTTATTTATTAAACCATCATCAATTAATGTTTTTGTCTATCATTTTGTAATACACGTTCTAAAAAAGTTTCTAAGCAAATGACTGACATATCAAATATTGTTTAAAATGTGGAAGAGGGAACTATGGATACTGCTTATGAAAACACATTTAAAAATAGCTCCAGTGAGATGCTCCGGCTATTGTGGTGCCTAATGTAGGACCAAAGAATACCTTACTGTTTCATACCTTACTGCCTCTGAAGAATACTAAACCTTTCCAAGTGGTATAAAAACACTTCCAAGACAATCCTGTTGTCATTAAGAGTAATAAAATAACTGAAAACAAGTATTAAAATTCTCAAGCATAAAGACATAAAATATGTGGTTATTACCTCATCATCTATTTTAATGTTTTTCTTCCATTCAATTCTAGGACCTCCCAAAAATACTGGCAACAAGGTACCACAAGGCATTTTTTTTTAAATAAAATCATAAGAAGTACAAACTTCCAGTTGGACAAAATTACCAAAAAACATAAATCATAATGGTCCAAAAGATCTTTTTTTAGAGGATCTTAGAAGGAAATGGATGTAAGAAGCTATTTCTAACCACAGGCAGAAAGGGAAGGGGAATGTGTGTGTTTCTCTAGGGATATATACCCACCATAACTTTGGGTCTTAAGGTTATAAACCTAAAGCAACAAGATAAGGTGGACTTCATGTTAAATTTTATTATTTTGGGCTTTGGGGTTTTTTGACATTGTGTGGAGAAAAAAATTTAGAAGCAGCTAAGATGAAAACATTTACATTCCAAAACTATAAGATTAGAAGCTATTATTTGATAGAATGGGAGACAGTCATACAAAATGACCAATACAAAAACACACCTACAATACTAAGGAGGGAAAAGGAGAACAGAATTACAACTCAGTAGTGACAGCACAGGAAAAGCGTCGGGATCACGTACTAGGACCAGAAGAAAACACGAACAAATGACATACTGTGATTTGTTAGTGGTGGGGCTCCTCTATTCTACTCAGTCTAGTTGGGTAACTTTAGTAGTTTCTGCAATAAAGTTTTCTTTGGTAGAACAAATGGACTGATGGAAAAACACTACGTTCTTTAAGTGTCTTTTATAAGACACTTAAAGAATCTATAAACGTTTCACTATGTTCCCTTTCTCTGTTTTGCCATTAGAAAGTACTCAAGCAAACTAAATGATACCATTAAGATTTTTGGATTTTTTTCAAGACAGTCAATTATTCAGGAATTGAATATATAAGATCATTCCTTTAAGAAACATTTACTGCCCAAGATGTATGAATGTCTTTATCATCCCTCCATCCCCCAATGTAAACAGGTGACTTGCCAACTGGTCCCCACATATATTATTCTAAAACAAGGAAGAATTTGAAAGAATAACCATAAGGAAAACATCAAAAATTATGTCACATATTCCAAAGATAACTTTGTGCTTTATAGGACGCAGAGAAAAACAACTTACTGTAAACAACACTTTAAATTTCTACAGAGAGAATTATGTGCTTTGTATGTACTTTTCTCTGGCTTTTCATGGCTTCAGATGCATATTAAATTTATATAAATATGATGCTAAAGTTTTGGATAGTTTTTATATAATATAGGAGATTCTTAGAACTAAAATGAATCATTTTCTAAACTAAGCATATAGAAAAAATAGGATAAACACAGTATCAGTGACAATTTGCCTAGGAGTAATTAATTCTTTTTTTTTTTAAAGATTTTATTTATTTATTTGACAGAGAGAGAGATCACAAGTAGGCAGAGAGGCAGGCAGAGAGAGGGGGAAGTAGGCTCCCTGCTGAGCAGAGAGCCTGATGTGGGGCTCGATCCCAGGACCCTGAGATCATGATCCAAGCCGAAGGCAGAAGCTTTAATCCACTGAGCCACCCAGGCGCCCCGGAGTAATTAATTCTTAAATCAGAATTCAGAATACTTTAAAACAAGTTAGTTAAATGAAATGCCTAAAGATTTAAGATTTAATTTTGCTTTTATCCTTTGATTACACTTTATCAATTCTTTCACTACACTGAAATACTTTTTTTCTCACAGGATACTACTTTATTTCCTTTTACTTTTGTGGGCAGAGTTATTTTTTAGTTTGGTTCCACTGACAACTTGCAACCAGACAACTTTAAGCAATCTTCTTATGTTGGCAATGACTGTGTAAGAAAGAAATGTTAAAGTACCATTCACATTAAGAACAGCCCAAGGACAATTATTTAATAAGTTTCTCATCATTTTTCTTCTCCCATATTCTACCTCCATATTTTGTGCTTCCTTTAAAGCCTCCCACTGCTTCTCTGTCCAAACCTTTCCCCTGTTCCTTGGTCAGTAAATTTCTCTATGTCCTTTACCTCTTCCATGAATGTTTTTTTCTCTTCTGGGCTTAACTGTAATCTGGCTACCCCTGAAGGACCTTGTCTCCTCTCCAGCTCTTTCTAATGATTAAATTCCAGGCAGTCCTTTGGGTAGGGTTGGTGTCCTAGTGCAAAAAGCTCTGCTCCTCTGACACTTGGGGTTCATTCCACTCACCACCTTGTGTCCCACTGACACTATGTCTTAGTCACTGACTCATGCCGCAACCCAGTTTGGTGTTCCTCTCCATCCTAAGCTCTGCATAGTGACCTCATTGCATGTGTGTCTTTCCTAACTCCAATGGCCTTTTTTATTTCATGATCATATTCAGAAGTAATCTACCTCTAAAAACATAAATTCAGGCATGCTGTCCTCTGATCCCCAAGCTCTTTCTCTAAGCTACCTGAAACACCTTGACATAACCAGTTCACAAGCTCCCTCACTTCACTTACTTGTGACCTACAAATACTTATTGAGTATTATGTGCTAGGCACTGAACTACTGGCCCTCTGCTGGCTTTATTTCCTTCCTTTCTTTCCTAACTTAGACTCCATGGTCCATCACTTCAAGCACTCACTTGCTAGCATCCACCAAATTTACCTGGCAAAACCTCAGTCCTAAGTGATTTCAACAATATCCCTTTGCTGTCCCAGTACTTACCACATGGAATGCTATTATAGAATATCTTAAGTTCCACAGTTCGGTGTCACTGTAAATTCAAGGTCAGGAATTTTAAATGGGCCCTCAGTACTCCCAGCAAGTTCCTTCTCCTGATGGCACCTTCTTCTATTCCCCACAGCAGATTTCAAATACCCATATTCCTCTTGAACTGCTATTGCTTCTGTCCTTATTCTGTTTTGCCTCTCCGTTTATTTTTTTAAAATATGTTATTTATTTATTTGACACAGAAAGAGAGAGATCACAAGAAGGGGGAGTGGCAGGCAGAGGGAGAGGGAGAAGCAGGCTTCCCACCAAACAAGGACCCCAATGTGGGGCTTGATCCCAGAACCCGGGGATCATGACCTGAGGCGAAGGCAAATGCTTAACTGACTGAGCCACCCAGGTGCCCCTTTGTCTCGCCATTTAGAGGCAAAATAGAAGACATCAGAATTCCCTTGACTTATTGCCACCAAACTTCCAAACTCAGCTCCATCTGAATCTACTTTTTCCTCATGTTATAATGCAAAAAGAGCCCCCTCTTTCATCCAGGGGTATTTCTTTCAACTCATGTTTCTAAAATCCCATGTTGATATATCATTTCAGACTTTAATATCTCTGTCCTCTGTATCATTAATTCTCCTCTATCAACCCTTTCCCATCAGCATTTAATATGATCAAACTTTTAAATAATAATAACCCTGCCATAGCTCCACGACCCCTTTAGTAGGTAACAATCCTCTCTTCCTTTTCACAGCAAAAAGAATCCTAGAATACAGGCTCATGAGAATAGGATATAAATCTGTTCTACTTGTTGCTATATTCCCAAAGCCTAGCACAGTGATCATAATGGGCAACACAACAAATATTAAGTGAACAAATGAATTAGAAACATTCTATCTGCTGCATCAATTTTCTTATAAATACTATTTAAATATGCTATAATCTGACTTCTAAACCACTATATTCCTGTAAGTATTCCTGATAAAGTTACAAATGATTGTTTTTCATTTTGTTTTGTTTTAAGATTTTATTTATTTATTTGACAGACAGAGATCACAAGTAGGCAGAGAGGCAGGCAGAGGAGGGGCGGGAAGCAGGCTCCCCGCTGAGCACAGATCCCAATGTGGGGCTCAATCCCAGAATCCTGAGATCATGACCTGAGCCCAGGGCAAATCCTTAACTGACTGAGTCACCCAGGTGCCCCTACAAATGACCGTTTCATCATTAAATCAGGTGGACTCAGATTTCTGGGCATCAGTTTGCCAGTTTTGACCATCACTCCCCTCCCTGAGGTTTTCCTACTTTTCTTGTGTATGTACCTCCATATATAACTGCTTAACCCACTTAAGCCTGTATCACAAGTATTTTTCTCTTTTTATCCTTCCAAAGTATGATTTTTAATAACTGTGTAGCTTTTTTTTAATTAGAATGTACAATAAATTATTGATCCATTCCCCTGTTTTGGACATTTAGGCTGTGTCCTGTGATCTGATCATTCATTCTCTACCACAGGAGTCTGGAACTAGACATACCTACCTCTTCTTTGCTAAGTATCCTTGCAATCTCTTATCTCCACCACACCTTTATTTGGAATGAAACTCTGTCTCCTTAGCTCCCTTCTTGTTGCTGCCCCGAAAGACAAGCTCACAATGGTTCCCCATCATCTGAAGTTTTACTGCTAATCGCTATAGGAAAACATGAACTATTTATATATTTAGCATATACTAAGTTTAAAGCATTAAGTTTAGTTAAGGCAGTAACTGGCACAAATACAGTCTCTGTTTTGAGCTTCACAGACTTCACTGCAGAAAGATGAACTCTAATTATTAAGTAATTAAAACTATGATAAGTATCAGAGGAAAACAATGAGACCTGTATACTTGTATACTGTGATTAGAGTGGGGGGATGATGGTGGTCATGGTATGTTTAGGAATGCTTCTTTTTCATTTAAATTGAAATGTATAGGTTATGCGGTGGTTAGCTAGATAAAGGAGAGGAGGTGATGGAAAATGCTGCATTTACAAAGATGGGAAGAAGAATGGTGAATATGAAGAAATAAAAACAGCCAGCAAGTTAAAATGCAAATACCTAGGGAAGCAGTGTGTGTACCAGATGTGGCTGGGCAACATAATGATATGGCAGGGGCCAGAACATTGGGGCCTTGTAAGCTACATTAAAGATTTTTGTTTTTTTTAATCCCAAGAGTCATAGGAAACTACTGAAGACTTTTTTTGGAGGGGGGGTGTATAATGGACGTATAATGTTATATTATTATAAGGAGCAAAACATCAACATATTGATTCCACAATTCTATATATTAGTCAGGGCTCACACAATAAGTGTAGTCACCATCTGTCACCAAACAACATTACCCCAATCTTACTGACTACATTTCTTATTCTGTATTTTTCATCTCCATGAATTATTTATTTTGTAACTGGAAGTTTGTGCCTTTTAATCCCCTTTATCTATTTCACCTATCTCCCCACCTATTTCTCCTCTGGCAACCATGAATTTGTTGTCTGCATTTAAAGAGTTTGTTTTTTAGATTCTACATATAAGTGAAATCATATGGGATTTGTCTTTCTCAGCCTGACTTACTTCCCTTAGCATGGTATCTTCTAGATCCTCTCACCTTGTTGCAAATAGCAAGATCTCATCCCTTTTATATGACTGAGTAATAGTCCACTGCATATATGTACCGCATCTTTATCCATTCATCTACCGAAAGACATGTGGGTTCCTTCCATATCTTGGCTATTGAAAATAATGCTGCAATAAACATAGAGGTGCATATATCTTTTCAAATTAGTGAGGGCTTTTTTTCATAAGGAGTTAATATCCAAATATATAAAGAGCCTACACCACTCAACATTACACACACAAAAAAAATCCAATCCAATTAAAAAAGAGGATTAAAAGAAATTTAATAATTAACAGAGGACATGAAGAGACACTTCTGCAAAGAAAAGATGCTCAGTCATCATCACTGAATCATCAGAGAAATGCACATCAAAACCACAATGAGATTATCTCCTCACACCAGTCAGAATGGCTAGTATCAAAAATACAAGAAATAACAAGTGTTGATGAGGATGGGGAGAAAAGAGAACCATCGTGTACTGCTGGTGGGAATATAAGTTGGTACAGCCCCTATGGAAAACAGTACAGGGGTGCCTCAAAAAATTAAAAATAGAAATACCGTATGATCCAGTAATTCTACTATTCTGTATGTACCCCAAAAAACAGAAACACTAACTCAGAAAGATATATTGCAGACTTTTAAGTAGGAGGGTGCCATTAAATTTGCCTAAGATCATTCTGGCTGTAGTGTGGACAAGTTACAAAGGGTAAGAGCGGACAGAAGACAAGTCAGGAGGCTACTAGAGAAGAGATGGTGGTGGCCTGGTCTAGAGAGGTAACAGTACAAAGTAAAAGTAAAAAGTGAATGAATTTGAGATTTACAGGAGGGACTTTGGAGTCAACAGGACTAATGCTTGGACACTGCAAGTGTGGGAGAGAGAATGTGAAGAATGACTCCCAGGTCTGAGGCCTGTACGACGTGGCAGACTGCAGTGTTAACCACTGAAATAGGCAACGGGAGAGGAAAGCTGAATCATTATTTTTTTGTTAGCAGGCAGAAGTTGAGGTTAGAATTCCAGAGTTCAGTTTTGGAAATGTATTGATTTAGCTGAAAAACATCCAATAAAGGTCAAGAATATTAGAATTAAAGGTCTGGCCTTTAAAAACAGGAGTTATTAATATGGAGATGGTTGTTTAAGTCATGGGTATAGCTAAAACTGCCTAGGGGAGAAGTACAATAGGAACAGAGAAAAGAGCCAGGTCTCAAGGACCAGCTACATTTAAAGGTCAGGTGGAAAGGAAAAACTGGCCAAACAACCTTAGAAAAAATAGCTAAAGAATAAAGGGGAAAATCACAAGACTAGAATCATGGGCTTTAAGAAAAGCATTTTAAGGAGAGTGATCATCAGTGTTAGATGCCACTGAGAAGACAAACAGCCTGAGAACATTTCAAAAACCTTCTGGGGAAGACGGAGGAGATAAAATTCAGATCACAGGTGGAAGACAGACCCCCCCACCTACTGAAAAAGGAAAGAGAGAAGATGAACACCAATGTAGGTAACTGAAGGAGTTCTCAACTGATGGTTACAATTTCGTTCTATAAAACAGGTGAATGCTGAACAGAGTAAACTGGAAGAGAGTTAAGAATCTAGGTTAAAAAGAACGCTGTGAACCATGTGCTCTATTCTTCAATACATGAGGTGGGATGGGTGGGAGGCTGGTAGAAGATAATCAAGTATAAGGAAAATGCAGAAACAGAGCCAGACTGCACAAGGCCCAAAGAAGTCCACATTTCTACAATAACTTGGGGCAGTGGCAATCTGGAAGTGGTGACAAGAAAGAAGGGTGGCATTTAAAGAGCACCCAACCATGAGAGCTTAGTGCATGAGAAAATAAGTAGCTACCATTAGAGGTAACTCCAGGGGAAGGAGTATCCCCACGTAAGAATCAGGCTTTCATTAAGGCAACGAGGAAGAATATTAGAAGACAGCAGGATATGGGAGGGAGAGAAAGAAAGAACGGAAGGTTTTATGAGCAGAAAAAGAACACAAAATATCATGGGGATGAGGAAGTGGAAGAGGGAAGATGTGGGAGGAGGGAGGTGGTTATTCTTTGGACACTGCCCAAGGAAGGCAAGGAAGAGAAAATAAGTTACAGAGATCCCAGGTTCTATGACAGAATCCCAGGTCTGTAAGTCCTGCTCCCTTCTTAGGTGGTCAATGGAAGCACACTTCTCTGGGTGTGTTTAGTATCACTGATGCTACGAATCAAGCTCCTGTTTGGTTCACTGTATATTCCTCATACTGGGGATTCATAAGTCTCTGTCTTGTACATGTTTATGTTGGGGCACAATCCAACATTCAGACAAAATCCCTGAAATAAATACGCTTCATTCAAAAGTTATGTCTTCGACAGAAGCTTGTGCATACAGAGTTTTTAAAATCATTGTTTAGAAAAACAAAGGTACTGCCTTACGGTCACACTGAATACACCCCAAGTTTCTGTTCAACTTCTTCTGGGTAAAAGTTTGCCCAATTTTGCCACGACAACACATTTTAAAACACTCATTTCAAGTTTTAGAGTCTACATGGCATCAAAATATCTCAAATACCTCCATCAGAGTATCACAGAACCTTTTCCTCTGCAAAGGAGACATCAGGGCAGAGGACACCAACCTGTGGACTTTAGAATGTTAGGAAGCTATCAACTTCATTTGAAGAGATCTGCAAATCTATAACATGTCAAGCACTATTTTTAGCCTGAATAAATAATGTTTCATGCTTATAATTTTGAAACACATGTAAATATTTTCAATATTAATTTTGAAGAATATGAAAATTGAGTCTTCATTATTTAAAAGGGTTGGGAAAGCACCGTCTTACGGACTGTCTTGTTCCACCCACCATTCTACACGCACATTGCTCTTCTACTACATGGTCTAACAGACTGCTATCCAGCTGCAACCATGAGATGAGGTCATTTATTCATATAAATGGCTGGAACATTTTTCATAACAGTAAGTAGACCTCTCTGTGAGGAAACTCATTACATTTTAGATAGCTCTCATTTTGACAGACATAATTTTTTCCCTAGAACTTCTATGTTCTAGAATTACTCAGAAGTAATCTCATCCACTTTGTACATGAAAGCCCCTGAAATACTTGAGACGGTTACTGTATCCTCCCTAGGACTTAACTCTCATACCCTGTCCCTCAGTCAGGGAGGTGACAGGATTCTTCATTCTACCATTCTCCTCTTGCCCCTTCTTGGCATGTGCCCATCTGTCAATGCCCCTTTTAAAATGCCAAGCACAGAAGCGCACACCAGATTTGTTCTGCCTGTGGGAACACAGAGCAGACCTATTATATCCCCTGAATGAGACACCAGGAGCATTAAAATCTTAGGACTTAAGCCAGGTCTCTCCCACCTTGTTTTAGGACATTTGAGTTTTTTGTAGTCAACTGTCCATTAAATCCTACCTTGCTTCTATGGGACCATTATCCCAGTCTTTTAAGGTCTTTTAGAATCTTTGTTTTTGCCATCTAACGTATTAGCTACTTCTCCCTGTTTTATGTCATTTGTAAATTGATGAGAGGGTTCATACTACAGTGAAACTTATTCATTCTTGGCATTTAAATGATCTTCTCTTACTTAACTGACTAATGACATTACATTAGGAAGAACATTAATTTTTATATTTAGTGTATCATTTACATAATTCAAGACATTTTATATTAATGATTATTCTCTGCTTACCTAGCAATGGCTCTGATGAAATCTAGAGATACTGTGCATTTGTACTTTGGTCCATCAAGCTGATCATCATGGCCAACCAGGGTTAATAGCTGAAGGGTCACTAGAGAGGTAATCTAACAATAAGAAAACATTTTTATGAGCTGTTTTGATGAGATTACATGATACCCTCATTTCTAAAACATTTTTATATGTAGTTCCTTTGATAGAGATACATAACTGAATTCACAAGAATAACTACAAAGAATATAACTTTGAAATTGGCATACATAAATTTGTACCATATGCTTAAAGTTCTGGTTAACATATCAATCAGTCTTTAAGGATTCCACTAGAGACAGCTTTGCTGCTTCATTAATGACTCACACGATTGCTAATTTTTAAAAACTACAAATAAAGCACATTCCTTCTGTACTCAGAATTTTATGGGTCTCTATCTTGACACCTCAGAATATCAAATCTGTACTCTCTTGAGAATTGAGCAGTTAAAATGTGGATATGGGCCTTTTTCAGAGTTGGGTAATTGGTTAGATAAGAGATAAATACACCTTTCAGATCTGGGCTTAGTCTTGTTCACCAATTGGGTAGTCAGGAAAACAACAAAAGGATTAATACTGGCAAAACTAAAAGTGTATTTTAATAGGTCAAATCAAAATACAAGATAACTTCACATTCATAAGCCCAACAAAAATATTATATATGCTAATATCCAAGAAAGAAAGTTGATTCAAGACCTGGAATTCTTTGAGCAGCCCATTCTCTTTTCCCATTATCTTGCCCCACCCCTCACCCCCCCGCCCCGAATTTCTTAGTCTCATCTGCTAGATAACAGGAGAAGAGGTCAGCAATGGCAACAAGAAAAGATAAGGAAACTTGCTTTGTGGCAGTATTTGGGATAAGAGTTTTTAAATCTGTAATACCTAATCAAAGTCTTAAGAATTAAAAATACTTAATTTGAGACAAATACTTTACAGATGCTCAATAAACATTAGGTAAGTGATTAAAAACAATAATAGCAGTAAATGATTTGCTTGGTACCAAGTACTCGATAGAGTATCTCATTTATTCCTCAAAACCTTAGGAGGTGGACATTATTACACTCACTTTATAGATGACCCTTAAAGGTGTTAAATAACTTTCTCCAGATCCTAGAGCTGGTAGGTGGCTTAGCAAGATTTCAAATCTAGAGTCCCTGCTCATCCTAATACACTACACAGACTCCATTCTGTCTCCCATTAAAAGTGTTATGCAGTGTTCAGTCGGCTGTCATTACTTTATTAACAAATTAAAAAACGAACAGATGGTAGATTTCACAGTATTTTATATACAGAAAATTCTATATTTAGCAAATACGAAGCATTTTTGCTAATTAGAAAAACATTTTGTGTTAATACATCAAAATATGAAGCTCTGCATTCAAAAAGCTAAGACTTTAATTTCTAACTCAATATCACAAATTAGGTTATGCCTTGAAACGTTTTTTATAGATGTGTGTGTTGAAAAGAGTTAAGCATTCTGTAGCTGTTATACACTGTTTTACAGGTCTATTAGAACAAGCTTATTTGTAGGGTTGAAATCTTACAATCTCCAGTTTTTATCTTTCATCTATCAAAATTGACAAAAGGCATTAAAATTCTCCCATTATGAGTCTGTCCTTTTCTTTTTGTAGTTGTTAGGTTTTGCTTTATATTTTTGAACCTGTTATTAAGCGCATGCACTTAAAAACCACTGTGTTTTGATGATAAATTAAACCTTGTCATTACTATCTAATGATTGCTTTCTTCAGTAACGCCTTTGCCTTACAGCGTATTTTTTCTAATATTAATATAGCTGTATCAACAATCTCTTAAGTGATAATCTTTTTCCCTTTTCAACATCTTATTTTCAAATTTATATTTTCTTAGCTTTAGACAGTTCTCATGTAAACAACATGTATACATGCCAGTCTGACAATCTTTACCTTTTAAGTTAGACTATATGCTCTACTTGTTTTTATTACAATGATATTCTAAAATTCTATTTCTACCATCATGTCAACCTCTCTGTTTTTCTTTATGTGTCTTTCTTACCTTTTTGAAAAAGATTTATTTGAGACAGAAAGAGAAAGAGAGACAGTGAATGCGTGTGCACATGAATGGAGGGAGGGGCAGAGAGAGAGAATCTCCAAGCGGACTCCCGGCTGAGCTCAGAGCCTGAAGCTGGGCTCAATCCCAGGACCCCAAAATCATCACCTGAGCCACGATCCAAAGCCAGAGGCTCAACCAACTGAGCCACCCAGGTGCCCTTCTTTTTTGCCTTTTACTGAACTGAATTATAGTACCTTTCCATTCTATCATTTGCTCTTCCATCTCGGAAGTAGTTACTTAGTCCAGTTCTAACTTCTGTTTTGATTTCTTCTTTGGCCCCTAAGCTATTTTAGAATTCTTTAATTTCCAACTCATGGAATTTTTAAATTTGGAGATTTAAATTTGGAGATTTCTGGGGGGGAGGGGCGGTGGGGAGGGAGTTGCTAGAAGTCACAAGGTGTGATCTGTATACTGGCAATCCTTTGAAATTTGTCGGGACAGCCGAGTTGTCCAGGAGGAAAGAAGAATGCACAGAAACCTGAATGTCACTGTGACAAAGAGTGAAACTGACCACGGTAGTCACCCTGCCAGGCCCCTTCCTTCTTTGTCCCCAAAATGTCTCCAGCTGATGGCAACAGAGCACAAAACATGGCCACAGAATGTGATGACCTCACATCAGGCAAAAAGGTTGGAGATAAGAGTCTTCTCTTTTACTTACGAAAGTACCTATATACCTTCCATTTTGCCTCTTGCCTGTAAAACCTAAAATATCACAATGGGGCTCTTTACTGAAAAAGTCTGCCAGCCCCTCTATTAGAAAATTGCTAGATACAGATAATTAATTTAACCAATGTGGAAATCAAGATGCTCACTGACTTGCCTGAAGTGATAATGATGGGACAGTGCCAGAAACTCAGTTGGCTAGGATTTAACTTTCCTAACTACAACTCAAAACTTTTGAAAATCCTAACAAGACTGTGATCACAGCTAAGAGAGCTAACATCTAAAGAGGCATATTAGACACTTGCCTGAAAAACAGTATGTGTTGAACGAATGGGGATGATCTGTAAAAAAGGTAACGTCCAAGAGCACAGACTTGGCGGTGTACCTCAAGCAACAGGACTGAAGGGCTCCTTGCACATTAGCTCAGAAATCTGAGTAGGTGCTCACTGTGGAGGTGGAGTTGTTTAGCTGTCATTCAAAGTATTAAGATCATCCAATAATCTCCTTCCCACACCCACTACTGAACCCACTCTGATTCCATGCTTAATCTTCTCATTTCAGACAAGAAATAAGGAACATTCAAAGTTAGGAAGACCTATCTTCTTCCACTTACTACAGTTCTGATTAATCACTTCAACAAACTGAGCCTCAATTTTCAAAACTAAAAATCAGAAGAATAATAATAACCCAACCATGCAGTATGTTCTAAGTATTTATGAGATAACCAAAAATGAGCAGGAAGTCAAGGTACTATTGCAATGCCTGGCACAGAGGAATTGCTCATTAAATCATACCTATTAAGAAATCAGTATTTTAATTCTGAGTTTATTAAGCTGATCAGTAAATTTAAATATCCTGTTTAATAATTTTTTCAATATCTAGTTTCCTTAACAATATTTATCAAAGAACTGGCATTCTGGCTTACACATTTGTCTCCTGAGATTTGACCAGTATAATTAATTCCCATCATATTCCTGAGATACTGACCACCTCTAGGAAAATCTACAAAACCAAAAACCTACGAAAAACCTAAAAGCTAATGGCCAGTTCCTAAAGGGCCCACCCAAACAACAGCTCTAGAGAGTCCTGACTCTGCAGACTACACCACCAGACATTACCACTGCTGCCCCCTAGGTTCACTGAGCTGTCTCTCACTTTTAATCTTCCAAACTGTAACATGAAAATTTTAAACTTGTTTTTAAACTTGTAAATTGAAACAAGTTTTTAGGACTTGGAGATAACATTAAGTTCTAGATGTGATATTAGTGTGTTTGATTGAAGTCCATAAACATAAACTGTATCTAAAGGGAAATCAACTCCTTTATTCAAATAATTATATAAATTATTTTAAGTGATAGGAAAAGTTTAAAAAATGACCAAAATTAACGAACTAGTAACACTGCTACCTATCTAGAAACTTAGTCATCAGACATAGATTTTCTATGGGGATAAAAATCGTTAGAAGGCGATTTTATTGTTTCTCAACAAATTTCTATTTACATCTTAGAGAGCTTTGTTAAAGAGCGGTCGTAAGAAAAGACTCAAACTTTATTCCATCTTCTATGATGGAATATCATATCCACTACAAGAATGGAGCATCAGATAATGAAGTGAAATGAGTAACTGAAACTCCTCTCAATATGCTGCACAGAATTAAGTGCTCTTTATACCACCATCATTTTTAAACTTTAACTGGACTCACTGACCTCACCCCTAGAAGCACATCTGTTTAGTATCTGCCTGGCTTCTTAGGCCACACTTTCAGAAGAGATTTACCTCAGGCATCACAGGGCCTGTGCTATTATTCACATTAAGAAAATAACATCTAGACTTTTACTAGAAACTAATCACGGATCTTTTCTGAAATTAAGCTAAAAATGAGTAGTATCTGTTTTATAATGACCTACTATATATAACATTTTAAAATTCACTAGACAAATATTTATTGGATTCTTAGTATGGATCAACCATTTTGGCATATATGCTAGGTATCTTCCAGTCCATAAAATTACAAACAGTATACCCCTTCTTCCCTAGGGTTTGCCCCCAAATAATATAATGGTGTTCACAAATATTAAAATCGATATGTATTACAACAGGGATGTAAAAAGAATATTTTTTAATCATTACCTTTAACTTTAATTTTTGAAGTTCAAGAACAGGTATTAATAGGTGAAAAGTGAAAGACCTTCTTTTCTTGATTGATTTTGAATTAGACAGGCAGTAAAATGAAGAGTCAAAGAGGTAATTAAATCATTTTAATCCCATAAATTCCTTCACATTTTCATTAGAAACTCAAAGAGGAAAATGAAATGATAGAAATGAGAATTCAGGTGATACAAAATCAAAGAGAATCCAAAGTAGCCTACAGCTGGCACACATTATTGCTATTTTCTAAGTGAAGTTATTTCTACGGTTAGTATTCTTACCTCATCCTATGAAGATATAAGGAAAGTAAAAATGATTCAAGGCAAAAATGATTTCATAAGCTAGTAAATGCTTTCCTTAGTAACATTTTATATGTACATATAAATGAAGTTAACGGATGGTAAAAAAATTTTTTTCAAGTTATTCTACATTTTTATAAAAAATAAGAGCTTCCATTGATCTAGTGTAGGAGTTAACGTTCAATGAAACAAAAATGGTTAAAATCAAGCTGGTTGTTAAAAACGTGTGAAATAGTGATATGCCCATCAAATGACGTCCTCTATAAAGCACTCAGCACAGTGCCTAGAACACAGTATTTAGTAATTTGAGGTATTATTTATATTATTACTACCTACTAGCATTATTTTTCAATTTCAAATTTTATTTTTATTTTTAATTTTTTTAAAAAGATTTTATTTATTTGACAGAGAGAGACACAGCAAGAGATGGAACACAAGTAGGGACAGTGGGAGAGGAAGAAGCAGGTTTCCCGCCAAGCAGAGAGCCCGATGCGGGGGAACGATCCCAGGACCCTGAGATCATGACCTGAGCCGAAGGCAGAGGCTTAATGACTGAGCCACCCAGGCACCCCTCAATTTCAAATTTAATGAGTTTTTCTAATAGCTCATTAATTTATTTAAAACTATATTATTTTATTTGAAAACACTGAATTTCCTATAGCTTTCTAAGATACCATGCTTGACTTATTTAGAAACAAAGCAAAACCTAAAACTATCTACAGGCTAAAAATATCTGTATTAAAAATATAACAAATTAAGAATTATATGGCAGTTTGGACCCAGCTGTAGAGAAAATTAAGCAACATGAGAACAGTTCTGAAGAAATTAACCAAAATGCAGAGTACACAGATACAAAGAGGGAAAATATAAAAGAGATAATTGAACATATTTCTAATCAACGATATAGAAGGAAAACAGAGATGGACAAAAGGGAGCACAAGCAATATCTGAAGAGATAACAGATGGGAAATTCATTTGAGGAGATGAAAAACACCAAAGCACAGAATTAAAGAGCTAAATAAATCCAGAGAAGGAGGAATCAAAAGAAATCCACACCTAAACACATCATAGTGAAAAAGTGCAGCCTACAAGGTAAGAGGGGTTCTTAAAACTAGCTAGAGAAGAAAACACATTACTCTCCAACAAGTGGCAGCTGGACCTATAGATACCTGAAGAACAATGAAAGCCATAAAATCATGAAAAGATAGCTTCAGTTTACTGGGGGGAAAAAAAAAGTCACTGTTAACTCAGAACTGTATGCCCAGAAAAAAAACAATATTTTAACACTGAGGATGACTAAATGCATGTCCAAACTAAGACCAATCAAAGGTTTGCTACCAAGAGATACCTACTCAAGGAAATTCCTAAAATGCACCTCTAGGTGAAGGGAAGTCATCTCATTAAAAGGCAAAATGCAAGAAGGAATGAAGAATGAAGAGGGTGGAAAATACAATAGTAATCGAAATGAATGTGCCTGCAGAAATGATAACAATAATGTATTATGGGTTTAAAAATAAGATTAAAGTGCACAATACCAGTAATATATAGATTGGGAGTACAGAAAATCAAGTTAAAATGTTCCAAAGTTCTATGGTATCTGAGAAAATAATAGTACTTACTAAATTTTGACTTTGATAAGCACGACTGTTATAATTTTTAGAGTAACAACTAAGAGGAGAAAAACAAGAGTATGTACTTCTAAATTAGTAGAGAGAAAAAACTGAATTATAAAAATAATCAACCCAAAAGAAACAAAAATAGAAAGTATAAAATAACAGACATAAACAAAATTATATTAGTAATTATATTAAAAGTAAATTGCTGAAAATTAAAAACAAAGATTGCCTGAAAAAAATAAATCCAACTTTCTACTGTTCAGAAGAGATATCTCTAAAGCAGAATATGGGAAAGTTAAAAGTCAAAGGACAGAACTAAATACATCAAATACTAACTAAAAGGAAAAATGAAGGTATATCAACACAGATAAAACAATTTTAAAAGATATTTAAAGAAAGGTTCATTTAATAATGACAACATGCATGCCCAGTGCTCATCTCTCTTACAAGATGAGTTGCTTGAGATCTTTACTATGAAGGAACGAGACAAAGAGCAAGACTGGCAGCCAAGGAGTAACACGGGTCTTTGGGGGAAGAGTAGATATCACTGAACATCAAGACAAACTTATTATCCTTCCTATTTTGGAAGCAGGTAGGAATCATGACAGAAAGTAGGCCTGAAATTTTAAGAAGGTTATATAGAAAAGAATTAACACAGTTTCCTACGGCAAAATGCATACATTAACTTCAATCTTCTCTATTTTTCTGTAAGGGATTCATTTGCTAAAGTAGGTTAGTAATAGTCATTTGAAACTCACACAGTAATCTTCCTTATTATTAAATGCAGGGTCCTTTAGCAGTTTCCTTTTACAATAGAAGAAAACATTAATTACCTTTTTACTCTGCCAGTGGCACTTCCTTGTAATATTTCTTATAACTTCTACTTTCCTGCAATTCCAATATTCTCATATATTTAATCCTTTAACTTGAATTGCATGCTAAATTATTCTTATATATTTTTTCATAAAGAAACACAAAAATCTGTCTTTAGTTAAGTTAGAATTTAAAGAATATTTTTGGATAGCTTACTTTTACTACTTTATCACATTAGTTGCAACAAAATTCCAAAGGCAGTAAGTTGAACTAGATAATCCCTGAAAGTCACTACCAGAATTCCATGGATAATCATGTAAACTGTGTGAAGGATAGAGTATCACTTTAAGATACAGCAGTCAAAAACTATTAATTATTTATAATTATAAATTATTAAACATTAAGACGACTGCTCAATGAGGGGGAGAGTATGATTTACAAAGAGCTAATACACAAAAAAAATCTAAAACCAAATGAAACAATTAAATTAGGATGTGATATTTCAAATTAAAAGTGACTAATTTCAGAGACTTTGTTATTCCTTGACTTAACCATATGAACAAAAACAATATACAAATAGAGTTTAAGAGAATATTACACAAAGCAATGTACAAATGTACCAATTTAAAAATACTCTGCCAGTTTATTAAAATATTGCTAGAAAAAACTGAAAAAAAAATCATGTACAAAGATTAACTTATGGCATGAACATTTTGAATCTCAAACATATTAACTTATACCTAAAAGAAAACTTGCAGAAGAAAATACATGAAAACTTTTGGAAAATTATTTCTATACATGTATAAGTTCACGAATATCTATCTATCTCAGAGGACTGTCCTCTGAGCTAGATGTAGTTCTATACTTAGTCATTAAAATGGCAGAGGGGGCAGAAGAGGGGTGAAGGGAAGGGCTTTTTGTTAGCATCTCCACATCCAGATGATTTTGGGTTATAACCATAGGTCTGTGTATGTGTTCTTATGAAGTACCTGTGTTTGTTGTGCACAAGGTTCATTTTTTTGCAACATCAAAGCTTTTTGGATGTCCTGAGGTGACAATGTATGATAAAATGTACAGCTAGTGAATTAATCAATTTATAAGTTTCTTTTTGTTACTAATAGGAAAGAAGCATCCGGGACATGGAATTGTTAAGCTGTCTGAGAAATGTCAGGACTTAGTAAGATGGCAGCAGAGAGGCAGAAGGAAGCATAGAAGGAGAGATGTGTGCGGATGTGTTCATATTTACATTGTAATGGTAACTGTTAATGTGTGTGTCTCTCTGGCTGGACTGTAGGAATACATTAAGTGAGTCAATGCAAACATACCTCCTTGCTAATAATCTGAAGAGTACAGATTGGATAATGAATTCTTTCAGAAGCATCGTACATTGTGTACTCTTGTTACTTTATGTCTCAGTTTCAATTGAACATTAAGGGAATACAGTATTTTAATTGTAACTCTGCCAGTATCTTTATCTAGAGGGTTGCCATTTTTGTCTTTTAGGAAATTTTTGTTGCCAGGAAAAGCAGGATTACATTTTTTTTCTTTCAGATGGAAATGGTGTAATGTATTCTTGGTTATCAAAATACTCATAGTTTGAGGGCTCTGAAATGGTAAATATTCATGGTGTGTAAAAAAGCATGATCTTAACTACATTAAAATGCTTACTTGTAGATACACACATTGGACCTAGAAGTCAAACTGTAAACTGTTTGTGATTATGTGTAACTTTGTTCTTCGTTTCTTGTGTTTTTCAGTTTCCTTTTACATGTTAACTTTCATTTTTTAAAATTTTTTAAAAAATATTTTATTTATTTATTGACAGACAGAGATGACAAGCAGGCAGAGAGGCAGGCAGAGAGAGAGAGGAGGAAGCAGGCTCCCCGCTGAGCAGAGAGCCCCATGCGGGGCTCGATCCCAGGACCCTGAGATCATGACCCAAGCCGAACACAGAGGCTTAACACACTGAGCCACCCAGGCGCCCTTCATGTTAACTTTTAAAAAATAAAATTTTTAAAACCTAAAAAAGAATATCTACATTCCTCTCCATTAGCCAATTCATAAAAATCATTTGATTTTTATTTCTAATTGCATATTCATGAAACTTTTTATAGCACCTCCCGAGTTGCTCTAAGTACTGTGGATCTACTAATTTATTTCTCTGCCCAACTTAAAATGTTCATGATAACATAATGAAATTGTATCTCTAGGCTGGCATTAATACCTAAATAGTTTGATATGATCAGTGGAAATATGGCAGAAGTCTCTAGATGGTGAAGGTACTTGGGACCAGATTCATTATATATAGTGTCCCAGTTGTGTGTGTGTAGATGTGCATGCATAAGGTAGAGATGGATGACAGTCTTTCCCATCTGCCGCAGCAACCAATACTGTTGTTAGAGTCATTCCCATTGGTAAGGCCCCAAATGCAAGAAGTGATTCTGAGTACGACTCTGTTTCTAGCAAAGAAGAATAAACTGGAATATACCACAGTCAATAAAATTAATGTCTTTTTATTTTTTAAAGACTTTATTTATTTATTTGACAGACAGAGATCACAAGTAGGCAGAGAGGTAGGCAGAGAGAGAGGAGGAAGCAGGCTCCCTGCTGAGCAGAGTCCGATGGAGGGCTCGATCCCAGGACCCTGAGATCACGACCTGAGCGGAGGCAGAGGCCTTAACCCACTGAGCCACCCAGGTGCCCTAAAATTACTGTCTTAAACGGATTTAATCTTGATTGGGAGTAAACTCCCTAAATAATAATGGTAAAATATATTTGAATATTCTGAAAAAAATGTTAGCACTAATTTACAGAAGGTTTCTCATGCAACTGAACTTTGAATTACCCTTGAATATACTGTATAAACAAATACCAACAAAGAGCGTAGAAAGTAATGTTAGAAAGAAAATACAAAAAAATAGGAGAACTTCTGGTCCAGACAAGATGGCACAGATTCGTATTTACTGTTCTTCCTTAGACAACTACATACCCTGGAAATAACCTAAGAAGCAACCAAAGGAGGACTCAGGAAGGCAGACTACTTAGGAACCAAGGACTAGAGGAACAATATAAAAAGCAGGAGGTCCTGTGATTCTCCACCCGACAGCACAAAGTGATCCAAGCCGTGCATTCCCTAATTCCCAATACAGAGCAGAAAGCTACCCACGTAGGCTTATTCCTCCCTGGACTGAACACAAATCCTGCCCCCCACAAAACTGGCAATTGTGAGTTCAATATCTCAAAACACTGTCCTTCCTGAATAAAGTGGAAATAAAGACATTCTCAAAGGAAAACTAAAGAATCTGTAATTAGCAGACCTACACTCAAAGCACAATCAAAGGAATTTTTCTTCGAACAAAAAGGAAATGTTAGAAGGAACCCTGAATGCCAAGAAATATAACAGAAGAGTGGAAAGAGCAGAAATACGGATAAATCAAATAGGCTATCTCCCCCATGAATTTTCTAAATCACATCTGATTAAAAACTATCCCACCACCTGATACTCAAAAAAGGCAATATCAAAAACACAAGATACCACCTCACACAGGTCAGAATGGCTAAAATTAACAGCTCAGGATACAACAGATGTTGGCAAGGATGCGGAGAAAGGGGAACCCTCTTACACTGTTGGTGGGAATGCAAACTGGTGCAGCCACTCTGGAAAATATTATGGGGGTTCCTTAAAAAGTTAAAAAATAGAGCCACCCTATGACCCAGCAATTGCACTACTAGGTATTTATCCAAAGGATACTAACATAGTAATCTGAAGGGGCGCATGTACCCCAATGTTTACAGCAGCAATGTCCACAATAGCCCAACTATGGAAAGAGCCCAGATATCCAATGACAGATGAATTGGTAAAGATGTGGGGGATGTATGTATATGTGTGTGTTTGTGTGTGTGTGTGTGTAATACATATATACATATATGTCATGGAATATTACTCAGCCACCAAAAAGAATGAAATCTTACCATTAGCAACAATATGGATGGAACCAGAAGGTATTACACCAAGTGAAATAAGTCAGTCAGAGAAGACAAATACCCTATGATTTCACTCACAGTGGAATTTAAGAAACAAAACAGATGAACATAGGGAAATGGAAGGAAAAATAAGATGAAAATTGAGGGATATCTAGGTGGCTCAGTTGGGTAAGCAACTGCCTTCAGCTCAGGTCAGGATCCCAGGGTCCTGGGATCAAGTCCCACATCGGACTCCTTGCTTGGCGAGGAGCCTGCTTCTCCCTCCGCCTCTGCCTGCCACTCTGCCTGCTTGTGCTCTCTCTCTCTCTGACAAATAAATAAATAAAATCTTAAAAAAAAAAAAAGAAAGAAAAGAAAATTGAGAGGGAGGCAAACCATAAAAAATCAGACTACCAGGAAACAAACTGAGGGTTGCTGGAGGGGAGGAGGAAGGGGTATGGGATAACTGGGTGATAGGCATTAAGGAGGACATTTGATGTAACGAGCACTGGACATTATATGCAACTGATGAATCACTAAATTCTACTTCTAAAACTAAAAAAAAAAAAAGACCAGAAGAAAAAAAGTGGATTAAAAAAAAAAAGGGGCCAAATAAATAAATAAATAAATGGATGAATCTAGAAAAGAAAGTTGGAAAGCAAAGGAACACTGACCTCACTTATAAAACAAGTATACAATTACCACCTAGCAATTACACCATCAGGCATTTATCCCAGCAAACTGCATGTTCACACAAAAACCTATACATGAATACTCGCACAGCTTTATTTCTAACAGTCAAAAACAAAACTATATAAAACAAAACAAAGACTGGGAGAGCCTAGATGTACTTCAAGGAGCAAATGTTTAAACAAACTGTGGTACATCCATATCACAGAATACAACCCAGCAATAAGAAAAAGAATGAACTATGACATATGCAACAATTTGGATGAATCTCAAAGGAGTTAATTATGCTGAGTGGAAAAAGCCAATCTCAAAATATTACATACTAAATAATTCTGTTTATAAAAATTCTTTTTTTTTTTTTTTAAGATTTTATATATTTATTTGACAGAGAGAGCACAAGCAGGGGGAGCAATAGAGGGAGAGGCAGACTCTCCACTGAGCTGGGAGCCTGATGCAGGGCGTGACCCGGGACCCTGGAATCATGACCTGAGCCGAAGGTAGAGGCTTAACTGACTGAGCCACCCGGGTGGCCCTATAAAAATTCTTGAACTGACAAAACTCTAGAGATGGAGATTGGTGGTTGCCAAGGATTGATAGAGGGAGCAGGAAGGAGGTAGGTATGGTTATAAAAAAAACTGTAGTGATGTCACTGGTCTGTATCTTGACTATACAAACCTACACATGGGATAAAATTTCACTAACCAATTAGGCACAAACATACATATAAATAAATATATGAAAAAGTGGGAAATCTGAATAAGATCAGTGGATTGAATGAATGTCAAACTCCTGTTTTTGACACTACAATTTTATAAGATGTAACCTTTGGGGTAAACAGAATAAAGAGCTTATAGGAAGAGTCCATATTATTTCTTAAAAATGAACGTGAATCTATAATTACCTCCCCCAAAAATGTTTATTTAAAAAATAGACACACAAGATCCAATAAAATAAATACACACAAAAAAATTTTAATGACATATGGTGAAAAATGTTATCTAGACTTACTATGGTGATCATTTTATAGTATATGCAAATCTTGATTCCTTGTGTTATACACCTGAGACTAAGATAATGTTGTATGTCAATTATACCCCAATAAAAATGTACATACATACATACACTGATAAAATACACAAAATACAGAGCTTTGAGAAAGACCTTACAAACTGCCAGAATAAATATTCTCTCAAAATGTTTAAGTATCTATGAAGTTACAAATACCTATTTGTAGAAATATAAATACTTTTTGACTCATATTTATAGGGATTTAAGAAATTACTCGATAAAATATTGCTTAAAATGGACAAATCAGAGATGTTAATTATTTCAATACTGATGCGTTACTGTGGTGAGGCTATATAGATTTTAAAAAGCATACAGATTACAGATTTCCTTACAGAAAGCCAGATGGTTAGTTAGGACTTGTGGCTCAGCAGCAAAGGATTTGTAGCGCTGGTTTCATGCTCTGAGCCCATAAAGGTCTCACAAAGTTGTTACAAACCTGTGACTTGTACAACTCATTTCCTCTAGAACATATGATTATAGCAAAACTATTATTATGTAAATCCCAGCCTGAGTGTTCCACATTTTCCCAAAATTTACTTTTTATTTCTATTTCTTAAAACTGTGAAAGTTTTTTGTTTGTATGGGGGCTATAAAAACCAAATGCTTCAATATAAAAATGACAAGATAAAATTCTGAGCTAGTCCAGCAGGACTGAAAAACTTGGAGATCAATGCCTCATTTTACGGATGAGAAAACAGACATCATAAAAGGATGAATGGCATTATCAGTCCCTGGTCATTCACCCCAAACAAATATGTTGAGGCACTTCAGCAGATGTTGCAAAATTATTTAATCCAAAAGTCCCCATGAAAAAGAATACATACGACATGCAGACCATGTTAGAGGTTTACCAAAAAAAATTTCAGAATTGTAATAATTTTAAATTAAGCACTTAATCTTAGAATGTTTAACATATTAAAAGTGTTTAGCCAAAATAATGCCTCCCTTTGACTACTGATGAATATTAGAAGGTAGTCTGCCAAAGCTATTAACTACTGTACTGAAGACCCCAGTCAGTGTTTTTATCTTGTCTTCCAGTGTTCCTCAAAATTCCTGAGAATGCTATATATGTAACCTGGCATTCCTTCCCTCCTTCAGGATCTAGCAGAGGCGGGGGAGGTGGGGTGGGGAGAATTATAGGACCGGTTAATATTAGAGATCACGGGTAACAGTGATATGGGGACTGGAACTTATTCTTGAGTCCAAGCTACAAATCAGATAGATATTGACAGATCTAGACCTCTAACTTATAGATAAAGACACTGTGATAGGCATTTTAATTTCTTCAGTCCTCACAAGAACCCCACCATGAATTAGGTACTATACATAAGCCTCTTTTTCCAGATGAAGCAACAACTTCAAAGAGGTTAGTAAATGTCTAAGGTCACTGAGCTAACAGTTTTAAGAGCAGCACTGAATCTGAATACCATCTAAATCCAAAGCTGATATTCCTTACTACCCCAAAAGGGAGCTGCAGAATACAGGAAGTGTTAACTTTGTTGGGACAGACTAGGGAAAGCTTTATAGAAGGAGTAAAATGACAACTCTGGAAGCATTACACACTGAAAGGGGGTTCTGAGAGTGTGCTGGAGGTTAGAAACCCAGCAGCAGAGACATTGCAGACAAAACAAAGACCTTAATGAAATTGTAACAAAAAGGATAAAATATCTCCACACAGCCAAATGTCCTGACCCAGGATACAGGTAATAGTATTAAGAATAATCAACAATCCTGTCAACAAAATTATCAGATGTGAGGGGTGTGATGTCACCAAAGTAAAATATTAAAGTGGAATTTACTAATCTAATGAAATGTTAACTTTTCATAAATCAGACTGCATATTAGACATAAAATTACTGTTTTCTTTTTAAAGATTTTATTTATTTATTTGACAGACAGAGATCACAAGTAGGCAGAGAGGCAGGCAGAGAGAGGGGGGAGGCAGGCTCTCTGCTGAGCAGAGAGCCCGTTGCAGGACCCTGGGATCACGCCCGGAGCCGAAGGCAGAGGCTTTAACTCACTGAGCCACCAGGCGTCCCAAAATTACTGTTTTTAAGGTTAGATTTGTAAAAGACAATTTAAGGTGGGGAAAAGCATAATTTCTTAAAATCTAAAATTACATAACACTAAAAATGGTATTACAAAGCAAAATTTCTCACACATTTGTGGATTTAAGACCATTTACAGTTGAAAACATTAAGTTAGGATAAACATTAAAATTTTTAAAGGCAAAAGCAATGAAAACGTCTTTCCTGAAGCACTGAAATCATTCTCAAGAGGTGTCATTTTAATTATTTAAGTAAGTTTAAATTTTTGTAGGGAAATTATTACCCCCCTCTTTGGTTTCTATTACCTATTAAGGCATATTCTTTTGTCAATAATTTTCAGATTTTAACCATTTTCCACAGCTGCTTTTCTTGTTTGTTGTGTCAAGCTCAAATTCAAATGAATATGAAAGTAGCCTAGGGAGTGGATTTTCTTTTTCCAAGTCAGGATTTAGATTTGGTGCCAGAAAATACAGAATCAAGTTTAAAAAAAAAAAAAAAAAGTACTAGAAGAAGTCAGGATGTAGCCGAAGATACGGACAAAGCTTGAGAAATGGGGAAAAGAGTTATGGGAACCATTTAATATTAGTGTTAAGCTTGAGTCATATGCTGCCATTGATGTTTTTCCTCAAAATAAAATTTCTGGTTTTTAGTCCTTGGTTGAAAAATAAAACGCCTAAAAATGTGAAGCATCCTGCTATCAAAGAAAACAATATTTCCCTAGCTTTCATGTGCTGCCAGCAATATTGACCATAATTAAATAATTTTATTTTACTTTATCTTAAAATAATCAATCTGCCTAAAGTCACATGCCGAAGTATCTATTTTTTCCCTCTGACTAGCTTCTTGGGTCATGAGGGAGGCATTCACAAAGAAAAATTACAAGTGAAAACTTCCTCATACTTGGGTATTTTTTAATTTACATGTTAAATGGGCTTGTGCAGTATTTACTTAGTTAATCTTTGCTCTGTGTACTATTATGTTCTTTGTTCTCATCTATGTAGGGGATGAGCTGATTATTTATGTCTTAACAAGAGGAGTTCATGTACCACAGTGAGGATTTTTTTTCTTAATCTGAGAGGCAGTCACTAACAAGCTTCAGCTGGAAGTGCTTGATGTTAAAACAGTGTGAACCTGCTCCTGGGCTAATAAACTATGTTCTTTCTGCCAACAAAAGGAAATCAATTTACAACTGTAATTAATTTTTAACATGCTCATTATTTTTATACTTTCATAGGTTGGTATCTATGTCAATTGATTTGTGAAATACCCTGTCCTGTTTGTCCTGGAGGAGATTTACAACCTGAAACCTATTAAATTATTTAAATAAAAGAACTTAACACATGATATGTTAATGCATGAGGTTCATACAACCCAACAAGCACCACATTTGATTTGATTTCAGATGACGTGATCGTTCCATGAGCACGTGGCGGACATCAAGAGAGTTCAACTGACAGTTATACACACACAAAGTAGAACTGATGAGTGTGGCAGTAGAAGGGATAGGCAAATGCTGTCAAAGACGCTCAACTTAAAATCATCACCTCTGGGAATTCACCTTTGGAATTTTTATTTCCAAAAAAAAGTGGGGAGTAGACTATTAGTCTTCACTTATGGTCAGATAAACAAAAACTGGCATATATGTTTTTACAATAGAGAACTAAAGAGAGCGCCTCTAATCTCTGGAACTTAGCACACAAATGACTGCAAATCATTCATATCTAGAAGACCATAACTGCAAGCTGAGGAGAATGGGAAACCATTCATTCAATGAGTGAATCTCATGTTGAAGGCACTGTGTGAGAGACACAAAAATGAAAAGACAAGGGTCTTTGTGGCGTCAAAGAATTCAACGTATCAGAGAAGACAAACATAATAAAATGGTCATGACACAATATGAGAGGGATGGATGCTAGTGCTATGTACAGATTCAACTATCTGATTATAGAGAAGAGAATGAGTAACAGGGAGGAAGGCAAAATGTGGAGTCATTGAGAAATGGCATTTGGGGGTGCGGAGCATGAAGCATTAAAGAGAGCTCAACAGTGGTAGGAAGACAGCACATATAACAATACAAAAGAAAAAGTGGTGTGTTTTCAGAGACCAGACAGTTGATTTTGAGTGCATAGAGGGTGAATAAAGAAAGTAGCAGAAGAACGTTACAGGAAAATGTAATGCTGTGGAGGGAGAATCGATATTACAGATAATACAGCTCATTTTAAAAAGTGAAGGCAGAAAAACAAGATCAAATTTATTTTTTAAGATTTATGCGGACGACTGGAAGATAAATTCAGAAGTACATGATGACAGGGAGACCAGTCATGATGCTGATGCATTCGTCTAAGAAATAATGAAGCTACGTATTTAAGGTGATGCAGGGTGGGTGGGAAGAAAGGAATAAGTTCAAGAGATATTTGTACTTAGGAGGAAAAACAGACTGGACTTGGTGACCGACTGACTATAGGGAAACAAAAGTGCTCAGAGATGATTTCTCCATTGAACTAAAAAAAACCTGTATTATTTCTGTTTTTCCAGCACCTAACATCATGCATGCCACAAAGCATGTGCTTTGTTAAAGGATGAATAAATAAATGATTAGTTCTGAAATCCAGGTAAGGCTGAAAAACAGAAAAAAGGTTTAGGGACTAATTTTTGGTTTGGATAGATCAGTATAGGATGGATGTGGCACGTTCAGGTATGATTGCTCAGTTGGCAATTTCGGTCCGGAACTAGAGAGGACAATGGCTAGAAATACAGGATTCAAAAGACATCAGGGGGCGCCTGGGTGGCTCAGGTCATGATCCCAGGGTCCTGGGATCGAGCCCCACATCGGGCTCCCTACTCAGTGGGGAGCCTGCTTCCCCCTTCTCTCTCTCTCTACCTGCCTCTCTGCCTGCTTGTGATCTCTGTCTGTCAAATAAATAAATAAAATCTTTAAAAAAAAGACATCAGCAGGCACACAGCATCTGAAGCCAAGGGAGGAGATAAGACAGTTGTGTGTACACTTATTTCCCTTTCTGATTCCTAAAAGGGCATGATTATTTTTGATTCTAAGAATTCAACTCTATCACATTTAAGGTGTCCAAGGTGAGGGAGCAATTAGATGCTACAGACGACTTGGCACTGAGAACCCCAATTTTCCACTATGAGAAATGAAATTCATCTTTGTATGGGCAGGTGAGGCCAATGTCCTCCAAAGGACTCCAATTAGTTGCAAGCTGACAAGAAATCAAGACAATTTCGTATTGGAAATCCCCTTAAGCATCAACATTTCTTCTAACCATCTTTTTATAAAAGTATTTTAAGTATAGCACACATTTCCTTAACGTAGATTTTTCCAGGTCATTTATCTCCTAAACTATTCTTATTAAAACTCCTTTCTTCATGAAAATGAAGTAGTCATACAGCTCTAACTAAGGTATGCATTTGCTTATATAGTCACTATATTAATAGTACAGGCTTTTGGGGCACCCGGGTGGCTCAGTGGGTTAGGCCTCTGCCTTCAGCTCAGGTCATGATCTCAGGGTCCTGGGATCGAGCCCCGCATCAGGCTCTCTGCTCAGCGGGGAGCCTGCTTCCCCTTCTCTCTCTGCCTGCCTCTCTGCCTACTTGTGATCTCTCTCTCTGTCAAACAAATAAAATCTTTTTAAAAATTATAAAAATAGTAAAGGTTTTCTTAAATACACTCATGCAAGCACACACCCCGATATGTTCTTTAATGCTTTCAGCAAAAAAAAAAAAAAAAAAAAAAATCTACCAAGTCAAAAAAAATGTATTGGTATTGAATACATTTCTCCCAAAAATGTGAACAAAGGGTATATATATTTGGAATATTTATTAGAAGCACTACTAAGCTCTGAGAAAGGTGGCTATGAAACATTGCCTACAAAAATAAGGTACCAATGTATTTTACGCAGTTGAAAGCATAATTTATGCAATGTTTTTTATCCCTTAGGCAGTATTTTATATGTCACCCTGAAGCAATTGTTCCATTTTTCTAGATTTCAGTAAAAACGCCTATCCTGGGCTAATATATCCAGAAAGGCAAAGTGGCTACACTGCTGAAATTTAATTCCAGATTTAGGGAAGAGCTGAGTAGGGGTAACCACTGTTCTTTTACCAATGATGACAAAAAATTCAACCTTTACCCCTGGCAAGAGAGTAAAATATACTATGCCTTTTTTTCATCGTTGGTAATAATTAATACTAGATTCCTTACCACTAAAGTAACTTTACTCTTTTCAAATATGAAATATCCCCAAATAATTTTTTTTTTTAAATCTCTGGGAATAGGCACAAACTACAGAGTGTCTGATGGCAGAACAGTGATACACCCACATCAGGGGTAGGAGTGGATTTGAGAATCTAATTTACTGCACCAGTGGAGACTGAGCACCATGGCGGTCAGGCCCTTCACTGCTAGAGAAGGGTCTGCCTCTGTCAAACAACACCCCTGCCGACCTATTCATCAGTGAAGTAGGCATTAAGTAAGCCTCCTTTACCATGTTTGCAATGAAATGGCCCACAGTCTCAGTTGTGGTTAAAAACAGTAAGATTATTAGAAAATGTCAGCATTCAAGATATCTTCGGTGATTTATATAATTTACCTTAATAGCATCCAGTATTTAAGTTGGATAATACAGAGAATATTGGAATGCTGGCACAAGCCAAATGAAGCATAAAGAAATCACAAAGAATAGCTTTTCACATTTTCTAATACTCTAGTATGCAGGGAATTTGTTTTCAAGAAAACTGCTGTTTGCCAACCTTAATATAAAGAAAATTACCATACTTCAAGTCACTTCATATGAATATATTATAGCTAGATTTTAGGAAGTTACCCTTTACGTTTACAAGATTCAAATTCTCACCTAATCAGTACATGCATGGGATAATACTTCATCAACTGTGATTTCTGATGTTATGTGACTAGCATTTGATAACTGTTATTACTTTTTCTGTAAAAACATAAATCAAACCACTGTAATATTATTCAATAAACTAATTTTTTAAGGTAAAGAGGTTTTTAAGTAAAGTCTATAAAATCAATTTGGTTAAAGTAGCTTTGGTTAAAAATTTACAAAAGTAGATTGAAATACTGTATATAAAAGAGTGACACAATAGGGTAACTTTTTTTTTTTTTACTTAAAAAAAAATATTTTATTTATTTATTTGACAGAGAAAGAGAGCACAAGCAGGGGGAACAGCAGGCAGAGACAGAGGGAGAAGCAGACTTCCCACTGAGCAGGGAACCAGGTACAGGGGCTTGATCCCAAGACCTGCGCCTAATCTGAGCCAAAGATAGATGCTTAACAACTGAGCCACCCAGGAGCCCTAGGGCAACTTTTAATCATAAAGTATTTGAAATACACCCATGTAACTTTTTAAGACCCACTTAGTTTAGCCAAATATAATACACCAATTATCTGTCCATAACTTGGTAAGTTTCAAGGCTTAACTCAGACTGTTTGATATCAAGACTGAACTAACAGAATCTAATTTAGTTATAACTAAATCTAAGTGGGTATTAGCAAAACTTAGTTATGACACAGGTATTAAACAATCATGCTCCATAAACACTAAGTTCAAGGCATGTCAGAAGGAAAGATTCAACAAACAGGTTTGTTCATTTTATTTGGAAGAAGACATTCAAATACCTATATTATCAAAGAAGAGGGACTAATGAAGTGAAAAATTCTATTTTTATCTATTCACCTTAGATATTTTAATATTAATTTTCCCTTTAAGTATTTAAGTATCAATTCCCTCATTCAGCATGTTTGTCCTCTCACTAAATACACACATAGGCCATTAACCTTAGTACAAGTTAGAAGCTGGCAGCTGCACCAAGACCAAAAGAAGGGCAGTGGAAGCCACAGACTGACTCGGAAGTCCTGAGGGGAGGAGCAGCACCCTCTTCACATTCATACTCTTTATCCAATAGTGTGCCTGCAACATAGCAGGCCTCAGTAAGAACCTGTTACGTGAAATCTTAAGCAAAGAAAAAAAAATTAATTCCAACCTGGGAAAGAAGATAAATACTAACTCTGAATTTGAAGTATGAATTAAAGTAGATTACATTAAAATTTTTCTTTTTAAATGTTTCAAGTTAAATAATATTAACAAAATCCCTTCTATACTGTAAAAGGACCAGAAAATTATATAAATTTAGTGAACAGCTACCTATATTAGAAGAAAAATGCCAAAAATCTGTTTTTGGTTGGATAAAGGTTAACAGCCCTAACAAGTGTAGCAAAAACACCTTCCAGCTATGGTAAATTAGAGACAAGGCATCTACTTCAAAAAGCTCTCACAGATGGGGGCGCCTGGGTGGCTCAGTGTGTTAAAGCCTCTGCCTTTGGCTCTGGTCATGATCCCAGAGTCCTGGGATCGAGGAGCCTGCGTCCCCCCCCACTCTCTCTCTGCCTGCTTCTCTGCCTACTTGTGATCTCTGTCAAATAAACAAATAAAATCTTAAAAAAAAAAAAAAGCCTCTCACAGATGAAATAACTAAATTATAATTCTGCATTCTGACTGATGATGATTTGGAAAATATCACAATTATTAGTTTAAGTATATCCTATATAGATTATAAAACCAACAACTAAATGAGCAGAAAGCTTAAGGTTATCTAAATGCTACTATAATTAATGCAACTTTCATGGGGAAAGATCAAGTTGATTCATGACCAAAAAATTAAACTGATGTAACAAATATAGTTCAAATATATTCCATTATGTATATGGTATCATGATGTGAGTTCACAAGCAGAGAAAGTAAAAATGGATATGGATAATGTACAGATAACACTTTATCTGTAATCTGTACATTATACTTTGCTCAAAAAAATTTTACTCTTAAAAATGAAAATTTATAAGAACACTTTAATTTTTCCTTATTAAATTATACACACCTAAATAAAAAGCCATTCAGAAATGAGTTATTAATTACTGAAAAAATTCAACTTGTCTATATGGTACATAAAACTATTTTTTAAAGGAACAATGTATGCTCCTTTTCTTATTTTTCAACTACTTCTTGATATTAATTTAGAGTGCATTCTTATAATCCAGGATACAACACACACTATTTTCAAACTTCTGAAGTGTACAATTACAGTGAACTAACTTCAAAAATAATTCTTCAAAATGCTAAACTGATCAAATAGGATCAATGTTAATATGTAATATATGTGTACTTAAATCTCCTTAAATTTTTAAAGTAATTTTCCCTTTAAAAGTCACTTTAGAAACCACTATTGGGACATCTGGGTGGCTCAGCTGTTAAGCGGCTGCCCTCAGCTCAGGTCATCGAGCCCCACGTAGGGTTCCCGGCTCGGCAGTAAGCCTGCTTCTCCCTCTCCCACTCCCCCTGCTTGTGTTCCCTCTCTCACTGTCTCTCTCTCAAATAAATAAATTAAATCTTAAAAAAAAAAAAAACCACTATCAGTAATTTTAGAAATAAATTCTTCAGCAAGTTTATCCTCTAAGAAAAGAGAAGACACTATGGCTTAATATTTTAAAATAAGTAATATACATGATTACAATCTTAAAGAACTGTTCCTACTATATTCACCTAAATATAAGACTATGGAGGAAGTCAACAAGGATGAGTAAGAGAAGACACTGAAATATCAAAAGGATGAATTAGATCATGCAAAAATTTCCAAACAAATTATCATTTTTCTTCAAGGAAAAAAAAAGAAAATAAAAAAGCATAACCTGTTTTGTTTTTTTTTTAAAGATTCTATTTATTTATTTTACAGAGAGAATTCACAAGTAAGCAGAGTAGCAGGTAGAGAGGGAAGCAGGCTCCCCGCTGAGCAGAGAGCCCCATGCGGGGCTCGATTCCAGGACCCCGAGATCATGACCCGAGCAGAAGGCAGAGGTTTAACCCACTGAGCCACCCAAGCGCCCCGTAACCTGGTTTTAATATACTTCTGGGGAAAAAAAAAAAAAAAAAAAAAAAAAAGGACAATTCAGCAGTATTTCTTTTTTTTTTTTTTTTTTTAAGATTTTATTTATTTATTTGACAGAGACCACAAGTAGGTAGAGAAGCAAGCAGAGAGATTGGGGGGCAGGGAAGCAGGCTCCCCGCCAAGCAGAGAGCCAGATGGGGGGCTCAATCCCAGGACACCCAGGATCACGACCCGAGCCGAAGGCAGAGGCTTTAACCCACTGAGCCACCCAGGCGCCCCTCAGCAGTATTTCTTTTAAAGATGATAAATGGTCTTCAATAACATATCTGATCAAATTAAAATTTGAAAGTAATACCTCTAAACTTTACTACTTCCTGCATGTAAATGGTATAGTTTACCCATTCTAGCCATGCCGATAGGAAAAAAAGAATGAAAACACCAGAATTAATGCTTTGCCATTCACAAAGTTCATATACATATATAAGAGCTACATTTGTTTTATGTGAGTGACAATTTTTAAAATAATCCATGATCTTGACAACACGATGACATTAAATTGGATAAGGCTAGACTTATCTTTAAAGTCTCAGAAAAATTTAAAAACCATATTTCAATCTGAAAAATCTGAGCATTACTCTAATAAAAAGTTAAATGTGCTAACATTCTTTTACCTATTTAAGAGACTAAAAAAATTAATGAATAGAATTGTATCTAAAAATTTTTTTAAGGTTTTATTTATTTATTTGACAGAATGAGATCATAAGTAGGCAGAGAGGCAGACAGAGAGAGAGAGGAGGAAGCAGGCTCCCCACTGACCAGAGAGCCCAATGCGGGGTTCAATCCCAAGACCCTGGGATCATGACCTGAGCCAAAGGCAGAGGCTTTAACCCACTGAGACACCCAGGTGCCCCGTATCTAAAATTTAATAAAGAATAAATTCAGAAGAATACCAACTATAATATAATACTGTTACTAACACTATTATGAATTTGATTATTATTCTCACTTGGAATTTTAACTTCAAAGATTCCTTAAGCTACTATTTTTTAATTTTTTTACAGAATAGATTTAAATGGATTTGAATAAAATGCAGTGTAAATAAAATTCCACTTCATATCTACCACATCTGATCAATTTGTTATATATAAAAAATAATAAATAATTATATAACTGGTAAGTCAAACTAAAAGAACAGCATATTATTATGAAATAAACCCTTAAGACAGTTCCATATGGAATAAATGATTAGAAAAATAACACATTATCTTCTCATTAAAGACACACAACAGCTAACAGAAAACATTTTATTTCCAGGTAGAAAATACTCATGCAACACAATTATTTTCCAATATATTTTTGTCCAAAACATTTTACTTCCAGGTAGAAAATACTCATGCAACACAACTATTTTCCAATATATTTTTGTCCAAATAGACCAATATGTTCATTTAACAAACAGCTTTCTCTAAACACGAAACACTATTGAAGATGTAAAGCTGTTTCCTTAGTTCATCTTAAAGCTAGAATGCATCAATATCGCCATCTAGTGTTCATATCAAATAAGCAAGGCCAACACAAATGTGGGCATCCTCCTCTCACTTAAAAAATTAAGTTAACTTAAGGAAATTATCATTCCTATGGGCAACAGTAAAGTCTGATGGCTGAATGAAACAATAAAAATAGAAAAATTCAGGGATCCTGGGTGGCTCAGTGGGTTAAGCCTCTGACTTCAACTCAGGTCATGATCTCAGGGTCCTGGGATCGAGCCTCACGTTGGGCTACCTGCTCAGCAGGGAAACTGCTTCTCCCTCTCTCTACCTGCCTCTCTGCCTACCTGTGATCTGTCAATTAAATAAATAAAATCTTTTTAAAAAAAAATAGAAAAGGTCACTGGGAATCAATGGGAAGGGGACAAAAGTAAACCTGTGGAAGAAATAACCCTTTTTCTGAATGTGGTTTCTGCCACATTTTGTTCTTAAACACAGTATACATGCTACTTAATTTTCTTGGATACTTTATTGACGAAGCAAAAGTAGAGGTCAACTTCATAGGGTTAGTTGCATCTATCCCTCTGTATCCCAAATGGGAATCACTGAGATCAAGTCCTAAATGATTTGTCATCAAAGGAACACGAATTCATTTAAAGCCATATTTTAAATATACAAAATTATCATTTTGATTACTGCTACTGAGAAGAAATAAAGAACAAAAACTTCATTTAGATTGTTAAGGTTGAAGAGAGTTTAACTTCATTTTAAAAATAAAGATACATTTAGGCCAAGCTGTTTCTTAATTACATTACGGACACTGTTGAAAGCATAAAGACTGGTGATACTGTTCTTCTCTAATCAAAGCCTCAGAGTAGCTAGTAAATCTCCCAATCAGCAACCTCGTGCTGGTTTTGACTGTCTATCCCTATAAATTAGACCTGCTGCTGGGAACATTTGCATCCAAGTCTGGACGCTGCCAGTGATTTGCTGTGTGGCCTTGGGCAGATCTTTGAGACACTGAGCTTCAGTTCCCTCTCCAGGACTAACCGAATACATGGCAAACTTCCTAAGATGCAAAACACTCTCGCAACATAAGGTCCGACATGGAAGGCATTGAGAGCGAGGCGTTATGTGTGGCGATGGCAGTACTACCCATCCTGGACCACAGCGACAGTGATGGCCGACAACCCCATCCACTCTTCAACAAAATCGGGGCGACAGTTCACAGATGTGTCTTGTTTTCTCCCCACTCCCATCCCTTTACTCCTATCATTTCCCCTTCTTAAATCTCTAACTCTACCCACTGGAAGTAAGATGTCAGCTTTATCTATTTCTTTTCCTTTTTATTTATCCAATTTCTCATTTTTTTGTATAACAAACACCTATCATTTACATAAACCAGAAATACTTAAAGAAATGACTCCTACTCATTCTCCACAGCCCAGCTCCATATTTCAACTTTTCTGTGAAGCTTTCTCTCACCCTGCCCAATCCAGAAGTGCTCTCTCTGCTCTAAAATTCTCAACCGCGCTATCCAGAATCCATACACCCTTACACCATTATTCTTATGTACATGTTTTATTCCCCCAGGACAAATTATAAGCTTTCCAAAAGGAAAAAAGAAAACATTTATTATCATTCCCTCCTTTGCACAAAGGTAATTTTGGGGCACTTGAGAAATATAATCATATGTGATGTAAAGGCCTTCCTTAACCATGTACCTCGCCTCTCTAGGCTTTGATTGTCAGTGATTTACCCACTGTTGTCATTCTGGGAATACCATTTAACCTCCCTAAAGCTCAATACCTTTTAATAAAGATAATAATACCTGCTGTTTCATAGTTATTGCAACAGCAAAAACAAAACAAAAAGTCATCTACTATATGTAGAAAGCTATTAACAAATGTAAAGTCTGATTAAAAATTAATTTCGGGGGATGCCTGGGTGGCTTAAGCATCTGCCTTCAGCTCAGGTCATGATCCCAGGGTCCTGGATAGAGCCTAGGTAGGGCCTCCTGCTTAGCACCCTCTCTCTGCCCACCCTGCTCCCTTACTCATGCTCTCTCTCTCTCTCAAGTATAAAATTTCAGGGGAAAAAAAAAAAGTTACCAGCATAGATTAGATTACAAGTCAAACATTTGTTCAGGGACTAAATTTATTTGCAGCAAATTTAAACATAAATGTTACTATTTATGTATTTCTCAACCTAAAAACATATATAGAGAACAAAATGCTCATTGCAAAGTCCGAAGTGCTTTTTAGTAATACTAGTCACATCAATTGTTTTATCTTCTAACCATTCATACCATATGCTAGGAACCGTTTTTCTGGACCATTTAAGAAATCTATTGTGACTATATTTTTAATAAACAGATTTTTCTGAGAAAGTCAACCAAAAGCTTAGTGACTTTATTTTAAAAATATATATTTTTCATATTTTTCACTTATCTTAGTCAAAAGGCTGAGAAGAGATTATATTTCATATTTTTATGCTACTGCTGCCATCTAGTGAAAATTTTGAGAACTTAATCATTCTGGAAAATTTTTTTTTTTTAAATCATACTGTTGACATATATATGAGAAATAAAGATATTATAGATTACTTTCTTACAAATACGTTTTTAAAAATTTTATGTTCATTAGATTATACTTCTACATAATAATTCATCAATTTCATCATGAAGCCACTTATTTAAATCAGCAAGATAATTATAATCATTTAATTTAAAAATTCTTTTATTGAAAAAAGAAAACATCTGGAAACATCAAGTTGGTTTTGTCATCAAGTTACACCTGTAAACAGAAGCAAATTCAGGGATACCCTCAAAGATTCTGTATTTGGAATTTTCAAGTACTTACCAAGAACATACTGTTCTTAGTTAAAACGGTAACATATGCTAATTAAAAATCTAAATGCCTGGAACTATACCAACTATATTACCTGAAGAATTCCATAAAGACATAGAGGACAGATAAAAACCTATTATTAAGCTTACCTGGGAAAAGATGTTTGCTGTTGGAGCAACTCTACTGTCCACGATACTATATAATATTGCTAATAATCTGTCTAGTGGAAATGATTTTGGTCCGAGAAGATGATTGCTTGTCTGTAACAAAAGAACATGGATTTTCTTCTTATAGTGAACTCACTTTCTGTACCACAAATTCCCAGTAACAATATACATACAATATACCCCAAAGAGCCTAACAATTCTAACTTTTAGTCTCAACGCTAAAACCTTAGCTGATATAATGGCTTATCAGTCAAAATTTTCTTCAGGATTTTCTTAGTATAAACAGGTATTAAGTAAACAACTCACAAGTTGTCCATCCCTAGTCCTGAACATCATACATATTCTGTTGTTATAACCAGATGGTAAGTGAGTTAAGCTAGGTCATCTGTCAAAATAGTCCATAACCAAAACCAGGGTCCGGGTCCTAATTCCCTGACTAGAACTTAATCCTTACTTTTCGCTATTCACTCCTTTTTGTGCCATCACCAGGAAAATACATTTGTTCAACATTAATAGTTCTAAAAAAATCAGTTATAGTAAATACTAGCTTGGAAACCCAAAAAGATTTGATAACTTGTGAATAAGGTGTCACCCTGTAATAATGTAAAATTTAAAAACTGAAAGATTATAAAATGTGCATATTTGTGTACAAAGCCATATGGTACAATGTCTTGTCACCAGAAAACTGAAGTGCTCAAGGTCCACTCCAAGATAGTTTTAGTAGCACTGTTAGAATATAAGTACTCTATATTAGCACAATGGCAAATAAATGGAAATCTGCATTTACATGCATGAGAAAAACTATTTCTTCAAAGAATGACTATAAAGAAAAATACCTACACAGAATTACAAAATGAAGTGTGTGTTTACCTCAGCTATTTATATCTAAAAAATAGTTTAGAAATCATTTTCCAGGTCTTAAATTTTTATCCTTTCTCATTAAATACTTCAACCATTTAGAAAAGTACAGGGGCTGATATAATAAATAATGATGTGCCCAGCACCCAATTTTATCAACCCCTAACAGTATGGGATATGTGCAAAGAAAAAACATTGGATCACATTACAGATAAACTAAAGGTCCTTTACACTCCTCTCACATCCCATTTTCCCCCTAAAAGGAACCACTATCCAGAATTTGGTGTTTTTGCCACTTTCGTGACAATTTTTATACAACTACTACAGATGCATTTATAAACAATACACAGCACTATCTGCAAGATCTAACCTCATATAAATGATATTATTTTGGACATACCACTAGTTGCTTTTTTTCGTTCAATATGTTTTTGAGGTTTATCCATATTGATACATGCACTTCTGAGTTCTGTTCTGAAGCAACCCTACAGAATTCCATTTTAAGACAAATCACTGTCTATATCTAAAAATTCATCACTGTAATTCATCACAAGTAATCCTGTGATGGACCATCCTGTGATGGACCACATTTCCCCTTGTGCACATGTGTGAGTTTCTCTAAGTGGGACTGAGAAACTAAAGCAGAAAGCAGAGGGTGGAGACAATGCTGTGTGATCATCAACAGTTCCATCTGGGGCACAGAGAAAACTACATTTCTCAGTATCTCCTGCCCGTTAGATGACTGGGGGTGAATGTGATATCACCTATTTCCAAGCCTGGCCTCTCAGACCTTTAATCTTCTTTTAATCCTTTAATCTTCTTACCCTTTGGTAGCCACTTTAGAAATCACCATGTTTTACTTGGCATCACTACAAAAGAGGGCCACCCAGCCCATACGCCATTGTGTCATGAACAACATATAAATCTTTGTTATGTTAATCCACTGAGGGTTTGGGGTTTTTGCTACAGCACAGCTCAGCCTATCGTGACCAATACAAAGTACACTCCCATATTAACTTTATTATGGCCAACAAACAGAATACGCAGGCTCTTATTCTTCTACATTATTACCAATAAAATCATCAGGGTTTTTTTTGTTGTTTTTTTTTTTTCAGTTTTGCCAATCCAAGAACATGAAATAATGGCTGTTGTTTAAAGTTTCATTTCTCAACAACAACAACAAAAAAAAAGTAAATAAATAAAAATAGAGATTCATTTCTCTCATTGGTGAATGAGGCTGATAATCATGTCAGGTTTGTTAGGCAACTGAAAAAGGCAGGTGTTACCCAAAAATCAATCACAATAATACACCTACAGAATAATTAACTTGACTCTGTCAGTTTCAGGTATACTCGCCATGATCAGCTATCCTTTTTATATCATTTACCCACTTATCGACTAGATTTTTGCCTTTTTCTTAAGGGTTTATATAACTCTTTTAAAAAAATTCTAGATACTAATCATTTGTTACTAATCATTTGTCCGTTGAATGAGTTTAAGAACTGTGGTTAACATCCAGGCGCCTGCATGGCACAACTGGTCGAGCATCTGACTCTTGGTTTTGGCTCAGGTCATGATCTGAGAGTCATGAGATCCAGTCCCATGCTGGGCTCCATGCTCAGCACAGAGTCTGCTTGAGACTGTCTGTCTCCCTCTCCCTCTACCATAGAAGTACTGCGAATTCTGTCCCCACATCACTGTTAAAACCTAGTTTCTAGTTGAAATTCTCAGGGAAGACTTTTGTCCTCGTTTCACACAGAGTCAGAGTCTGGCAGGGAAATTTCCTTACCAAATCCATTTGCTTGGAATGGAAAGATTTTCACTTTTTACATTTTCTGGTTAGAAAACACACATCCAATTTAAAATTAAAGTGTCCTAGTGGCACGTGAGGCATATGATATTTACCTTCCTCAGTGAACTCATTTTGTGCTATACACCAAACTGGCTTCCCTCCTACAGGGGAAGGCAAAGTCTGAGAAATGCCTACTAAATTCATTATAGAGCTCATTAAAGAGAATGAAGGCCTGTAAAAATAGATCAAAAAAAGGAAATCAAATCAAATTTTTGGGAGTTAAAATGGCATCAAATTTGGTGTCAAGTTACACCAAGAAAAACAGAGAGAGAAACTTAGAGTTATGAATATTTATACTAGAAAAAACTAAAACTAGAAACAACTCAGAGAAGAGGGGAATGAGACTATGGGCAAGGAGAGGGGGAAAACTATTGCTTTTCTACATAAACTGATGGGCAAATAATCTGGTATCACACACAGGCATTAGTTGAATTAAAAAGTAAAATCTTGAAAAAATCAGCGTCAGCTAAGGATAGAGAAAAAGAATTATACAATCGAAGATATATAGTATTTTCAAAACAACTGTTACAATAATTATTCATATGGTCTGCTTTTTAATGTGTATTGTCTTGATTAGATTGAAACCTTCATGAAGGCAGAGACAACGGCTATTCTGTTCTCCACGCCATCCATAGCATCCAGCAGAGTGCCTGGCGTAAGATAAACATTCAATCAAGATTTCAAGGAAGAAAGGAAACAAAAATATAAACTAGTAGGTATACGCAGGGAGCTTTCAGTTAAGCTCAGATTTTTAAAAGGACATGAACCAAAGACAAAAGAGGCTACTTACTATGAAGGTCAAATCGGTAAGAATCTCATCAGAAGAACTACACTTCCTTTACAACTAGACAGTCTCATGAGGTCTTTGCTCATACAGTTCTGTCAAGACTGCCCTTCTCAGGGAAGGACAAACAAGTGCAAATCCGCTCGTTCCATAGGGGTGGTCTCAATTGCCAGGATGTCACAGTCCTCACTGACCTTCATAAAGCCCTCATGTATCTCCCCTCCCCCTCAAAATCCTTAAATGGTTTTCTCTGTCTAAAGAACAGGCCTAAAATTCTTAGCCTTATGTTCATTCTTCAATTTTCTTTATTCTACCTATTCACTTGTAAACACCCGCAAATACCACCAAGTGCTGAGATACAGATGTGAACAGATGGGCTTCTTTCCCTTAAGACACTGGTGAGTAACAAAATTCTATAATCTAGCCTCACAAGACTTTTCTCTGAAACTCACTTCACACTTCAGCCAATTACATTTTGCTCTTTCTTTTATATGCCCTACACTTTCTCACCTCTGCTCTTGGCCCTAATTATTACCTCAAGTGGAATACCCCCTCTCCCATCTTTGCACATCCAGTTCCTGTAAGGGCCTACTTAGCCAGAGCGACTCCATCTCGACTGAACAGCCATTTTGTTGTTTGTGCAGTAAAACTTAAACTGGCTCTGCCCCCCTACCACCCCCAGAGGAACTTACTTAGAAGCAAGTCCAGGAAACCAGTAAAATATGGTTGACCAGTCCCTAATAACATAGCCCAAACACAAGGACGAGTCAGGCCAGGTGGAGATGATCTCATTGGCCAGGCTCAACCACATGGCCTTTACTCTATAAAAGCCAGTCTGTGAAGCTGGGGGTGGTTGCTTTCTCTGTAAGAGACGGCCCCGACGGGTCAGTTTGATTCTTGATGCTGGCACGAAATAAAGCTTTGCTTGACCTTCACTTTGTATCAGCCTCGCTCCTTTGATCACGGACCCCATCAGTTCCCACCATTCTTTAATTTTTTTTTTTTTTTTAGATTTATTTATTTGAGAGAGAGAACAGAGAGAGCAAGCGAGAACAAAAGTAGTGGGGGGAGAGAGAGAGGGAGAAGCAGACTCCCCAGAGAGCAGGGAGCCCAACACGGGGCTTGATCCTAGGACCCTGAGATCATGACCTGAACCAAAACAGATGCTTAACCAACTGAGCCACCAGGTGCCCCAGTCCCCATGATTTTTGAGTGCCACTCATATGCAAGCCTACCACAGATCCTTTCCTGACCACCCCAGCTATAAGCACTCCCTCCTAACAATCCTTTATTACCCAAACCAACTACACACATAAGAAAGAAGGTACAAAATCAACGATCTGCCTATGGTGGAAAGCCTAATCAGAGATGTGTCAATGAAGAGGCAACACCAGAAAAAATTTTCCATTCCAAGCAAATGGATCTGGTAAGAAAATTTCCCTGCCAAACTCTAACTCAGTGTGAAGGGAGGACAAAAGTCTTCCCTGAGAATTTCAACTAGAAACTGTGGCTTAATGTTGAGATGGGGGCAGAATTCACAGTACCTCTGTGGTCTGAAAACCCCCAAGGCTAAGATCTGAATTTCAAATGATCACAGGTTACTGGCGTTCTTAAGTGCCTGCACATAAGTAAACATAAAACCTTTCTAAAGGAACACACTTCAGGCCTCAAAAATTCCAAGATGAAGTTCAGTCAACAATTAAAAGTAATAAAATGTTCGGGAGCAAGGCATTACATACATGAGTGAGTAATAACAGAAAATGGAGATTTCGTAGATTGACAAGGACATCTAATATCAGAATATAAAATATTTCTATGTTAAAGAAAATGGGACTAGGAAAAATATAAAAGTGATCAGACGTGAACCAATGAAACATCTAAAAATTACAAATGACATTACTGGAATTATAAAGGTGATTTAAACAAAAGAAACAAAGCTGGAGAGAAAGTCAGAACATAGAAGTGAAGAGATCACCCAGAATTCAGCACACAGAGCCCAAAGGTAATAAAGAATGAAAAAGACTTAAGAGACGAGGACAGAGTGGGAAGATCTGACCTATATCTAATCAGCATTTCAGGAAGACATTGTTAGAGAGAATGAGGGAGAAGCTAATATTTGAAAAGTTAATTCACCAGAACTGAATAAAGGCATCGTTATTCAAATTCAGGAAACAAAATGAACCCCAATTAGAAAATTCAATCCCAGATCCACCACAGTGAAACAGTAAAAACACTAAAGGAAAACAAGAGGAAAACGTGTAAGAGAAAAACAAGAAGAACTTGTAAGAACTTGTAGAGAAAAACACAGGTATCAACAAAGGAATAAAAGACTAACAGCAAATTTTTTAGTGGCAACAATACAGCCAGAGACAGCATAACAATGTCTTCAAAGTCATGAGAAAACACTACCATCTTAGAAGAGCATACGGAGAAAAACTGCTTTTAAGAATGGAACTGAGAAACAAGACTCACAGCTTCTATGGCATAAAGTTTACAGATAGAACTTCTCCACCTTTTCCCAAGAGAGGCAGCAGTGGTTTTGACATACAGAGCAGAGCAAGTATCTGAGCAGTCCACACACTCCATCCGCCAGTTTCAACGTGGCCCTACACCCTGCCTTCAAATGTGCTCAGGGCCTCTGATTTCTAAGCTATTCCACATTCCTCAGGTCAAACCTGCTTGCTTTGGGGCTTGGGTGCCTGCCCTCTCGGCCTTTTCAGTCATCTGTGCATCTACCTACAATGCAGTTCCAAGTCGTGTGGGTCTCTCGTCCACTTAGTCCCCATATGTTCACCTTTATTATTTCTTCAGGGTCATTTTTGTGAGGGTTTCAAAGGAGGAAACAGGAAAACCAGCTGTGTTTAGTTAAAAATTCCAGGGTAATCTTTTTCATCTATGAATTTACTGAAAGAACTTATCAACTCACTTTTATCTCCAATACCAGCTCACCCGAATGTGTCTTCATCACCACGTTCAATGTAACAAAATACAACAACATTATAATGGTATCTTATCAATTCTTATATCCAAATGACTAATAAAAGCATGCATTTATCCACTTTCCACGGTGACCTGAATTCATGAGTTTTTCCCAAGAGAAATTAGAAGGTAAATACCTTTTCGTGTTTCTTTAGAAAGTTGGTTTTCTTGATTTTTCCATGATGCTGCAATTAAGGAAAATAATTGTTAGGATGGAAAAAAAAAAAGGCAATACTCCACAAAAACAGAAAACATAATTTAAAACCTGGCATATATAATACTAATTTACATATTTCTTATTTTATTTACTATACCTAAAATATCAACATATTTTAGGCTGCTTTGACTTAGATTTCAATCATATACAAGATTACTTCTGTATTTAAAGAAAAAGGTGTTAAACTAAAATAGTGATACTTCCTAAGAGATTAACTTATTATTTTAACATTATTATTAATTATTTATTATTAACTTATTAACTTACTAGCTTATTACAGCATATTTGTTTGTATAAAAACAAAACTTCCACAGATAAATGGGTTTTTATTCATCCTTAAGGCAGGCTGTCAATTCACCTAAGAAACACTAAGAACATTTGGTTAAGCATTTGGGATTTAATAGTGGAGAAAAAAATAGATGTGGTCCTTGACTTCATGAAACGAAGACTACTGGGAGAGATATGCAGAACAACAAATAAAAATTTATTAGAAATATATTTAATAATGAATCAAATTGCATTTTTTTCCCAAAAAGAAAACAATTCCAAAATGGGATTTCTCCAACTAATGTACACACAGATGAGTCTCCTGAATGTTCTGGATAACGCTGTATGGAGTGCATGGCACTACTGAAGGAACTTTAGAAGAATAAAGGAGTTACCACTCTTAAAATTATTCCCATCTCTCATACTTTACACAAAACCTTATTTATATATTTTTTAAATCCAGAACTATTACCTAAAGTATACCTGAACTCTTCTGTGAAGCAACATACTTTCAGGTTGTGATCCTAATTTAAAGTCTTTGAAGAGTAAGTTCTAAATATACATTTAGCAATCTCTTATTCTAATCTCTGCCCCTGAGAACTTACAGGTGTTGAGAAATTTCAAAACATCCCTGGAATCTTCCAAAACAAAGTAAAAAGAAATAATTATTACCTTAAGGAAGAACCTCTTGTCAGTTCTTGCTGGATTGTATGAAGCGAGGTATGCAGCAATTAGAATAAACTTAGAGTAATAGGGAAGCTCCACATGAGTATATGCCGAGAGACCTACATAACAAAAATCTTTCATGAAGGCATTTGGTAGGCTACCACTAAGATTTTAAGTATCTCTTATCTTTTCTCACTGATCTTTTAACTTCCATATGGTGTCCTCTGGTAAAAGTTTTTAAAAAAACTTTAAACTCCCTGAGTTTAAAGTGCCATTATAATGAGCAGTGGTGGTGAACGTTACTATTAATCATATGCTTGCTCGCTCTATTATTTTTGCTTAGCTCCTCCTATTCTGAGGTCTAAATCCTACCCATCCTGCCCTTCAAAGCCACACTTTCCATTAAACTTCCCTGCTGCTCTCCTATCATACCAAAATAGAAAATCTATCCCTACCTTGTGAATTTCATTTATGACCCATGTAACTTTATACCTTGTATTAACAGTGAGCTGTATATATATTTCTTACCAAGCTATAATATTTGCGGATGCAAACACATCTGGGGTTTGTTTTTGTAACCCTATGGAAATAACTAAATAAATGGATAAATAAAACAAAGGAGCTGGTCAAATACCATCAATTTTTACAGGAAAGCAAGGAATCTGATATTTACTGAGTATCTAGCACAGACAATGTGCTAGGTGCCACCTTATTACTGAGGCATCTTCAAATCCTTGCCATAACTTAAAGTTAGACATTCTTTTTATTTTAGATGAGGACATTGAATTGGACTCATGGTCATACAATTAGGGAATAGTGAAGACCAGTTATTGCAGATTTTCTAAGGCTAGCATCTATTTTTTTCCACTGGAACACACAACTGAAAATCACTTGTACAGTACCTCGGGCATTTAGAAACAAAATAGACAAAAGAGAATTGCAACACCACTTAATTTTATACCATTTTCTCCAACCACTAGCCAGTGATCTACTTTTTCCAATAAGAATATTTTAGACACTTGCGCAATTTTTTTTTAAGTCAAGTGTTCTACTGGGATAAATCCAAAATAATAGTTTCTTTAAATAAAAGCACAAAGCTTTTTAAACATAACCAACAAAAATGCATCCCCCAAACTGGATTAACATAAAACTCAAGAAATACATATATACTGAGATAAAATTGTGTCACAGAACTGAACAAAAGCATTTAAAGAAATTAAACTGCTTGATTTTTACATGACATAATTCAACATTTAGAAAATAGAAAACTAGTATTAGAGAATTATTTCCTCTCATAAATTGGGAGTTTCACTTAAGAGAAAATCATTAATTAAAATATCATCATAGTTTCTAAATTCTTTTCCATAACACCATTTACTGACTGATGCTATCTTTAGTATTAATTTCAGTATCTTGATTATTAGTAATAAATTAAAGAAATGTCTCTGGTAACTGTCTCAATACTTCCTCTGATACCTTTAAGTTGTGCTGGATCTATGTCATCTTTCTGTAACTTTTCCCACTGTGAACTGAAAGAAAATAGAAGAGCAATAATGGTTTGAAAATGTATGAAATCAGTATACTGTACTTAAAAGAGTCCTAGAAAAAGTAATTTTTTGGCTTAAGAAAATAATCAATTTCCTTATAAATAAGACAACACAGACATGCAATGTACATGTCTGTGCCTTAACGAAATCACTGAAGGAATATTAAAACAACACAAACTTACATATCAATATCCAGATGTTAATTTTTAATCTCTTTTCCTGATCATTATTTTAAAGTTATCAAAAAGTACCAATAAATAACATCACCTATCCTTCAGTTAAAACTCCCAATGCTCCAGTTAGCATATTAAATGCAATCGTTATACACTATTTCTAACTCCATAACAATCACTCTTTTAAAAAAAAAAAAAAGCAGGGCTCCTGGGTGGCTCAGGTCATGATCTCAGGGTCCTGGGATCGAGCCCCGCATCAGGCTCTCTGCTCAGCAGGGAGCCTGCTCCGCCCCCGCTCCCCGCCCCGCCTGCCTCTCTGACTACTTGTGTTCTCTCTGTGTCAAATAAATTAAAAAAAAAAAAAAAAAAAGATTTTATCTATTTGAGAGAGAGAGAGAGAGCTCAAATGGAGGAGAAGAGCAGAGGAAGAGTGAAAGGCGAGCTCCCCACTGAGCAGGGAACCCAACGTGGGGCTCAATCCCAGCACCCTGGGATCATGACCTGAGCCGAAGGCTAATGCTTAACCGACTGAGCTACCCAGGTGCCCCTACATAACAATCTCTTAAAATAAGTACCATTACATCAGAAAATTGAGGCCTACAGGTTAAGCGCCCAAGGACACCAGGCCAGAGCTAAGACCTGAATCCTTACAGAATGGCATTTCATTTCCACTGCCCCTCTCTGATCTTACCTGCAATTAAAACTACTAAACACCCTCAAATATTATTAAGAATATGAAGCCATGATATGACAAAATTCATTAGGAAACACCCTATAGTGTAAGGAAAGACTGCCCCGAGAGACGTTTTAGCTGTATGACCTTGAATAAATCAATAAGCTTCTCACCAAAAAATAAGGCAGTTAGATGCAATGATCTCTAAGAACCCTCTCAAACTCTTTAACTCAGCTCTTAAAATACCAATTTAAAAATAAATGCCAGACCAGAACTAAATATCCCAAATCAAACTGTATTTTTTTCAAAACTGCAAGCAGCGCTGAAAATTATGGAAATAAAGGCATACCTCATTTTATCATGCTTTACTTCACTGTGCTTTGCAGATAGTGCTTTTTTTTTTTTTTTTTTTTTAAATTGAAGCTCTGTGGCAACCCTGCTTCAAGCACATCTATCAGTGCCATTTTTCTTACAGCAACTGCTCACTTCATGTCTCTTTGTCACATCTGGGTAATTCTCATACTATTTCAAATTTTTTCATTTTTATTATTTCTTATGGTGATCTGTGACCAAGTGACCTTTGATATTACTATTCTAATTGTTTTGGGGGTCATGAACTGCACCCACAGAGGACAGCAAACTTACCTGCTCCACTGACTGGCCATTCCTCCATCTCTTCCTCTCCTTGGGCCTTCCTATTCCCTGAGACACAATTATATCGAAACTGGGCCAATCAGTAACCCTACAACGGCCTCTGAGTGTTCAAGTGAAAGGAAGAGTTGCATGTCTCTCACTTTAAATCACCAGCTAGAGAATATTAAAGCTAGTGAGGAAATCCTGTCAAAAGCTGAGATAGACCAAAAACTAGGCCTCTTGCACCAGTTAGCCAAGTTGCAAAAGGAAAGAAAAAGTTCTTCAAGGAAACTGAAAGTGCTACTCCAGCACACACACAAAACAGTAAGAAAGCAAAAGAGCCTTGTTGCTGATCTGGAGAATATTTTAGGGGTCTTGGATATGGGATATGGACAGTGATATGGACAGAAGATCAAAACAGCCAAAACACTCCCTTAAGCCAAAGCCTAATCCAGAGCAAGGCCCTAACTCTTCAATTCTATGAAGGCTGAGAGGGGTGAGGAAGTTGTAGAAAAAAGGTTTGAAGCTAGCAGAGGTTGGTTCATGAGGTTTAAAGAAAGAAACCATCTCTATAACATAAAAGTGCAAGGTGAAGCAGAAATTGATGTAGAAGCTGCAGCAAGTCCTTCCAGAAGATCTAGCTAAGATCATGAATGAAGGCGGCTGCACTGAACAAGAGGTTTTCAGTGTAGGTGAAACAGCCTCCTACTAGAAAAAGATGCCATCTGGGACTTTCATAGCTATGGAGCTGACTCTCTTATAAGGGGCTAATGTAGCTGGTGACTTTCAGTTGAAGCTAATGCTCACTGACCATTCCAAAAATCTCAAGGCCCTTAAGAATGATGCTAAACGTACTGTGCCTGTGTTCTATCAATGGAGCAACAAAACCTGCTGACAGCACATGTGTACAACATGGTGTATGGAGTATTTTAAGCCCACTGTTGAGACCTACTGCTCAGAAAAGATTCCTTTCAACATATGACTGCTCACTGACAATGGACCTGGTCACCCAAGACCTCTGAGGGAGATGGACAAAGAGATTCATGTTGTTCTCAGGCCTAACACAATATCCATTCTGCAGCCTCTTGATCAAGGAATCACTTCAACTTTATAGTCTTACTATTGAAAAAATACATTTCTCAAGGCTAGAGCTGCCAGAGATGGTAATTCCTCTGACGGATCTGAGCAAAGTCAATTGAAAACCTTCTGGGAAGGATTCACCAGTCCAGATGCCATTAAGGACATTCATGATTCACGGGAAGAAGTCAAAATATCAACAGTAATAGGAGTTTAAAAAAAGCTGATTCCAACCCTCAAGAATGACTTTGAGGGATTCGAGACGTCAGTGGAAGAAGTAACTGCAGAAGGGGTGGAAGAGCAAGAGAACTAGAATTAGAAGCGGAGCCTGAAGATGTAACTGAACTGCAGCAATCTCATGACAGAACTTTTTAATAGATGAGGAACTGCTTCAGATGAACAATGGAAGGGGTTTCCTGAAAGGGAATTTGGTTAAGATGCTAATGAAGATTTTTGAAATGACAACAAAGGATTCAGAATACTATATAAATTTAGTTGTTAAGGGGCACCTGGGTGGCTCAGTGAGCTAAAGCCTCTGCCTTTGGCTCAGGTCATGATCTCAGGGTCCTGGGATCAAGCCCCACATCGGGCTCTCTGCTCAGCGGGGAGCCTGCTTCCTCCTCTCTCTGTCTGCCTCTCTGCCTACTTGTGATCTCTGTCTGTCAAATTAAGTAAAATCTTAAAAAAAAAAAATTTAGTTGTTAAGGTGACAAGAGGATTTAAAAGTACTGACTCCAATTTTGAAAGTTCTACTGTGGGTAAAACGCTATCAAACAGCATTACAAGCTACAGAGAAATCGTTCATGAAAGAAGAGTCTACGGATGCAGTAAATTTCACTGTTGCCTTAAGAAATTGCCACAGCCACCTCAATGCTCAACAAACACCACCCTGATCAGTGAACAGGCATCGACATCAAGGCAAGACCCTCTGCTAGTGTTGGGGCCAATTTCATGTTAAAACCTGTTAAACCCCTAGGGCCTGCCTGGGCCTGCTTAGCCAGAGTGACTCCATGTTGCCTAGATAGCCATTTTGTTGCCTAGGTAGCCATTTTGTTGTTACCATGTTGCCTAGGTAGCCATTTTGTTGTTTAATAAACGCCTCAGCAGTTAGTGATATCGGTTCCAGGTAACCATTGCTAAAACACACACCTAAAATAAGGCCAGGCAGGTAAAAGACATCCAATCAGCCAAAGCCACATATGTAGAGGTCTGCGGTTGTGCTCTATAAAACTAGCCTGTAAGACCGAGGGGTCGTCGCTCTCTTCGGAGGCGGCCCTGGCCAGTCAGAGACAACTTCTAATGCTTGGCATAGAATAAAGCTTTACATAACTTTCACTTAGTCTCAGTCTCATTCCCCTGGCTGGTCAGTCTAACTTCTAATGCTTGGCATAGTATAAGGCTTTGCATAACTTTCACTTTGTCTCAGTCTCGTTCCTTTGATAACGGACCCAACACTAGCCAAAAACAAACAAACAAACAAAACAACAACACTGCAACTCACTGAAAGCTCAGATGGTGGTTAGCATTTTTTAGCAGTAACATATTTTTTATTAAGGTATATGTACACTGTGCGGTTTTTTAAGATAAACTACTGTACTCTTAACAGATGAGAGTACAGTGTAAACTAACATATATGCACTGGGAAACCAAAAAACTCATTTGACTCACTTTATTGCATTATTATTTTTTTTAATTGCAGTAGTCTGGAAGAGAATCTGCAATATCTCCAAGGTATGCCTGTACAGCAATATGGGAAATTATGACATACTACTAGTAACCTTGTGGAGAGCAGAGCTAGCACAACAAGCTGACTTTCAAAACAGATCACTTCCTCTACCTTATAATTCAATATTGCTTCACAGATTATAAGACATTTTCACATTCATTACTTCTTATAAATGCAAATAAAAGTAAAATTTTCATTTACATTGTTATAACCCAGACTTTGAGGCAGTTTAAATTGCTAAGAGTTTCTTATATAGCAATTACCCATTTAACATTATTTACACTTGCAAAACAAGGGGATAAAATGACATCTTTAATGAGAAGAGAGGAGACTAACATTTAAGTCTCTTAGGAACCCAGTTCTTAAGATATTCCATTTAATATTCATGAACTTGTAAGACAGAAACATATCCTTTTTTTTCCCCTTTTTTACAAATGACAAAACTCAAACAGAAGTTAACCAACACAAAGCTTCTACATGGTAGAACCAGTTTCAATTGAGATCTAACTAAAAAGTCTATCCACCGGCACCTGGGTGGCTCAGTCCTGGTTGAGCATCTTCCTTCAGCTCAGGTCATGGTCCCGGGACTGAGCAGCACATCAGGTTCCCTGCTCAGTGGGGAGTCGGCTTCTACCTTTCCCTCTGCTCATCCCCCTGCTTGGACTCTCTCTCTCCTCCTGTATCTCAAATAAATAAATAAAATCTTCTTTTAAAAATGTGGAACAAGGTCTTTTTTTCACTTCTAGAAAATCTTGGAAAACAGTTTTAGATCTTAATTCAAATCCATTGTTTTCATTCTTTAGGAACTCCAATTACACATACATTGAATCTTCTTTGCCTATCACATTTATTAGATTCTACTTGATCATTTTTACCTCTTTATTTAGTTTTGTCCTCCTGGTTGTTTTCATTCTTCTCTTCAATATTCTTTTTTTTTTTTTTTTTAAGATTTTATTTATTTATTTGACAGATCACAAGTAGGCAGAGAGGCAGGCAGAGAGAGTGAAGGGAGGAAGCAGGCTCCCCGCTGAGCAGAGAGCCCGATTCGGGGCTCGATCCCAGGATCTTGAGATCATGACCTGAGCCAAAGGCAGAGGTTTTAACCCACTGAGCCACCCAGGTGCCCCTTCTCTTCAATATTCTTTATTATATTCTCAATTGAATCTACTCTCCTTTGGATATCTTAAAATTTCATGTTCAAATGAGGAAATTACTTTTGCTTGAATTCCATTCCTGAGTTTGGTCAATTTTGTTTCACATCCTCCTATTTTTCTATTCTGAGTTGCTGAATTTCTGATTTTAAGTATTTTTTCATATTAGAAGATGCTTGTTTAAAATTTAAAATATCTTCCTGTGCTTTATTTTGGTGGGAAGGGAAAAATTCTTATCAGCGAAAATTTTTTTATTCACATTTTCTATTTCTTCTTATAATACCTTTTTGTGGATTTTCTATTTATATTCTCTTCATTTTGAAATGCCCAACATTTGCTTGGATCAGCAAACAGATGATACTATGAATGCAGGGGTGAGAGGGTTTGGGATGGCTTAGTAGAGTTCTTGGTTCTAAAATGCCTTCTTCTGTAAAAATGAAGTGCATCTTCTTTAAAACATAGTGCCTTTTTGAGGGGGAGGGATTGGCTTATCTTCCGATTTCGTCATTCTTTTTTTTTGTTTGATAGGGGGGTGGTGCCATGGCTATCCTAATTTCTACCCCTTGCTTTTTTATTGACTACCTACCTACCCTTCAGGGGATACCCTCAGCTTCCAAATCATCTTTCTGTCTTCCCTCAAAAACAATCCTTTAAAACAACAACAACAACAATCCTTTTCCAAGACTACCATGATAATTCTTGCCATACATACTCTTAAAACACTTCCTTTTGATTCTTTAGTAGCCAGTGCTTTAACCCTCTGGGTCCCACTTGTTCTCAATGTTTTCCCACTCAGGGCCAGACTCTCATCCAGAGGTGATTTCATCGGTCTTTCTTCAACTAGTGAGCCCATCCTCTTCTTGCAGTCACTGCTTAACATTTTACTTCAGCATGAGCTCAGGAGCTGGCTCCACTGGCTTAGGCTGTTTCACTAATTACACATAAACTGAAGTTTGTAGTCAACTCCACAGCCTCCCAGTTATACTGCAGACAGGAGTTATGAGTGATTTTATCTCCTCTCCTTATTGATCTTTTGGAGAAAACTGGATTTACATGCATGGCCATGACTATCCTATGAGAAACTCTAAGTACTTTATTATGTAAAAATCATTTTAACAAGCATCCAAATTTTTCTATCTTTAAAAGAGCAGATCACAAGCTTTTCTATTCTGTGACTTCCAAAAATCCTCATCAAATGACTTTTATTATTGAAAAGTGGAATAACAGTACCTTTGTAATGTTTCTATTTATTTAAAAACTACTGAATTGGGCTCCTGGGTGGCTCAGTTGGTTAAGCGACTGCCTTCAGCTCAGGTCATGATCCTGGAGTCCCGGGATCGAGTCCCGCATCAGGCTCCCAGCTCCATGGGGAGTCTGCATCTCCCTCTGACCTTCTCCTCGCTCATGTTGTCTCTCACTGTCTCTCTCTCAAAAAAATAAATAAAATCTTAAAAAAAAAACAAAACTATTGAATTGCTCCCTGAATTATAATCTAATCAATTAATTAAATGAAAAGCAAAGTTAGTAAAGAATAGTAGTTACATATGGATATTGGGGAGGGTATGTGCTATGGTAAGTGCTGTGAAATGTGTAAGCCTGATGATTCGCAGACCTGTACCCCTGCGGCAAATGATACATTATATGTTAATAAAAAAAAAAAACAGTAGTTACAGATTAAGGTATTTATGAGAGAAAAATGATAACACAACCAACCAGAAAGTGAGAAAAGCAGATTGTGTTGTTGATATTTGTAACTGAGGCTTAACCTATCACCTGTAAGGCACTGTATTATTCATAAATCGTTCTCACACACTTTAAGTCTTGGAAAGACTACGAGAGGAGGAAGCTGAGGCCTAGAGGTAGAAAATGGCTGAAATAGAAATCAAAACCCTATTCTTCTCACTAAATGCCACCACATCTCCTGAGCAGTTTCACTACTATGAAATTCTAAAAGCAGACAAGTGCAGACTTAGGATTTGATTTACACATTGCTTTAATAATCAAGTTTTCATTAAACCTATTCAAATACCTAAACCAAATATAAAAAACAAAGCTAAAGCTGATTTTCCTGTAGCTTTCCAGACCTAAAAAAAAGCTAGCAATTGTGAAATAAATGCCTTGCTTCAAACTGTGTAACATACTGGTTAAAAATTGTCTGTCCTTCCCAACGTAAGAAGAAATGATTAAAAACTCATGAGTTTTTTCCTAGTGTGAAGAAGGTAAAGGAAAACATGTAAACTTTAGTAGACAAAATATCTACATTAAAAATAGAAATATACACACTAACAGAAAATTACCTTGATATTTCCCTGAGATAAACAGTCTGCATGGCTCTCTTCAAATGAGGTTCAATATTTCTCCAGAGTTTGCGAGTATCACGTTCATTTGCTACCCCAAAGGGGAGAAAATTTCAAAAATTCAGATCGTACAGAAATTGTTTCAAAACAAATATTAATAAGTAAAATTACACAATTACCTTCTCCTTTAACCACAGGTTCACAATATTTAGGAAAATTAAGTACTGCCTGTAAATGAAGGGAAAAAAAGAGAGAGAGAAAGCACTTATTCACCACAAATAGGAATTATTTTCCAAGTACAATGTTAATTAGAATGTAGGTAATTTTACTTCAATATAATTACTCAGGTAAAATATTATTATAGCTCATTACAATAATAAAACAACAAATATAAAAAATGATAGTAAAATAACATACAAAATACTCCTGAATTGCCTAAATCCTGCCTAATATATTAGCCTCTAGATATAAAGTAATGGAGTGAAGCATAATTTCTAATTTTAGTTTATAATTCTGTCATAAAGGACCATAAAACACACAATACCACTAAATTTAACCTGTTACTTTCCAAGATCTGAACATTTTCACAAATCAAACAGTATCTCATTCAGTACAATTCAAAATTATGAGATTGGCACCACCACCTGAGACTACTGTAAATGCAAGTTCTTGGCACCATGCCAGGCACACACGATCAGAACCTCTAAGAATGAGATCCAGGAATCCACTTTAACAATCTCTCCAAGAATTCTATGTATTCCAAAGTCCGAGAAGCACTAACTAATCAAGATTAGTTATTAGTTTTCCATGAATCAACAGGAATTCTACCAAGAAGTAGTTCAAGCAAACTTATAAAAACAAGCTGCTGCCATTTATTAATATTAACTTGATCACAAGTATTTCATACTGAAATGATTCCATAATGAAGCCTGGGGATAGACAGAGGTAAATATTCACATATTAACTATCCAACCTCAAATCTAGAAGGTGAGAGAGAGCTGAGAACTAATCCTTGAAACAGTTTTTCCTATTTTACTTCATAAAAAGCAACAGTTTAGGGCAGAAAAATCTTCCAAACTCTGTTCATATTAAGTGTAGAGAGGCCAACTCTCTGAGCACAGTTTCAGGTTTTCAGATCTAAACACTGCTTAATAACAGTGACGTCACGATATCAGAAGTAACTGGTAAACAACTTGGCGAACTGCTTTTTTTTCTTGGCCAAACCATTAAAATACATGTTTAATCATTTACAAATAGCAGTAAAAAGTAATGAAGATAACTTTAGGAGACTATTTGCTCATTTTAATTCAGTAAATTCATATCTTCCCCATGTCATTCCACAAGAACTTGTTGAGTATATAAAACTATAAGATTATGAGTACCCATAACTGTCCAAATACAATCTTGGTATTTAAGTAAATCATAAATCCTAGCCCTTACAAACAAGGGAAATTTGACAAAATAATCTGTCCAAATACAAAATACTTTTCACAACTTTGGCTATTAACATTCAAATGTGCTCTCTAATATTATACCCATTTCTCCTATATTAATCCTCAAATATAAGCAAATCTTAATTCCCTATATATAGGATTATTTACACCAAAATCTAACTTTAGGACCATTGATAATTTAAACTGCCCTCCAAATTACCCAGAGACTGGAAATGAAAAGCCTGCTAATAAAATCACAAAAATAATTCCAAAGCCCAAGCAAAAATAATTTTTAGAAAATTTTTGATATAATAAATTTCTATTCCCACTGAACATTCCCCCCATGTATCTCCCCATTATTCCTAAACTTATAAGTATATATTTTACTCTTACCTCAAAAGGGGGATGGGGGCAAGACAGAGGCATAACTTTATTAAGAAATGACCATGTGCTCAGTAAATATTCATGCTCACAACAGGAAAAGCTTAATTATCAAGAGTTAGTTATGGCCACCTGTTATCTCACTTATTCCTGACAATTGCACTTTTATTATGCCCGTTTGTTGGCCAAGAAAGCAAAATATAATTTGCCTATAGGCACAGAGATTCCAGTGCCTGAATTCATGATCATGATCTGTGAGATGTCCTGGGAATTTATTTCTAAACCAATAAGGGCATTAAGTTATCAAAGCCTGACCAAGGTGAAACAGAGAGACTATTTCCCTTATACAGCAAAGAAAAACTTGCATTGCTTTAAGAGGCCAAACAATCCATTAGATAGGCAATTTAGGAAACTTTCAACTCTTTCTCAGTGAGATTTTCAAAGAAAATTCATTATTCTACTTGAAATTATTTGTTAAAAAACCATATAAAAAGGGCACCTGGCTGGCTCAGTCAGAAGAGTGTGCCCCACAATCTCAGAGTCATGAATTTGAGCCCCATGTTGGGTATAGAGATTACTAAAAACAAAACTTAAAAAAAAAAAAAAAGATACATGTATACTATAGTAAGCGAAACTCTAGGATAGCCCCCCAAGACTGCCAGCCCCTGATATATATGCATACCTTCTCTCATTATTCAATCAAACACTAATTTAGGTACTGCTATAAAAGAATTTTGTAGATGTAATTAAAGTCCCAAAGATAGTCCCCAAAATAGAGATAATCAGATTAGTCTGACCTAATCACAGAAGCCCTTCAAAAACAGAAAGTGTTCTCTGGCTAGTCACAGAAGTCAGAGATTAGGAGTATAAGGACTGAACAAACCCTTGCTGGCTGGTGGATGGATAGGTATGTGGCAAAGAACATAGGTGCTCTCCAGGAGGCCTGGGACTTGGCTGACAGCTGGCAAGACAGCTTTAGACCTCATTCTTACAGCCAAGAAAACCTGCATTCTGTCGAGTCTGAACAAGCTTGGAAGCTATTTTCCCTAGAACTCAAGATGAGAATAGAGTTTAGGCAAAATTTTAATTTTATCTGATATCCTGAGCAGAAGCCAGCAACAGTACCTGGATTTCTGACCTACAGAACTGTGAGCTAATAAATGTGTATTGTTTTAAGCCACTAAATTTGTGGTAATTTGTTACACAACAATAGAAAGCTAATACACATGTTCAAGCACAAAATTAGAAACATATTTCAATATTCCAAGGCCACACAGAAATAATTTCTGAACTCTTTTGCCTTTTTAAGAATGCCTACATTTCATCTCTGAAATATTAGAGATATAAAAATCAGAACTGAGAACATCTGTATTAACACTGATTTAATCAAGCAATGGAGCCCTTATTATATGCATCAACTCATTTAATCCTCTAAATGGGGTAGACATTATTATCATCCCCATCTTACCCAGAAGTTAAAGTATGCTCCCAATCTCTGACTTCCCCTTCTTTCAGCAGCCACAGAAAACTCTCCCTTTAAAGTGCTCATATGATTATGTGATACCCACCTTGGTAATTGTCCTATCTTAAAACAGGATATACTGGGGCGCCTGGGTGGCTCAGTGGGTTAAGCCTCTGCCTTCCACTCAGGTCATGATCCTGGGATCGAGCCCCGAATCAGGCTCTCTGGTCAGTGGGGAGCCTGCTTCCCCCTCTCTCTCTGCCTGCCTCTCTGCCTACTTGTGATCTCTCAGTCAAATAAATAAAAATTTAAAAAAAAACCAAAAAACATAAAACAGGATATCCTAAAGCCAGACAGATATGAAAAATGATTAAGTCGAAATTCTGATGAGGAGCAGGGTATTTACAAGGTTTTGAGATACTTCCCCACAACAAGGAGAAAAGAAATACCATCTTAAATGATCACAAAGTGAACATTACCAGTTATAAAATAAAATGAAATCCTATAACACCTGACAAGATGCAATGAGAAGAAAGCATCATTTCTGTCAAATGCATAACCTGAATTTGACCATAAGCAAACAAATGAAAGGTGATTCCACAAAACAACTGGCCTGTAATCTTCAAAGTTCTCAAGATCATGAAAGTTGAAAACTAAACAACTACTCCAAATGAAAGTTCAAGAAACATAGCAACTAAATGCAGTATGTTGTTCTCAATTGGATTCTTTTGCTCTCAAGTACATCATTGTGACAAGTGACAAATCCTGAATAGGGTCTGAGGATCAGATTGGACCAATGAGCCCATTTTCTCATTTTGATGGCTGTACTGTAGTTATGTGGGAGAATGCCATTCTAAGATACATGCGCTAAAGTATTTGGGGTCACGGGGCATCAGGTTACAAATAATCTCAGATGATTAGGGGGAAAAAAGAGGAAAAATTCTTTTTATTATACCTGCAACTTTTGGTAAATTAGAAACTGCTTCCAAAAATTTTTTTAAGAGATTTTATTTATTTATTTGGCAGAGAGAGAGAGAGCGAGAGAGCAAGAGAGCGCACAGCAGAGGGAAAGGCAGAGGAAGAGGGAGAAGCAGGCTCCCCGCTGAGCAGGGAGCTGGATGTGGGGCTCAATCCCAGAACCCTGAGATCATAACCTGAGTCAAAGGCAGACACTTCAACTGACAAAGCTACTCAGGTGCCCCATAATTGCTTCCAAAAATTTTTTAAAAACTTTAAAAACTATCCAATACTTTATCTTGTAAATACTGTATCTAATAAAATAATGAGAGCAAACTACTAACATGTCAGTACCAATGAATGTGGTTGTGATACAAAAAGAATTCTTAATTATTCAAGGCCAAAAGTAAAGGTACCCTATGAAGGCCCAACTGGGAAAGCTAGCTAAATACTGTTTCTTGCTTACTCCTTTGTCTAAAGATGACTATGGGAGCACTCAAGACATGCCATAGCTTCATTTAACATGGATGAGTATCTCAAAATGTTGAGCAAAAGTAGACAGATAAAAAAAGAATGCACATACTGTATGTTTCCCTTTAGATAAAAGTTCAAGAACAGGCAAAACTATCCTTTAATGTTAGAAGCAAAGATAGTGATTATCTCTGAGGAGGGAAGAAGAGGTAGAAACTGGGAGGAAGCATGAAGTGGGCTCCTTGGATGTTAGTAATCTTCTACTTTTTGACTTGGATTATATTTACACAGCTGTTTTCATTTTGTGATAATTCACTGTGGTGCGTATGTATGGCTTATGTGCTTTTCTCTTTTTTTTTAAGTAGGCTCCACACCCAGTGTGGAGCCCAGTGTGGAGCTTGAACTCATGACTCTGAGATCAAGATCTAAGCTGAAATCAAGAGTCCAATGCTTAACCAACTGAGCACCACCCAGGCACCTCTTGTGTTTTTCTATATGTATGCTACACTTTAATCAAAAAAATCAAGAAGAAAGTAAAAGAAAAACAAACCTAACTAGGTTATTTCTCCTAATTAAAGACTCTGCCCCCCCCTTAAGAACGTTTCACCAAAAAGTAGCTCTCTTCTATGTGGAAAAGACATCCTCGTTGATAAATCAATCAGTATAAAGACATAAAACAATGGTGAAGGACACCCACTCACCCAGCCATCTGTCAAACCAAACTTGGCCATCAACAGAATGATAGCTGTTCTGCCAGATCAACCTTCAAACTTCATGCTTTAATATATGACTTTAACATATGATGCAAACCTAAAGCAGTTTTGGTTAGCAGTCTCCATACCCAAGCCATAGTTTATGATCTTGGAATTAGTAAGATTACAATGTATTTTTAAGTCCATGAACATTTGCTCAGCAGCAGGAAGAAAAGAACTAAAATTAACTGATCCCTTTCAGCTATCAGGCATTTAACATGTGCTCCCCACCCCTCCCTTTTTTTAACTCACAAAATTCCTCTGGGGCAGATAATATACCTGCTTAACAGAAGAGAAAACTCAAGTTCAAAAAGATTAAGTAACTTGCCAAGAACATAGCTGGTAAATGACACATCTTATGTTTCTTCATCTATAAAATGAAAATTCATGATAATGCCTTCCTTCACAGGGTTTTTTTAAGAATTGAGTCGATATTGGTAAAAGGCTTAGAACAGTGGCCAGTAGACAGAAAGTACTCAATAAAACTGGCTATTATTTAAGAGGTAGTTGTAAACTAGTGCTTATGAACATATGCTCTGGAGCCAGACCTCATGATTCTTTATTTGCAAAATTTTATGATCTCATTCATTTTAGTTCTCAGGGACCATTTTTCCCTAGTACAATTGTACTGTAAAAATAAAGAAAAAATAACCAGTATATATAGAAACACATTGGTGTGTACTGTCTTTTGAGTCAACTGAGAGCTAGTGGACAGATCTGTAACCATTTTCGGAACTGTGACAATCTCTTCCTCATCAAAAAAAAAAAAAAAATTGAAAAATACATGAAAGAATTTGAGATTTGAGAGTTTCATGACTGTTTGAAGTAGAAATTACATTGGGTTGGTCAGCTGCATGTGAGACAGGTAAGTTACTTCTGGCAAGGCAGAAGACTGTACTCTGAGCAGCTTCTCTGTGCCAGCTCCCTTCGCCATCTTATGACCCAGAACCTACCTCTTCCCATGCTCTAAACATCCAGTGGATGATTTATCTAGTCCCCTGCTCAAAGATAAGCTGCTATTTCCTAGGCAGTGCTGGGTCCTGGCTACATAAAGAGCAACTGTATTAGTTCATTCGAATAATTTACAAAAAGTAAATGATCCCCCCAGAAATTATTTGTACTTTAAAAGACTATTTATTCAAATAACTTACTGTTATCACTAATATCACCTAACATATTTTTATATAAGTACTTTAATAGAGAGTATTTCATTTTATCCTCATAAAAATCATCTGAGGTAAGTACTCTTGGCTGCCCCCCCCACACTTTAGAAATGAGGAAATTGAAGTACATAAAACTACATACATAGCTTGTAAGTGGCAGAGCTAAGGTATTTTAATATTAAGTCCTCTGCTCATTCTACCATATATACATATGGTGTATATGTATATATACGTATATGTGTGTGTATATATATGTATATATACATATATGGGGTATATATATATATATTCTACCATATATACATATGGTACATGGTATATATACATCATATATACCATGTATATTGAATATACAGATATTCAATTATCCGGCATCCACTTCTTAGTCACTATGTCACAGTTCACCACAGGCACATGGCCAAACAATAACAAAACCTGGCACCAGAAATTTGGAATTGCACTCTAAAAGATTACTAAGCTCTGCCTAAGCAGTTAATTTTTCTGAGTAATTTCTAAGAAAATTATGATATTTAAGAAGAAAAAAGTTTAAAATACAATAAACTTAATGTGTAACAGATTTGTTTTAAAAGGACCATGCAAAAATTTTTAGAAAATAAATCATTCTGTGTTTGGCACTCATAAATGAATATAAAAATAACTTCTTCAATTGACCCTTTTAAAAATTATAATTACTATTTTTAAGACTATCATAAAGATAGTCAGAGAAGACAAATCTAAATGAATATTCTAGGTAGTACTTTACTTTCTCCTATCTTGGGCTACCTACAGATCTAGCCTCCAAAAAATAGTACTTAAAGAAATAAGTTGTAAAGCAAACTTAAAAGTGCATATGTAGAAAAGATGCCTAAAAAGAATCCTTTCCAAGTAATTTATTAAACTTTCAATAACTATGCTACTTACAAACTTTGAAATAAACAATAGCATCCACTTGAAAGAAAGCATCTTTGTTACCCTATGTTCCACATATGGAGGAAAACAAGAATACTGTTATTTTCCTTCCAGTGCTTACAGATAATTTCTTAGATATATTAGCATTACTAGTAGTAGTAAAAGCTTAAAACACACTTTAAGCTTCAAATTTATGAACATGATGTAACAACAATAACAAAGCTATAATCTCATCCCTAAATATTTTCTCAGAAAAACCTAAAGGACTAAAAAAGTACTATATAAAATAGAGGACTATAAAAAGTACCATATTTAAATATATATTTTCTTCTACACTTTCTTTAGAAATAGTTCCCCAAACACTTCTTTATTCTTACACTTTATGATCTACTTTGAAATGGCTGCAGGCACAGATTCCCACCGGATTCAAGAACATCAGCGATAAGCTGTGGCAACTGCAGGTTACTTACTAGGCGAGATGTGTTCCCCCTGACTTTACCTCATGCAGGGACCATGTACTGGCCCCTCTCCTCTCTGTAAGCCCCTCTGTTGTCATTTCCTTTGGGCAGCAGGGATTCAAGACATTCAATTGCTGGAGAGATGTCAGTGACAAGCCTGAACTAAAACAGCTTGTCTCTTGTTTTTTCCCTACTCAGAAGATATTTGCTATCTACATCTAAATCAGAAGCCTAAAATCTAAAACTTAGAAAAACATACTAAATGTTAACACAATTTTAAATGGTCACCTTCTTCTACATTCTGTCTCAAACACACATTCTCAAACACATACTGAATCCCTCGAAGAAAAGAGTAAAACAAAGAAAATGTGCTAAAATCTATAGAACCTGTTCCTTTTAAACAAACTGTTTTCCAGGGGCACCTGGGTGGCTCAGTCGGTTAAGCATCTGCCTTCAGGTCAGGTCATGATCCCGGGGTCCTGGGTAGCCTGCTAGCCCCTCCCCCTGCTCATGTTCTCTCTCTCTCAAATAACTGAATAGAATCTTAAAAAAAAAAAAAAGTAACTGCTTCCCAGCCTTAGATATATTATCACTTTCTTACATGTAGACAAATTCTTAGTATAAATGGAAGGTTTCTAAAAGGGAAACCAGACACTCTTGCCTCCTTCCCTTCACATTCAATTAAAAAATAGATCAAAGAAAAATTAAAGTAAATATGATTTCTTTAGTGAAATATAAATAGCTTTACTACTCTTTTAAATAACCTTTTAAGTAATCATTTACATAAATATTAAAAGCAATCATTTATATAAAGATAACTAAAGGTGAATGGCTCATGAAAGACCTGTAGTTAAGGCTTCTGACTATCCTGACTATTCTTAAGTTCATCTGGATGCCAGACTCCTATTGCTACATACCAAAAACCTGAGAGAAATGTTACAAAAATTTAAAAAACATAAAATTATTTATTAAGCTTTTATACCTTCTATTTCTCTTCACTTTGATTTTAATGAAGTTTTACATTTTCTGCAATTAGAAAAAGAGAAAGAAGGAAACAAAAACACTCCTAAGGAAGAATGAGAAGACATAACTAAAAATGAATGAAGGTTTTCTGGCCAGACTGAAGTTTGTACTAAGGAAGAGACTACCACATACTATGTTAGCCTCAAAAGGCCATATCCAAATTTCTAGAATAAACTTTCAGCTGCTAGCCTACCTCACACCATTCCTATATGGAAAAATATTAAAAGATGTACATTTTCTTTTTTAATTTATATTTTTTTAAGATTTTATTTATTTGTTTAACAGAGAGAGAGAGTGAGAGAGATCATAAGTAGGCAGAGCAGCAAGCAGAGAGAGAAGGAGAAGCAGGCTCCCTGCTGAGCAGATTGCCTGATTTGGGGCTTGATCCCAGGACCCTGAGATTATGACCTGAGCCGAAGGTAGAGGCTTAACCCACTGAGCCACCCAGGTGCCCCTTTTTCTTTTTTTTTTTTTAAGTAAAAAGCTCACTCACCAGATGTCTGAGCTCTTTCAAATCTCGGCAGACAGTGTAGAAAACTCCAAGAAGAATATTAATGTAAGCAGCATAGAAATCAGCTGAATACTCTGGAGGATGATCATGTGACAGGATCTTTTGAAGGTTCCCTGTTCAAAGGACACACATGAACTTAAGGATTAACCCAACACCCCAGAAGTTATATCTTCTAGGATTTTATAACAAGGGTATAAAACAATAAATATACAGGCCCGGCAATTATTAAGGAATAAGAAACCTGTTAACAAGATTAGAAAAGTAACACAACTTTTGAAACTGAAGTAAAAAAATTACAAATCTAATGTTCTAAAAACATTACTAAAAATTGCTTAAGACAATTATTAAACAATGACATCTAAATAAAAACTCAAGAACCTCTACAGGCAAAATCAGTATCAAGGATGAAAAAAGCATATATATCCTATTAATTTTTCTGCCTAATAAGTAAACTAACTAGAAAAAGCAAGGAGGGGTACTACATAAATGACCACCAAACTGGAAAATGCTCTTCATTTTCTGAAAAATAAAAAGAATTCCTAAGTTTTTACGAAAATCGTCATCTTTACTTCATCATTTCCCCTTTTATAAACCATGTTTTCTTCCTAAAGCTTTGGTTATCTTTACTGTATTTCTCTTCTACCTTAAACTCTTCATACAATATCACAGGTTTAGAATCCTAAACTTTATTTTATCCTGCTGGAAATATCATACTGTAGAAGCACAGTTAAAATTAAAAGAGAAACAATCACCCAGTATTCAAAAATCAATGACTCGAAATCAATGAGTCATTCATTCCTTACTGCAATTCCCTCTGGCTCCCTGGTGCAATGGTCTCTTTAGACTCCTCCGTTAGGAGTTCTTTACCAGTTTCACAGGTTCAGGATTTTTGCAATACTTCCAAGCGAAAACTCTTAGAGGATGTTCTGATCAAGTCAATTTCCTTTTGTCTAAGATTCCCTTTAAGAGGTGAGTTATTTTCACCATGGATACTATGCCATTTACCATCAGCTCCTGAATCTACCACTCTCTCATTCCTCACAGATATAGATATAGCAAGACTGAACAATACATATGGCCTATCACTGGATATATATTAAGAGAAACTTATAGGGGCGCCTGGGTGGCTCAGTGGGTTTAAGGCCTCTGCCTTCGGCTCAGGTCATGGTCCCAGGGTTCTGGGATGGAGCCCCGCATCGGGCTCTCTGCTCAGCGGGGAGCCTGCTTCCCTTCCTCTCTCTCTGCCTACCTGTGATCTCTGTCAAATAAATAAATAAAATCTTTAAAAAAAAAAAAAAGAAAAAAGAGAGTAACTTATATATAGTTATATACCAAGGCCTCTTTTTGAGAGGGCTGATGACTGAAAAAAACAAAACCTAGCACATTTCAAAGCCCAGGCACATGCCTGGAATATTATCCTGAACAGATTCTGTATGGGAGGCTGTTACTAGATCTGCATCTTTTATATCACAACCACTAAATAAAAAACACAAAGTCCAACTTAGCTTTGGAGTCCATGTAAATAGCCCTGAAAGAGTCAGATAAATCTTCAAGAAATGTAAGTGCTTCCTAGAAAAATGTCCAATATACAACAAAAAACAGAGTATCTATTATTCAATCAAAAATTACTAAATACATAAAGTAGCATAATGAATACCATAATAGATAAAATTAGTCAATAGAAACAAATCCAAAATGAAAGAGGTCATGGAAATCAATAGACAAGGACATGAGTATAACATACTCATAAGGTCAAAACTACTAGGGAAAACAAAAGCATAGTAGGATCTGTAATGATAAATTCCACTGGATGGGATTAATGGCAGATTAGACACAGAAAAAAAAAAAAAGTCAGTGAACTTAAAGACAGAGAGAAAGAACTATCCCTGATAACACACAGAGAAGAAAGATATAAAATTTAAATAAGTAAACAGATTCAATGAGACAATATCATATGGTCTAACATAACATGTAATGAAGTCCCAGGAAAGGGCAAGGAAAAGGGGCACAGGAAACAAAGATAAAATATTTGAAGAAGTAAGGGCTGAAAATTTTCCAAAGTTGCTAAAACTATACAATCCATACAACCAAGAAGCTCAAGCCAGATAAACAACAAAAGAATTTTTTATTAAAAAATTAAAAAGCCCAAATAATAATTTAATATGGGTTTATAACAGGGGCACCTGGGTGGCTCAGTCAGTTAAGTGTCCAACTCTTCATTTCAGCTCAGGTCATGATCTCAGGGTCATGAACTCAAGCCCTAAATTGGGCTCTGTGCTCGGCACATAGTCTGCTTGAGATTCTCTCTCTCCCTCTCCTTTCGCCACCCCCTTTCTCTCTCAAATAAAATCTTTTTTAAAAATATGTGGTTTATAATAAATGTAAAAGTAAAACACGGGACAAATACAGCACAAAGGTTGTGAGACGGGAAACTATAAGTCACTGAGGTATTTAGATATTTATTGGAGCATAACTTTTCCTGAATGATACAACAACTACACCAAACCAAAAAGCTGATGAAGTACATTGTAAATCCACCAGGGTTAAAGAAAAAAATGCTTTACCAAAAGAGGAGTAGTCTGCATGTGGTAGAGATCAGAAACAAGAATTCCAAACTGGGCCCCCAGTGGTCACTGCTAAGAGCGCGGGGATCCTGAACATGAAATACCATATTCTTATAAATGGTGTATGTATCAAGTTATGATTGGATGACATTAGCCACTAAGATTATCCCTTTACTCAGGTTCCATGCTTACCTAACTACAATTTGGTTTATCAATTAATGTTTCCTTTTTGAATGCCTTTCTATGGGATTATGGTGTTTTGTTTTTTTAAAAAATCTTGGTATGTAGAAGGCCCTGAATTAAATCATCAGATTAAACGTAGCTCCATTATTATATACTTTTCAAAAACCTAGTAGTCTATACTCTCTGAAACTGGCAAGATCACTTTTATTATTTAAATATGTCCCCAAATTTTCTCCATCTACGATGCTTTGTATCTTTACTTTCTAAAATTTTAAATCAAATTCTACAATTATATCATACTGTAATGCCACTAATAGAAAATCAGCTTTTAAAAAAAATAATTTCCTTAAATTCTAAAGAGTTTTTCAGTACTTAAACCCTAAATGGGTCATGAAAAAAGTTAACTCTAAACAGTGATGACAAAGGTACAAAGGAATTTTTTTAATGAGATCCTTTGATTTATTCCTTTTCTTCCTACCCTTTTCTCTTCTTCCTATTTTGCAATTTTCATGGAAGAGAAGCTATTGAAAATCAGGGCTCCCTTCATCTATTTTAGGTACCTTTCTTCTATTTCAGTAAATTAGCTAAGGCAAGGTGTCATTTGATTGCTCTTCCCGTGTAAATACGCAAAAATGTGTTTACCCTAACAATGAATGTTTACAGCTGATTAGTTCAGAGGGCTAGTGTTAATGAGGCCAAGGTCAAGGAATGCATTTTTTCATAGCCTGCTAACCACTTTAGGCTTCACACTTAAACTCTGAATCAGAAGCATCGTATTTGTATAGTGACAACACAATATTCAGCAACACAAAAGGCTCCAGTGTTCTTCCAAAGACAAAAATAATCAAGATCTATGAAATTTAAATATTAAATACATTTAACATTAAAATGTTAAATATAAACGTTAAATACACACACAAAACACCACTGTAAAATCAATCGATCAATTTAAAATCAAACCAAAAAGAAATAAGAAACACAAGGCCTAATAATTGGTACTATAAGATGAACACTAATGAAAAATAAAATGAGGGGCGCCTGGGTGGCTCAGTGGGTTAAAGCCTCTGCCTTTGGCTCAGGTCATGATTCCAGGGTCCTGGAATGGAGCCCCACATCCAGCTCTCTGCTCAGCAGGGAGCTTGCTTCCCTTTCTCTCTCTCTCTGCCTGCCTCTCTGCCTACTTGTGATCTCTGTCAAATAAATTAAAAAATTTAAAAGAAAAAATAAATAAATGAGATTTACAAAGTTAAAAGATACATAACACAAATAAATGGTAAATTAAAATTTCCATACAATTTAAATGTGCTTTGCCAACCCAGTCTGGCTCTTACTTGTATGGATGTCAACATCACAATATATACATCTTACTATACTCACTAAAAAATATGAAAATACACCATTAGTACAAATATGTGAAGAATATTCATTCAAAAAATTTTAATAACTATATGAGAATAACCCCTCACAGTTCCAAAATAAAACCTCTGTAACTGCAGATACATAACATTTTGAGATTGGCAGCAAATCTGAAGAAATTAAGATATCAAAGTATTTCATTTGAATATACTAGCTTAATCTTTCAAACAACAAAAATTATTTTAGTGAATATCATTTGTCAAAATGAAGTTTTAAAATTTACCTATGCTATAATCAGGGAAATACAAGACAAATGGCTCAAAGCACCCAGTATTTGGACGAAACTTTTCCCAAACAATTTCACTGAGAAACAGAACAGTCACATTTCTGTCAGTCTGTAAAAGAAAGAGAAATAAAAGTAACTCTGCATTTAAAAATCTTAATCAGAGCAACAATTTCATTTGAATTTTTCTTTCAAATAAACCCAGCAAAGTTACAAACATATAACAAGTTATTTGCATATTAATAAGCCTTATTTATAAAACCTAATCAAGGAGCTCATCCACTTGCAAATTTTCATACATAATTACTTAGAATTTCCATAAAACTTTCAGGTTCACCGACATTTCGGTTATCCATGAATGCTAGGACAATCAGACAGTTTATTTTACAGAAATTAAGAAACACATTTGCTTAATAATTAAGACAAGATCCTTTTATGGGACTTTTCAAAGAAACCATTAACTTTCAATCAATAAACAAAAAAATGTACATCTCTCATCACTAAAATAGCTACAGGAACCCAGAGAGGAAATAAGAAAAATAGATATGCTGTACTTATAACCATATAATATTAGGAAACTTTTTTAAAGACATTTTCACACTAACTAGTCAACATGTTGAGTATACATTAAAAATGTTAAATATACACACAAAACACCACTATAAAGTTAACAGTCATCTTCTGAGGTATATTTGGAAAGTATTATCAGTATACCAAAATGAACACTTCAGAAAACAACCTCAACATGTATACTGTCCTACAGAGTGGCCGCAAATGCCTCATGATGCCAATTCAAATTTGTCTGTAGACACACCTCTGCATTTTCAACACAGATTTTAATTTTTCCCCACTTTTTTATTATTAACATATAATGTATTATTTGCTTCAGGGGTACAGGTCTGTGATTCATCAGTCTTACACAATACACAGAACTCACCACAACACATACCCACATTTTTTTTTGACATCTCCCAAGGTGACAGAACAGACATGATAGCTGTTTTGTTTGAACCTATTCTTAGGATCCAAACGTAAATTAGACTACACTTTGATGGTGATTTACTATTTATTAATTCCTAACTTATATGTAATCTTATGTTTCAATTTTCATTACTTAAAAAAACATTCTTTGGGTAACAAAGACAGCTGAGTTCAATATATTAATAAGTCCACAAAAATCTAGCTTCTTTATGAAAAAGAGGAAGAGATTTTTACTTTCAAATGCTTTTTGTCTCCTTGAATTTATTTCTATAGAGATAAAGAAGTATGTTCTAAATACAATCCTGAACTTATTAAACTCAACAACCAAAGAACAAATAATCCAATCAAGAAATGGGCAGAAGACATGAACAGACAGTTCTGCAAAGAAGACATCCAAAAGGCCAACAGATACATGAAAAAGTGCTCAACATCACTCAGCATTAGGAAAATACAAATCCAAATCACAGTGAGATACCACCTTACACCAGTCAGAATGGCTAAAATTAGCCAGTCAGGAAAAAACAGATGTTGGCGAAGATGCGGAGACAGGGGAACCCTCCTACACTCTGGAGGGAACCCAAGCTCGAGCAGCCACTCTGGAAAACAGCATGGAGGTTCCTCAAAAAGTTGAAAATAGAGCTACCTTACGACCCAGCAATCACACTACTGGGTATTTACCCTAAAGATACAAATGTAGTGATCTGAAGAGGCACGTGTACCCCAGGGTTTATAGCAACAATGTCCACAATAGCCAAACTATGGAAAGAGCCTAGATGTCCATCAACAGATGAAGAGATAAAGAAGATGAGGGGTGTGTGTGTGTGTGTGTGTATAAAATGAAATACTATGCAGTCATCAAAAAAAGAAATCTTGCCATTTGCAACGATGTGGATGGAACTAGAGGGTATTATGCTAAGGGAAATAAGTCAATCAGAGAAAGACAATTACCATACGATCTGTCTGATATGAGGAATTTGAGAGGCAGGGCAGGGGGTCATAGAGATAGGGAGAGAAAAATGAAACAAGATGGGATCAGGAGGGAGACAAACCATAAGAGACTCTTAAACTCAAGAAACAAACTGAGGGTTGCTGGGGAGTGAGGGGAAGGGATAGGGTGGCTGGGTTATGGACACTGGGGAGGGTACGTGCTATGGTCAGTACTGTGAATTGCCTAAGACAATGATTCACAGACCTGTACCCCTGAAGCAAATAATACATTATATGTTAATTTAAAAAAATTAATTAAAAAAAATAAAATCTTGATCATACAGCATTGATCATTTATAAGCATTTGATAAAATCAGTTCAAAAATAGGTATAAAAAAAGAGAAGATATTTATCTGAAAGAATTTTAAGTTGGTACTATTCTTATCTGATCTTACCTTCAATATACAATAATACTTATCAAATAAATATTTTAATCAAATAAATATTTAATTCATTTTAATCAAATAAATATTTTTTAATCAAATAAATATTTACTATAAAAAACAAGGAATGCTGGGGTGCCTGGGTGGCTCAGCCAGTTAAGCATCTGACTTCAGCTCAGGTCATAATCTCAAGTCCTGGGATCAAGCCCTGAGCCCCGCCCCGTGTTGGGCTCCCCACTCAGTGGAGAGCCTGCTTCTCTCTGTCCCTCTATCTCTCCCCTAACTCATGCACACAGGAGCACGCACTCTCTCTCCTTCAAATAACTAAATCTTTTTTTTTAAGATTTTATTTATTTATTTGACATAAAGAGACACGGTGAGAGAGGGAACACAAGCAAGGGGAGTGGGAAAGGAAGAAGCAGGGTTCCCACTGAGCAGGGAGCCCAATGTGGGGCTCAATCCCAAGACCCTGGGATCTTGACCTGAGCCAAAGGCTGACACTTAATGACTGAGCCACCAGGAGCCCCTCAAATAAGCAAAATCTTAAAAAAAAAAACAAAAAACAAACAAACAGAAAAAAACCATGAAATGCCTTTACTGGATTTCTCCTAAATGAAATACATTTTTAAAAATCAAGCAATTTAAAATCAAAACAATTCTCTTTTCTGGTAGAGTTGAGATTACTATGAATCTTTTCATTTTCTTCAGTTTCCATAATTACAACTAAAAAAAAAGTGAAAAGCCTAACTACTATGAAGGGACGCATGATCACCATTACTAGGCATGAGGGGGAAAAAGCGAGGTAAGCTTTAGTGGAAGAGCAAGAGGACAGCAAGAATGCACTCTGACACCAGACAGGGAATCCTAGAGCAATGGGGATGAAGGTATGTGGATGAAGGTATGCACAAAAAAAACACAAATGCAACACAAGAACACAAAACAAGAGGGATGTCTGGGTGGCTTAGTCGGTTAAGCATCTGACTCTTGGTTCTAGCTCAGGTCAAGATCTCAGGAGTCCTGAGACAGGACTGAGACTCCGGCTCCATGCTCAGCAGGGAGTCTGCTTCAAGATTCTCTCCCTTTGCCTCTCCCCCCAACTCATGAGCACAAACACGTGCAGTGCATGCTCTCGCTCTCTCTCTAAAATGAATAAATTTTTTAAAAAAGAGAGAGAAAATGAAAAAAGAAATGAAGAAGGAGGCACCTACCCTAAGAAGATGGGTTCCTAGCCTCGGTGATAAAATGCCAAGAGTAGCAAAGACTAGACTATGTGAGGAAATTTCCAAGACGGCTACCAAGAGCTATAACCGTCTTTCCTCCTGTTCTCTCACAGCTCACCCCCGCCCAATACTATTACTAAAAGTGAATTTTAGGAATTGACCTTAGGCACACAATGATTTCAACAGCACTTGGAAAGCCTCTGTGAACTTCTAAAAGTTTCTCAAATTTCAATAATATGTTATTGTAAATGTTGTAAATGTTAACTTTTTCAAAGGTGGAAATGCTGTAAGCACTGTCTCTCCAAATATTAATTTTCTTTATAATATTACTTAATACTTAACACAGACATAAACCTAGTTTTATAACTAGGTAGGTATAAATTATGCTCAAAGTACTTATAGGATTATAAAACAAAAACAAAAGTAAGCCTGTAAGTTAAATACAAAACTATAAAATTTAAATTAACAGTAACTGAATATGATTAACAAAATTGTTTTGATCAAACTAAATATTTGCTCACTTGTGATTATAGTACAAATAGGAAATAGCCACAGTTCTTTTGAGTTTAGCATTCCTATACCAATTGGTATTGGTGAACAATGAATTCTCTCTCCAGTTATCTTTATTCAAACTTCTGCAAAACCCTGATTTGCCATATTACTATTATTTGGCTTTGACCTGACACATATGCATATTAAATCCATCCCTACTCTTTTCTCATTAGTCCATGGCAATTAGAGTAGTATTAATACTATTCAGTGCCAACACAATTATAAATTGAAATACAAAGCCAGTTTTGACACTGACTGGCCATGAGGTAGAACTCCAGAGACCCAGAATGGACATACCATTCTTTTTCTAGATTACTGAAAAGAAAATTTAAAAATTCTTCAGAAAGTCTGAAGTTTAGGCCCCCACCATTTACTCCAGCAAACACCTAAAACCTTTAAAGAAAGCAGGATTACTCACTTCATAATTAGAAATAAAAAGCAAAAATAAAGAATAAATGTTACCAAGTCACAAACTGCTTTTACTTAGGAAAAATTGCTCAACAACATTCATAATAGAGAAATACAAATTAAAATTATGTTAAGATTCATTTCTCTCCTGTCTGATGGACAAAATGATAAAATTTGACAAAGACAATCTCATAGGGTGAAAGACTCTCATACATAACTTACCAGTTCTTGTAATCTAAGAAACCCAGGCAAAAGATTTGCTTCCATATCTCTTAGATATTCTGCTTTATCTAGAACCTTAAAAAAAAAAGTGTCAAAATCAATTTACAAAGCTTTCTACAAAATGTTAACATTATATAATGCACAATTCAAGGCTTGCATTTTCTCTGTTAAAAAGAAAAATTGTAACCTGTGAATTAATTTTTAACTGGTATTTATTTTGTAGAAGACATTTCAAGCAGGTCAAATTAGTAAATTACTCGGGCGCCTGGGTGGTTCAGTAGGTTAAAGCCTCTGCCTTCGGCTCAGGTCATGATCCCAGAGTCCTGGGATCAAGCCCCACATCAGGCTCTCTGCTCAGCAGGAAGCCTGCTTCCTCCTCTCTCTCTGCCTGCTTCTCTGCCTACTTGTGATATCCATCGGTCAAATAAATAAATAAAATCTTTTTAAAAAATTAAAGATTAAAAAAAAAAGATTACTTGCAATGTATTTTAACCTAAATTTCTAAATAGAAAATCACAAATACATTAAAAAGGTTTCTTTTCTAGGTATTCTATCAATGCTCTAAGGATATCTTACTAGGTATACAAGAAAAATAAATGGATGCATTTTTTTATACCATTTGATGAAAGAAAAGTTAAATTTTTGTACAGTTATAAAACCACTAGTATTATGTTATTTTAAAAGATACTTCTCTATACGTTATTTTAAATGATAATTCTCTTTCACAGATATACAGTATATATACTATATATACTATACATCTATACAGATACAGCATATATACTCATGGGTAACATATATATGAGGTATATAGATATATAGAGAGAACGTATGTATATTATTATGGATAATATAATATGATGCAGGGAACAATGTACAAGGTAAAGATGACACAAGTTTGACCATGTTAAGAATAACTGAAGCAGGGTGATGAGTTCATTGGAGTACATTATTCTCTTTCTGTGTTTGAAGTCTTGATAAAAAATAAAAAAGGTTAAAAAAAAGGGGGGTGCTTCAAAAGGTCATCCATTAGTCCATAACAATAAAATCAAGGTCTTCATAACCTAACCCTTTTTACTTTTCGTTATGGAAATTTTACAATATACAGAAAAACAGGGAGATCAGTAACTCCCACACATATATTTCATCCAACCCCAACAAACATTAACATATGGTCAAACTTATTTCTTCTAAACTCCTCCACTTTTCCCCTCCACTATCTCACTGGATTATATTAAAGCAAATCCTGGACATACCACTCTATCTATAAATATGTCAGTATGCAGCTCTAAGAGATGAAGACCCATTTAAAAAAAAAAAACATAATCACAGTATCATTATCATGCCTAAAAAATTTAACAATATTTCTTAACATCATTATTACATGGTTATTACACCAAATTCAAATTTCCCCACTTGTCCCAAAAATGTCTCCTGAAGAGTTCATTTATTTGATTCAGGATCCAAAAAGGTTCATATGTTGAATCTTATTGTATTTGATCTATCTTCTAGTCAACTTTAAATTACAGTATTTCCCCTGACCCTTCCTTTTTTGTTATGTATTTGTTGAAAACCAGTCATCCATTGCATAGAATTTCCCAAATCCTGAATTGGCTGACTGTACTTCTTTAGTATCATTTAACATGTTCTTATATACAGTATATTTCCTATAAAATAGTCAATAAATTAGAGGTTTGATCAGATTCAGGTTCAAGTTTTGGTCAAGAATACTTCACAAATCGTGCTCTGTATTTCTTATTGAATCACATCAGCAGGAACACAACACCTGGCTATCTCTCTGTGATGTTAAGACTGATTGATAGGTTCAGGTATTGTCAGACTGATCCATCCATCAAAAAGCTCCCCAGCAGCCTTTCACCAAATAATTTCTGCATCAATTGATGATCATTGCCTACATCCAGAACTTTCTTAGGTATTGCAAAACTTAATTTTCTATGATCCCTTCTGCATTTGTTGGAAGACATTTTTCTAGAAAGAACGTTGTTACTCAGAAATAAAGTTCACACAGGACAGAAGGGATAAATGCTTGATTCTTTCCTTTTATCTACTAATTTTCAGGGTAAGTTTGTGCCTCTTTTCGTTTTCCATGGTTGCTATAAAACATTACCACACAAACTTGGTAGCTTAGAAGAGACTAAAAATGTGTCTCATCACAGTTCTGGATGTCCTAAATCTGAAATCAGTTTCATGGAGCCAAAATCAAGGTGTCCGCAGGGCCACACTCCCTCCAGCAGCTCTAAGGTAGGATCCATTCTCTGCTTTTTAATTTTTTTTAAATTTTAATTAATTTATGTATTTGAAAGAGAATGAGAGAACACAGTGAGGGGGAGGGTCAGAGGAAGAAGCAGACTCCCTGCTGAGCAGGGAGCCCAATACAGGACTCAATCCTGGGACTCAAGGATCATAATCTAAGTCAAAGGCAGTCTCTTAACCAACTGAGCCACCCAGGCACCCCTTTCTGCCTCTTTTGGCTGCTGGTGGCTGCCAGTACTCTTTGGCTTGTGGCTGCACCACTAGATAATTCAAGGCAAGTATCAAAATTTTAAGTTTCTCTTCTCTGCTTGCCTCTGCTTCCATCACCTAGCCTCCTCCTGTGTGTGTGGTTTAGTCAAATCCTCTCTTTGCTTCTCTCCTACACAAACATTTGTGGTTGTGTTTTGGGATCACCCAGATAAACCTGGTAATCTACCCTTCTCTAGACCCTTAATCACATTTGCAAAAGCCCTCTTTCCAAATGAAGGGTCATTTACAGGTTCCAGGAACTTGGACCTAATATCCTCAGGGGCCATTATTCAGCCTACTGTTGTGCCCTAGTAAATGAAACTCCCATGGTAAACAATAAACTGAGGTTTTGTGTTTTTTATATACTTGTTTAGTATCATTATAAATTCATGGGTTTTTTTTTAAAGATTTATTTATTTATTTATTTGACAGAGATCACAAGTAGGCAGAGAATCAGGCAGAGAGAGAGGAGGAAGCAGGCTCCCCGCTGAGCAGAGAGCCCGATGTGGGGCTCGATCCCAGGACCCCGGGATCATGACCCGAGCCGAAGGCAGAGGCTTTAACCCACTGAGCCACCCAGGCACCCCAAATTCACGGGTTTTAACACATGTAATGTACCTCCATCTACTGAATTGGGTTTTTTTTGATAACCAAACTATACCATGTTTGGCCAGTGGAAGCCTCTTCAGACTAGTTGCTGGATCCTTTTAATAACCACCCAGCTTTGAGATGTAACTAACTTATAACACTGCATAAGTATAAGGCACGCAACTGTTGATTTGATACACTTATATACTGTAAAATGATTTCCATGATAGCTTTGGCTAACACCTCCAGCACCTCACATAATTATCACTTCTTTTTTGTGGTAAGAACATTTAAGATCTATTCTACTCTCTTAGCAACATTCAAGTATATATAACACAGCATAGCATAACTATAACCACTATGTTGTACAACAGATTCCCTAAAACTTGTTCATCTTATAATTAGAATAGCTTGTACTCTTTGACCAACATCTCTCCACTTCCCTTATCCCACAGCCTCTAGTAACCAACCATTTTCCTTTGTTTCCTTAAGTTTGGCTTTTTATATTCCACATATGATTAAGTGTCTCTGCCTGATTTCTTTCACTTAGCATAATGCCCTCAAGGTCTATCCATGTTGTCACAAATGGCAGGATTTCCCTCTCATGGCTGAATAATATTCCACTGTGTATGTATACACACATACACACACACACACACAGTCTTAACTATTGCGAATAAAACTGCAATGAATATGCACATATAGCTCTTTGACATCCTAATTTCATCTCCTTTTTTATGTATCCAGAAGTGAGACTGCTGAATCACATGGTATTTCTACTTTTAATGTTTTAAGGAACCTCCACACTGTTTTTCTCATAGTGGTTATACCACTATGCACAAGGGTTCCCTTTTCTCCATATCCTTGGCAATACTTGTCTTTTGGATGATAGTCATTCTAACAAATGTGAAGTGTATCTCATGGTTTTGGTTTGCATTATCTTGATGATTAGTGATGTTGAGCACCTTTTCATGTACGTGGCCATTTGCATGTCTTCTTTGGAGAAATGTCTATTCAGGTCCTCTGACCATTTACTAACCAGATTTTTTTTTTTTTTTTTTTTTTTTGCTATTGAGTTGCATGAGTTCTTTATATATTTTGGATATTAACCCCTTGTTCAGTAGATGACTACAACTATCTTCTTCCATTGTGTAGACTGCCTTTTCATTTGGGTGATTGTTTCTTTTGCTGTGCAGAAGTTTTTAGTTCAATGTAGTCCCACTAATTTTAATTTCTGCTTTTGTTGTTGTGTTTTTTGGTATCATATTTAAAAAACCATTGCTGGGGCGCCTGGGTGTCTCAGGCAGTTAAGCGTCTGACTCTTGATATAGGCTCAGGTCACGATCTCAGGGTCAAGAGATCGAGCCCCACGCTGGACTCCAAGCAAGTTGGGAGTGTGCTTGAGATTCTCTTTCTCTCCCCTTCCCCCCTCCATGTGTGCACACACACTCTATCAAATAAATCTTTACAATAAATAAATAAATAAATAAATAAATAATAAAAACCTGTTACCAAGACCAATGTCAAATAACATTTTCCCTATGTTTTCTTCTAGGAGTTTTTATGGTTTCAGTTAATTCTTTAATCCATTTCAAGTTAACTTTTATGAGTCGTGTAAAATAAGGGTCTAACTTCACTCTTTTGCATATGGCTATCCAATTTTCCCATCACCATTTATTTGAAGACACTATCCTTTCCCCACTGAGCATTCTTGGTTTCCTTACCAAATATTAGTTGACCACATGTATATGGAAAGATTTATTTCTGTGCTCTCAATTTTGTTCCATTGGTTTATGCATCTACTTTTATGCCAGTACCATACTGTTTTACTATAGCTTTGCACTATAGTTTGAAATCAGGAAGATTAATGCCTCAAGCTGTTTTTCTTCTTTCTCAACATTGCTTCGGCTGTTCCGTCTTTTGTGATTCCATACATATTTTAGGATTGTTTTCTCTATTTCTGTGAAAAATTTCATTGGAATTTTGATAGGGATATAGATGGCTTTGGGTACTATGGATATTTTAACAACATTAATTCTTCCAAAACATGAGCTTCTGTATGTTTTTGAAATGACCCAAGTTGTAGTTGATAGTTCCCTTTCTATTATGGCAAAATGTTCTAGGTTCATCTTGTACATTTTCTTCTCAGAACTGAAATTTAAAAAAGCTATTTTTTTTTTTAATTTACACTTTGTTAGTAAATCTTATTGGAAACTATAATCATTTAAATTAGGAATAAAATTAAAATGCAAAGAATATGATATTGTTTCTCTAAGTAGTCCAAATTTCTTTATGTTTTATTGATTAACAGACAGACTTAAACAATCTATGAGTAATCAGCTTAAGATATTTCACTCCTAATTAGACAAAATAAAGCTAAAATCATTTACTGCTCAAAAGATATTAATTACTTTCTCCACTATGCAATTATGCAATCTCCCCATCAATCTCCATTTAAGTAACTCTTTAATCCAGGACACAGGTTAATTAAAATAATTGGCCCATTTTTATGTCCATTCTAATGCAAAAAACAAAGCTGAAACAATAAATTAATAGTTCATTCTTCTAGTTTAGTTAACCGACCATAATTAATGATTTTATGATATTCTAATAAATGATCCTTCTTCAAAAGCAATTATCAGATAACATTCAGAGAAGTAAAAATTTTAATTCAGATTCAAACATTTATCTTAATAATTTACACAAAGGCATTCTAATAGACTTAATTTGCAAGCTGGTTTACTGACTAGAAAACATTCTCAGCTACCTTTCTGTAATTAAGTATTGAATCTTACCAATTCATATATATTACATAGCTGACCTGCCTATAGATGTACTCTAAAAAACGTCCCACACTAAACACCTGCAAACTTTCTCACACTTAATGTTTAATGTTTAGCCAACTAACAAGTACTTACTGAATACCTAACTTCTATCCAACAGATCTGAAAAATGAGTAGGGCCCTACTTACTCATCAAGGCTATTTATAGACTATTCATTTTCCCTCCTACCTAAAGACATTCAGCTTTGAAACTCTCCCTGTTGTCACCCACATATACTGAGGTCATTCCTCCTCATTCTTTAAACATTACAGTTTCTTACTAACACTTCCCTAATATAACTCCAATATTTTTGGATATTTCAAAACCCACATTAATGTCCCCCTTCTGATAAATTCCTTAAATTCCTCTCCACCAGTGATCCTGTTTCCTACCTTATCTCATTAAAAGCGTAAATTTATTACTTAGAACACTGGTTTTTGAGGTATAGTCTGTGGCCCCCTGGGGGGTGGGAAGGGTGTCCCAGATATCCTTTCAAAAGGCTGGCAAAGTCAAAACTATTTTCATAATAATACTGAAACATTTTTTGCCCTTTTCACCATGTTGATATTTGCAATGATGGTGCAAGTAATAGTGGGTTAGAGTTGCCTTGGCATAAATCAAGGTAATGGTGCGGAACTATATTAAGAGTAGCTGTAGGGGCGCCAGGGTGGCTCAGTTGGTTAAGCAACTGCCTTTGCCTCAAGTCGTGATCCCGAAGTCCTCGGATCAAGTCCTGCATCAGGCTCCCAGCTCCTTGGGGAGTCTGCTTCTCCCTCTGACCTTCTCCCCTCTCATGCTCTCTCTCAAATAAATAAATAAACAAACAAACAAATAAAATATTTAAAAAAAAATAGTAGCTGTATAAGAATACACTCACGCACTTGTGTTTTAAAAGAAATAAGACTTCTACCTCCGAAGATGGGAGTAGACGTATTTTTTCCTATTCCTTCTGCTAAGTAAAACTAAGAACCTTGAATATTATATATAAAACAAACAGGGCTCTGAAAGGTAGAAGACAGAACAGCTAGGGACCTTAAGAGCAGAAGAATGACAACTCACTTCAGAGGGTGTATTGCCTCAGCTGTCTTTTTGCCTCACACAGCACACGTGGGGCTGAAGAAATCAGCAACATAGAAAGGCTAATGAGCATAAATCAAAAAAGTCCCAACAAAACCCTGCTCTCCCTAATCAAAGGACCAAGAAAGGGGCAGAGTAGCAAGATTTCCAAGACACGGCACTTATTCAAATTTTCTTTATACATCATTGATTTCTTCTCTGTCCTCATTCATTCTTCTTCATCTCCTCATCCCATAACCAAGAAACTGCCACAAGGCTGAGGCATTTGGACTCACCTCTCTTCTAACTCACTCGCTCTCCTGGTGACCTAATGGTCTCATAGCTTTAAGAACTACTACCTCTATACTCTGAAATCCTATCTCCACAATGGGCCCCTCTTGACCTAAGACTATAGTCTCCAAGTGCCAACTGAACTTCTGTACTCGGGTTTAACGTGCCCTGAACCAAATTCCTGATCACTCCTTCCCTACCCAAGAAGACCTCCCACTGTAGTTTTCTCCACTAAGAATATGACAACTCCATCCTTTCAAGTGCACAAAAAACTTCTGAGTTGCCCTTAACTTTGCTCTTTCTCTCCTCCTCTATAGTCAATCTATCAGAAATTCTGTCAAAATATACTGAGACCACTTCTTACCACATCTACTGCTACTACCCTGGCCTAAGCCAACATGATGTTTTGCCTAAATTATAATAAATGCCTCATAACTAGTTTTATTCATTTCCTACAGCTGCCATAAAAAAGTCACACAAGCAGGGTGACTTAAACTACAGAAATGAATTATTATCTCACAGTTCCAGAAACTAGAAGTCCAATATCAAGGTGTTGGCAGGGCCATGCTTCCTCCAAAGGTGCTTGTGGCAGCATACTCCAATCTTTATGTGGTATCTTCCCTTTGTGCATATCTATACCCAAATTTCCTCTTTTTATAAGGACACCAGTCATATTAAGTTAGGGGTCCAAACTACTCTAGTACAACTTCAACTTAATTAATTAGAACTGCAATGACCCCATTTCCAAATAGGGTCATTCCGAGGTACAAGGGGCTAGAACTTCAACATATGAATTCTTAGACAAAACAATTCAAACTGTAACATTAGCCTGCATGCTTCTATCCTCGCACTCTTCATTTGATTCTCAACATTACTACTCTCCCCCGTACTTGAACTATTCCAGCCACAATGGCCTCCTTGGTATTCTTTGAATACACAAAGTATGTTCCAGTGTATGTAGTCTTATGTAAATCTCTTTACCTGGAATACTCTTTTTTCACCATTCTTCGTAGCTTGCTCAATTCCTTCCTTGCTCCTCAGATCTCAGCTCAGCCATCATTATCTCAGTGAGATATTCTCTCTCTTCTCTATTTTAGAAAAGTAACTACTCTCCCCCACCCAAGTGATTCTCCCTTACTCTATTAACATAACTGACATCCTACATACTAACTTGTTTTTATCGATCTTCCGCAACTACACTATAAACTACAGGAGGGCAGAGACTCTATATTGTTCCATGTTCTATCTCCAGTATCTAAAATAGTGTCTGGCATATAGGAAGTGCCCGGGAGTTATTTGCTGAATAAATAAATGAATGAAACTAAAATGTGGAAGGAACTGTTTTACACATATCAGGAGATGCAAGAATGCATAAGATCTCGTCCCTTCAGTAAGTTTACAACTTAGCTGTTATAATAAGGCATTCTATTAAAATTTAATTCCAATTCCAGAAGTAATAATTTTTTTTTAAAAACAGCTAAAGTATTATAAACAAATCCACTAAAAAAAAAAAACACATTACACATTTTCAGTTGTCGGATAATCATTTTCACATTGATGTAACAACTACAATTCAGACTTAGCCACCCCAAAATCAAATGATTCATCTTCCCCCACAAACCTCTACTCCATGCACAACTGAAAAATTTGACCTTCATGGTCTTTTCCATTCCTCTCTGCATCGCCTGCTCCAAGTCTAGCCCAGGCCCAAATTTCCTCTAATTTAAATAGCAATAAGACCCTGAATGCCAACTTTAAGACTTCGGTCTGTCACCATCAGCCCCCAATCCATCTATTTAATATGATTTACAGAATAATCTTCCTGAAACAGATTTGTTGCTCTAAAATCTTCCCTACCTCCTCACTGCCTAGAAAATGACGTTAGTAAAGTTTCACGTTAGTAGAGTTTTCAAGATACTCCATGATTTGCCTCACCTACCTTCCTAGATTTTTTCTCCCCTCATCCACTGTTACCCACTAATACTGGACTATTTGCATTCCCTGGCCTCCAATGCATCTGCATGACTTCCTTACATAATTCCTACCATCTGAAATCCCCTTCTTCAGTTTCCTCCTATAATCCTTTAATCATCCTTTAAGTCTATCTCAAATGTTATCACCTCATGAAGCTGTACCACACATGCCTAAGTTCGTGTTTTGCATTTCATGGTTATCACTCATCATACACCGCACACAGTCACATGTAGTACATGTCGAAACTCTTCCATTAAACTGAAGTTCCCTTTGGTTAAGAAATACATCTAAAACATATTTTGTATCCCAAAAGTACCTTTGTATAGTGCAATACACACAATGAGACTTGAAACAAATATACAGAAATTGACCTAATAAGCAGTTTCCAAATAGACGGTATAATGAAATTAAATTACTCACAATATATACAGTCTGATCCTTGAGACTTTCAGCTTTGGTTACTTGTTTAAACAAGCGAACAAAATCATTAAATGTTTCACAGGTTATTTGAGTAGAACAGTTACCCTCTGAAGAACTGAGATGATTCAATTTGTTTAAAATTTGTTCCAAAAGCAGCCTCAAAGAAAAGCATTCAACACAATTCACGAAGACATGTGGGAGCTGAAAAACAAAAATTTTAAAAACGTGTAAATAGAAAAGAAAACCCTCATATATGGTCACGGCTCTGTTGGATCTTCCCTAGGTGTCCTACATCCCTCCATTCCCCAACCTGCTCTGTACCCCAGGAGGCTGACCACTACAGACTGCATCACCTAGACTCTCTTATATTCTGGCTCTGGTTGGATTCAGTCAACAAGAAGAACCAGGAGCTTAAAAGAGAGCAGTAAGAAGAAACAAAATGAATATTCCCTTAACTCATCCCTTATCCCTCAGTGGCCCTGTAGTTCCACCACAGCTACATTCTTCTACCAAAGGCCACAGCTCCAGCTGGGCAGCCCTCCCCATCTAAGACTATAGCTCTTACAGTGATCTGGTATCAGCTACTTCCCTCAGTCCATTCAGGTGTAGGGGGAGTAAAAGCTCTTAGTGCTTTATCGTCTCTTGATGGTTCCCTTAACATTTTTTCAACCTTTGTACAACAGTACCTTCATTAAACTCACTTCAATTATTTGAATTTGTCATTTGTTTCCTACAGAGATTCAGAGCTAATATGTACTTTACTCTGAGAATTATTAAGAAACCCAAGTACATTTTAAAATTCTTAGTAGGAATTTCATACTAATAACTAATTAGATAATATTCTAATGATAAATAAACCTAGATCAAAAAGAATTTTAAGAATTTGAAACCACAGTAATCCTCCTATGAGGATTAAGCTAGCTCTTTATTTAGAGATCAAAATGGAGGTTAATTCCAGAAGTAACAGGAAACAAAGACTTGATTACAAATATAGTCTGTTCTCAAAATGAAATCACAAAAGTAGTGCTACTCATTCTGAGGAAGATAAATTTGGCATCTAGCACAAATAATGAAACTTAAAACTATTTTTAGTGATATTTATAACTATTTTTAGTGATAGTCCACAAATCTCACCCAAGAGCAAAGCTTTTCTTTCTCTTTCAGAGTAATAATATAACTAAGGCTACCTTATATCTATCTCTTAGTCAGTTTCACTAACATTTGCTGTCCTTTTTTACCCCTATTCCCTGATGAACTAGAGTCTACAATATCTCAAACAAAAACTGGTCAGAAATATTTCATATAGTAGAAGATATCCCTTCGGAGAAAGGTAAACTATACTAAATCTCCCAGATTCCTCCCATTTCTAGGAATCTACGAGGTTTAAAAAAAAAAAAAATCAGTTAACAGTTATTCTTACCTCTAAACTTCTCAACAAAGTTTGTGTTACATAGGTCTTTCCACTGGCAGTATGTCCATAAATAAAAATTGATGGAAAGCTGAAATGATGCCTCTAAGAGAGAAAAGACAAGTATTAGTCAGCACATACAAAACAGTAAATAATTATCAACTCATGAGAAAGTTTTACATGGCAAAGTAAAATATTCAATCCAAATTATTTCAATAGTGACCACACAATGGATCCAAGATTACACTTTGAACTTACCTGAATTCAATTCTAAGCACTTTCTCTGTTAAATTAAATGTCTGAAAAACTGTACTTGGCATACTTAGTATAGATTACCTATATAACACTATATATATATATATATATATACACACACACACACTATATATATTATGTATGTATTTATACTTTTTATTACTGTGCAGGTTTATATGTCTGAACTCTTGTATTTTCAAATACATAGACTGCAAAGATTTTTCAAGAATAACTTTAACCATAATCCATTTTTATCTTAATTTTTTGGATTATCTAATCTCACATGCTGCAATTTCATTACACATATTAAACAAAGCATACATAATCACAGAGTTGGAAGAAATTTCAAGAGTCCTCTCTTTTTAGGAAAACTTAACAGAAAACTTTTAAATTATGCATACTATATTTACCCTAGCCTAAATGTACACATTTCATCAAATCAAACAAAAAAATCTATATATCGTGTGTTTCAACACACATATTCCCAAGAACCTCAGGATAAATGTTAAGAGTCAGCTGTCCAGTAAAAAGTAAAGATTGTCAAATAGCCCCTCTCTTGGACTCCTTAATACTACAAATATGTTTCATTCATTTATTAAACACCTATCAAATGCTGAAAACCATAATGCACTGAAGAGTACAAATACCTGTTAAAGACAAAATCTGCTGTGGAAGTGGGACAGTCTAGTGGGATGCACTTGTTTTAAAAAATAATTACAAGATGGGGCGCCTGGGTGGCTCAGTGGGTTAAGCCTCTGCCTTCGGCTCAGGTCATGATCTCAGGGTCCTGGAATAGAGCCCCACGTCAGGCTCTCTGCTCAGCAGGGAGGCTGCTTCCCCCTCTCTCTCTGCCTGCCTCTCTGCCTACTTGTGATCTCTGTCTGTCAAATAAATAAATAAAATCTTAAAAACAAAAGAATTACAAGAATATAGGATGATGCAATTTCCACAAGAAAGCAGAATCTCTATGATCATAATCTACCACCACAATAATAGTCATGTGTTTATTATTATTTATATATTCACTATACGTATGTTTTATTTTAATTAATTAAATAATTATTAGCATTATTATTTATTAAACATCTATTACATTCTGGCCACTAAGTTACACATTTCCTTTTGCAAGACAAATCAGGGACTTAGATTTATACAGGAGAAAACTTTCTAATAGCATATGCGAAAGCAGCCCCAAAGGAGACTTACGATGGATGTTTTTGTATATTAATCCTTTTTTTATGTTTATACCTATCCTGTAAATGGCTCAAAAATGCTATCCCAAGAATTAACCCATGCTTGCTGAACATCTCTGCTATCCAAATATTATAGTTCATCTTTAAAAAGAAGGTCAAGACATCCTTCAGGAAATATTTCCAAGCTACACTAAAACACTCCTTTTCTGAAATCCTGCCACACTGGTCTACATCCACTATTTGTTGCTTAGTAATATTCCACCCTATGGCTACCTAGAATTGTATTGAACTCTTGCACTGTTACTTAACCTTTCACCCTCATAAATCTCCTTAATAAACTCTAATTAGCCAGGATCCAGCACAGTGCCTAACACAAAGAAGGTGCTCAGTAAATATCTGTTGAGCAAATAAATGAATCTGCTTAGAAAAAAAGGGTTTTCTCAGTTTCTGCATCTCCCACATGCACACCACACCTTGAAGAAAAGTGGTATTAATATTGTTAAACGTGATGTGCAGTAAGAGTAAAGATCGAAACCCTTTCTGTGATCAACACTAAACCAAGACTAGTCATCTCTATTTGTCAATATTCTTTTTTCTGGAGGACGGCTCTAGTTGGGAGTGATCTGGTTTTAGATCATCTCCAAGGAAGGAATGCAAAGAGTATAACCGAGAAAATATTTCAGTGATGATACGGATAACTCTAACTGAAAGCATTATAACTAGAATACTGAGGATGCAGTCATTGACCTCTTACTTCCCTAACTACTATGCACTTTTACAGGAAGGACGGAGTTCTCCATTAATACTTCAGACTCAGAATGCCATCCAACATTTTTAGTCGGATGCAAGTACTCAAAGTACTTAAGGAAGCAAACCAGAAGATGGGTGGGAAGGAAAGATAACAAGTATTGCGCCTAAACTCTCATTTACTCTCCTCACAGGAAAGAAGACCCAAGTCTGACTGACTTAACTCCATGTCTAAGGCTGAAGCAAAAGGCTCACCACAGGCCACCAGAACATAAACAAAAATAGCTGGAAGTTTTGAACTGGTGAATGCTACCTCCTGCCCGTGAAAAGGAGTCCCTAGCTGTGTCCATTCAAAGACACTTACTCAACCTCTTCTTTCAGGCGTCACCTGAACTGCTCGTCAAGAGTTCTAGACAAGATCTCTTCAAGGCTTCTGCAATTCTGGAAAAGCCGCTCAAGTTTTAAACCTGAAGCCCGCCCTGGCCCTCTCTGGGCTCGATAACCACCACCTACACCGACGCTTGACTTACACCGAACACCTCAGTGAAACGTGCGAACTTACACCGGGGAAAAAATAACACTGCCAACACACCTGTTACGTAAAATCTTTTTCAGCTGGGGTAAGATACTAAGCAACTTCCAGTCGCTACTTTAAGGTAACGCCATCTCAAAAGCGTGGCGTATTTTAGTAAAAGAACGCATCCTGGGCCAACGTCCTGTGGTGCCGGCCGGTCCTGCCCGGGCCGTTCTTTTAAAGGGGACTAATCAGAAGTTACTTCGGGTGGAGGTGTGGGGTAGACCTACAACAACCCTTTCCTCAATGCAAAAAAAATGGATTCTTGCCTGCCCCTCAATCCAAACACGAAGACTGAAAATTGAGAACACGTCGCAAGACCACGGAAATGTTTGCCTCCAGAATTTGGAAGAGAAAAGGTAGTTTGACCACAATACCTCTCCAAACAGGGACTGCAAGATGGACACTTGGGACTCGCGACAAAGCACGGTGTTTTCCAAGTGAGGCATTCCGGCTGGTACCAGAGGGCAGCCCAGCCCTCAGTCAGCTCCAGGACCCGAGCCGCAAACTCCCCTCTCCCCCTGAGTCCGCGCTCCCGCCGGAAACCACACTTGCGAGCGTGTGGCGGGGCCGGCGTACCCGTGCGTCGGCGTAACGGCAGCGCGCAAGGGAGCGTCGCCCCGCCCCCATCACCCGAGGTCCGGAGGAGGCGGGCACTGTTTTCCCCTTCAAGGAGGGGTTTGGCTGACGGTGCTGTTGGTGATTGGACATCTCGGCTGCCGCTTTTTGCCATCCAAAGGTCGGGAGACCACGCCGGGTTGCGAGACCTATCAATCGCCTGGCAGGAGCTAAGGGGACTCTGCGGGTTCCTGATCACCCCCCAACCCGTAGCTTTGATTTTCTTGCCTGCAGAAACTGAGTCCCAGGAGCTTTCGTCCTGAAACGCCATCGTCATCAAGGAAAAGTAATGCTCCCACGCTGGGCATGGAGCCTGCTTAAGATTCTCTTTGGAGGGGTGCCAGGGTGGCCCAGTGGTTAAGCGACTGCGCCTGGCTCAGGTCATGATCCCACGGTTCCTGGGTGGAGCCGGACATTGGGCTCTCTGCATGGCGAGAGGCCTGCTTCTCCCTCTCCCACCCTTCCTCTGCTTGTGTTCCCTCTCTCACTGTCTCTCTCTCTGTGTCACATAAATAAATAAATAAATAAATAAATAAATAAATAAATAAATAAATAAATAAATAAATGAATGAATGAATAAATGAATAAATGAATGAATGAATGAATGAATGAATGAATGATACTCTTTGGAGGCGATTGAGTGGCTCAGTCAGTTAAGCGACTGACTTTGGCTCAGGTCATGACTACAGAGTCCTGGGACAGAGCACTGTAGTGGGCTCCGTGATCTGCAGGGAGTCTGCTTGTCCCTCTCTGCCCCTCCCCATGCTCATGCTCTGTCTTTCAAATACATAAATAAAAATCTGTAAGAAAAACAAAAAGATTCTCTCCCTCTCCCTCTGCTCCTACCCCCCTCCCCTCATATGCACTCGCTCAAAAAAATAAAATATATATTGAATTAATGACTTTTTCCAAATGACTAGCATGAGTTCTATTACAGAGTAGATATTTAACCACATTTGCTGTATGAAATGAACAATTAAGGAAAAATTCCTGCTAAAGTAAAACACCAAAAAGGGGTCCAATATCCTAGTTTCAGTTGCAAAAATGCTTTCTGTGCCTTGAAATGCAGCATTCCATTTTTACTCAGTAGTCTGATTATCATAGTTTTAGTCACTTTGAAGACTACGCTGAGCTCAAAAGAAGTATAAATGGTTGTTGAAAAAATAAGCATATAAAATCCAATTTTACTCTGAAATGAAGCTACCATTAGGTCCTTTGGCCATTTGCTGTTAAGGAAATTTGAACATAAAGGACCAAAATGGTCTTTAGAAACTGGGTAATAAAGAGGTGCCTGGCTGGCTCAGTTGGAAGAATATGCAACTTTGATCTCAGGGTCTTGAGTTGGAACCCCAGGTTGGTTATACAGATTACGGAAAAGAAAGAAATTGGGTAATATACCCTCAGTACCACATTACACTTTAGTGAAAGTGCCTCCAGGTAGATGAGGACATTGCTTAGAGTATTATTTTAAAATAAACCAAATATTGACTTCTTTCCAAAACAAATATATTATGTATTTAAAGAACATGTAAATACTAATTAAACAATAATTACCTGTATGCATGAATTTATATTAGGAGAAAACATAAAATGAAATAGATTTGAAAGCAATGTCATACTTAGGCAGATTGCTATATTTTATGTACCCTCTCTGAACTTACTATACATCTCTCTAGTTCAATCTAGGCACTATGTCCACCTTTTCTGCTCCTTCCATTTACCACCTGTGATAGGCAGAATAATGGCCTTCCAAAGATAGCTGTGACCTAATTCCAGGGCTGCGAATATGTTAGATTACATGGCAAAGGGGAATTCAGGTTGCAGGTGGAAGGAAGGTTATAAGTTTATAACTTTGGCAGAAGGTGTTTAGACTGTATTATCCACATGGGCCCAGTCTAATTACAAGAATCATTATTAGTGGAAGAGGTAAGCAGAAGAAGTAGAACCAGATGTGTGGCAGTGTAAGAAAGACTTAGACCAATGTTGCTGGCTTGGAAATGGGAAAGGGGACATAAGCCAAAGAATGCAGACAGCCTCTAGAAGCTGCAAAGGGGAAGAAAATGGATTCTCCCCAAGAGCCTCCAGAAAAGAACGCAGCCACACTGAAGCCTTGATGTTAGTCCAGTGAGACTCATTTCAGACTTCTCACCTCCAGAACTATAAAAAAAATTGTGTTGTTTTAAGCCCCTAAGTGTGTGGTAATTTGTTACAGCAACGGTAGAAAACTAATGCACCACCTGTTCCATTCGAGTTCATCCTGATTTTTCTGCTGGATTAAAATATATAGAGACTCCACTCATTAATACTCCTATTGGTTCGGCTTTGTAGTAATCATGTTTGGAATAAATTAGGGATATTGAAGTGGTTAAAAAGAACATTTGTCTCTACTCACCGATTTCAAGAGTGAGGATCATAACTCAGACCCTGAAGTAGTACAACTTTTTTATCACACCAAAATTATGAAACAACCCTATTAGAAATCTATCAAAACTTAAAATGCCAAAAATGGTGCAAATTCAAGGAAAACTTGTCAAATCTACTCCTATTGCAGAAGATTTCAACAGTATCTCCTTCAACTACTGTTAGATGAAGCAGACAAAAACAGTAAGGTTACAGTAGGTTTGAAAAACATAATTAACAACCTTGATTTGCCAGACATACATAAAATTATTGCTTTTTCCAATATTATTCCATCCTCGATTCTTGGCTTTCCCTGTGAACTTGCAATCCAGAGGTGGTCTCTCTCCACATTCTAGCCTCTCCTCAAGAGACACAGAATACTGTTTGGTTTTTTTTTTCCCCCCTTGCTATTTGCCTGTCTGATCAGAGGGTGGGAAGTATTCTCGGCTGTCCTGTCCTGCTGCAGTCTTCGGCTGGCCCTGGAACTTAGCAGTGGGTTTTTTTCTCCATAAATCTGTCCTTCTCTCCATAGCAGCTAAACTCTGCAGTGTGTCTTTGGGAGATCTTATTTGGGATTTCCTGCTCTGCTCCTAAGAGCAGAAGGTGTTTTCCATTTACCCTTCTCCCGGCTGTGCTTTTAGCTTTTCACATGTACTCTGTAGGTAAGAGGGTTCGTTGCCTTTCTTCTGAAGGCTTAAGACTTCTGTTTTATACAGAACAAGAGTCAGGGTGGGGTTTTGTTCATTTCGCAGTTTCCAATATTTCTCATTTCTCATTCTCTCATTTCTCATCTCCTCTACCTTGTATCCTAGGGAAGCTTTCTTCTGCACTGCGCTCGAACTTTCTTGTGAGCATCCAGTGGAGGTCTATGGAGATGACCCTGTGAGTGTGAGCTCTCTTGGTTTGTGGCTTTATCTTAGTTATAACTGACCTTCACTAAATCATTAAAAATTTTAGCTCAACATTTTTACCTGCTTCTATGGCACCTACCTTCTCCCCTACCCCGCATTTTGCTACAGGTGAGTCAATGCTTACATCCATCCCTCTTCGGAGGAGCCCATCTTTCCTTAAATTTCATGCTATTTGGTTTCCCTGTGACCTTAGCTCTTCTTTGACCCCTGTGGATTAAAGAAAAATTATTAGTTTATCCAGCTTTTCTTGTTAGAGTGGGAGTAAAGCTCTTTCCAGATTTTTACAATCTAGATTATAGTGGAACTCAACTAGTTATTTTTTAAATGCAAGCTCACATCCGTTCTCATTTCCCTTTTTAATTTTTCTGCCTTTGGTTTGAACCTTCCATCTGAAAGCATTTACATCATTGACTTCAGCTGTATTTTCTAGGAAACCAAACCTAAGATACCTATTTCAAGTCCAAGCTCCAATCCTACAAAACTCCCCCCATTTTGTCAACAAAACATTTCCACTCTCTCAAGTCTAATAAGATAAATACTTTACACTTGTAGAGCACCTGACATTCTTAACCTTGTATTACAGATATTTGTGCTCATGGTTTTTGGGGCAACAACTGGATTAAAATACTCAGATTCATTTATTTATTCCTTCCTTCATTTATCTAGCATTTGAGCGGAGTGCCAGAGATGCAGTGTGACCAAGAGAGACGTTGTACCCCATCCTTGTGAAACTTACAATCTAGTGGGGAAGACAATGGAGACGTAATTAGAATCTTATGTCCTACAGATAGATGCCCATTCTCAGTAAAAAACAATAAATAAAATACTTACAGAATGAATAAATTAGTGATTGAACAACTCTTCACAATTTTCCCCTCTCTTCTTTATGTTACATTTAGCCTCAAATATAATGTTTCTTATGGTCCCTATTACGTTATTTGAGAATTTCACTGAATATAACCCCAGGAAATATTTTTCACAAAACATCTTCTTTTTTAAAAATTATTTATTTTTATTTTTTATTAACATATAATGTATTATTAGCCCCAGGGGTACAGGTCTGTGAATCATCAGGCTTACACACTTCATAGCACTCACCATAGCGCAACCCTCCACAATGTCCGTAACCCAACCTCCCTCTCCCTACCCCCCGCCCCAGCAACCTACAGTTTGTTTTGTGAGATTAAGAGTCTCTTATGGTTTGTCTCCCTCCCGATCCCATCTTGTTTCATTTTTTCCTTCCCTACCCTCCAAACCCCCTATGTTGCCTCTCAAATTCCTCATATCAGGGAGATCATATGATAATTGTCTTTTTCTGATTGACTTACTTCACTCAGCGTAATACCCTCTGGTTCCATCCTCGTCATTGCAAATGGCAAGGTTTCATTTCTTTTGATGGCTGCATAGGATTCCATATACACCACCTCTTCTTTATCCATTCATCTGTTGTTGGACATCTAGGTTCTTTCCATAGTTTGGCTATTGTGGACATTGCTGCTATAAACATTCGGGTGCACATGCCCCTTCGGATCACTACATTTGTATCCTTAGGGTAAATACCCAGTAGTGCGATTGCTGGGTCATAGGGTAGCTCTATTTTCAACTTTTTGAGGAACCTCCATGCTGACAAAACTTATTCTTTGATAAGTGATCAAAAAGTAGCTCTTCCTAAGTGTTGGATTCTCATTACAGGACCCCAGTTTCCAGTGCTTCTTACTCTCTCAGAGCTACTGATATGTATGAGAAGTCTTTTTAAATATTCCACTGAATAGGACAAATATTTTGAAATTCAGCTCAACTCAAATTTATTTGAATGAGATAGTTTTTAAAATTATATCACAAAAGAAAAAGTAATAAAAATATGTCATGAAACTATATTCAAAGTAATTTATGTAGTAAAATATAAGAAAATCCTATATCAGAGTGAGATTAAATCAATATTAAGTAGAAAAAGTAAGTCAGTTAACTTTTCCACTGCAATAGCCAGATCCATTACTTTTACATTACTTCTTTTTAATTTTTCAATATTGCTTTTCTAAGAACAGTTTATTGGACAGCTAATTTAACACTCCTTAAATGACATTATATTCACTTTAGTGAATATTAATGAATACATGCTTATTCAGAAGATAAATAATGGGGCGCCTGGGTGGCTCAGTAGGTTAAGTGCTCAAGTCACAATCCCAGGGTCTTAGGATTGGAGCCCCTCATTTGGGCTTCTCCCGCTGCAGCTCCCACTCCTTGTGCTGTCTCCCACGCATGCACTCTCTCTCTCTCTCTGTTAGTAAGAATGTATTAAATCTTTTTAAAAAATAAATAATAAAATATAGGCTCTAGTGTTAAACAGATGAGTTAGAAACTTGGCTCCTACATTTATGAAAGGTGACCTTAGGTATATTAATTTTCTAAGCCTTGACTCCTCATCTATAGAGTGAAGGGAAATAGAAAAAATCCTACCTCACAAGACTGACAACTCTAGGACGCCTGGGTGGCTCAGTCAGTTAAGCAACGGCTATTGGCTAAAGTCATGATCCTGGAGTCCCAGGATTGAGTCTGGCATCGGGCTCCAAGCTTCATGGGGAGTCTGCTTCTCCCTCTAACCTTCTACCCTTTCACACTCTCTCTCACTGTCTCTCTCTCAAATAAATAAATAAAATCTTAAAAAAAAAAAAAGATCGACAACTCTAACTACAGGAAGAGATGATTCTCACACCGAACTTCCTCAGCTGCCTGACTAGAATGCAAACACTATAATAGGAGGCAGGGATCTTAGTGGTTTTGTTCAATACTCTAACTCAAGATCCTGGGATAGTGACTAACATGTATAAGGTGCTCAGTTAATATGTGTCAGTAAATGTATATGATGTGTTTATCAGAGGCCCCAGCACATGACAAATATGCAACAAATATCAGTATGATTATAATTATTTAATTAGCCTGACCAAAAGCAAACTCCTAATTCTTGCCCTGCTGCTACCACAGTCATTCCATCTCCGTAAATTCGCACTACGTGTTTCTAGTTGCCTAGGCCAAAAATGCAGAACTCACGTTTATTTCCCTTTTTTCTTAATACCTAACAAATTCATCACAAATGCTCTGCCTTCATATTCTGTTGTGAGATATTTCTCCATGGGTCTCTCACATTCCTGCATATCTTTTGTTTGTTTGTTTTGTTCTTTGGATTGTTTGGGTTTTTTGGGGGGGGTAAGATTTTATCTATTTATTTGACAGAGAGAGAGAGTGTGTGTGAGCACAAGCAGGGGGAGCAGCAGGCAGAGGGAAAGGGGGACCCCGATGCAGGGCTTGATCCCAGGACTCTGGGACCACGGCCCCAGCCGAAGGCAGACACCCAATGACTGAGTCACCCAGGCGCCCCATAATTGTGCATATCTTGTGAGCAAGACACTGAATGTTCTTTTCTCAAGACCGTCTCTTCTAAGAACCTGGTGTAGCAAACAGCTTAGGAAAATAGAGATAGTGTCTTTCTCTGGAGCAAAAGGGCAGGCAAACTTTCAGCCTGGTATAGTAAAGATAATGTCACCTTCAGGAGCAAAAAGCAGGCATGTTTACTGCCATGATAAAAGACTCAGACTTCCCTGTCATATAACAAAACCCACTGTGCGTGTGTAGTTGTTATCCGGTCTTCGTTGTGTTGCTTTTTAGGAACTGGAGCTGGGGTAATTTACACAAAAAGACTAATACTGAGGCATAGAATTAAATGTGTGTGTCATAGAAGTCTTTCTAGAGAAAATGATATCTGATGTGAATACTGAAATATCAATAGAAGTTAGTCAGGTAAATAAGAAGAAAGTGCAAAATTTCAATCTGCAAAAGAGCATGAAAACAGAAAAGTTTAGAGGTAGACTTCCTCTATTGTTTATTAAAGTATTACAAAGTAGCAAATATGTAAAAATTCACATGACCAAGCAAGATAAGAAGATTCTGAAGAACATCTAATGTTTTAGTGTCTTCCTTGTGTGTAACATATCAACTATTTCTTGAGAAAAGGACAGGGAAGATATGGTCTTCCAGTGCCCATGTATCAAGTTCATCTTTTTCTCAAATGAGTGTAGAATTCTTCCATGACAAATAGCCAAGAGTCTTGGCCCCACAAGGTGGGAGGTTGAGGGTTTCCTGGGACCCCATACTCTGCCAGTGTCCTAATCATGCAATGAAGCCATCTATTAGATAATCCAACAGCAGGAAGAGGAATGAAGATAAACAGGTTTGAGAGCTATTCGGATGGTAAAATTGACAGACTTGTTTGGTCAAAAAGAGAGAGAAGATAAGAATGGCTCCTAGGATCCTGAATGGAGGTGGTGGCCATCACCAAGATGAGGAGTAGTGGGCAGAGCAGTTTGGGGAGGACAGGGAAGATGAGTTCTGTTTGGGGCAGGCGAAATCTGAGGATCCTGAAAGACAACCAAATAGTGATGTGCAACTGGCTGAATGCTTCTGGAATTTAAGAAAACCATTGGAACTAAGCACTCAGATTTGAGATTCCCTAACATCTACATGGTTGTTAAATTCATGTAAAAATTTATGTCACTCGCGGCACCTGGGTGGCACAGGTGGTTAAGCACCTGACTCTTGGTTTCGGCTAAGGTAAAGATCTCAGGGACATGAGATCGAGCCTCTGGCTCCGTGCTCAGCTCCCAGTCTGATTAAGACTCTCTCTCCCTCTCCCTCTGCTACCCACCCCGCCCCCCGCCCCACCAAGTGTGGGTGCTTGCCAGCTCTCTCAAATAAATAAATCTTAGAGAGGGAGAGAGAAGTCACTCAAGGAGAGTGAACAGAATGGGAAGATTAAAGAAGGAGAATATGGAAATCTAAAAAACATCAACATGCAGAAGTGTCAAAAGAATTTAGAAAACATCCAGAGAGAGGGCAGGAAAACCAGGAGTGAGGAAAGAGGCATCATGAAACTAAGAAAGTTTCAAGAAAGAGAATGATCAACAGTGTCAAATGCCTTAGAGGACAAAGGGAATGTATACTGGGACCATATAAAAAATGCTGTTCTGTAGATGGTCTTTCTCCTTACACAAGATTGCAAATATTTTTTTCATTCCAGTAACTACAGATCTGCGTTATGATTTTAAATAGTTACAATGTAGCTGCTACATAGACTTCAATTGTATGAGTACATAAGGATTTATCTAACCAATCATCAACTGAACCCCAAAATTAAATAATGCTTTTATAAAAATTTCTGTTAATATCTTTGTATATAGTCTGGGACATGGGTTCAAATATTTCCTTAGGTCAAAGTCCTAGAATTGGAATCATTAGGTCAAACTGTCTGTAGACTTTGAAGATTTTTTATATATGCTTACCAAATTGCCTTCCAGTAATTTGCTCCACTTAGCTAAGCCTGGGACTTCTGCACTAAGCCAGGGAGACTAGAAGAGAGGAGGGGTCGTCACAAGCCAGGAACGCCACGTGATTCTGGGCAAGAGGAAATGGACATGCTTTCTAAAGAAAAACATCTATTAGCAGGTCTCTATAGATTGAGATCCACCAATCCTAGCACCTGCTACTGCAGGATAAATTGCTGGACTGGCCAAAGAGGAAGAGGCAGGCTATCCCCATTCCTGAACAGTTTGGGTAGAAGCAGAGGAACATTCTCTGAGCCTGAGGCTGTGCCATCTGGAGAGAGCAGGTCAAATTAGGAAAATCCCTCAGTTGAGCTGGATTGTCAAGTAGAGTGATGTGCTCCTGGCTCTCGGCCGAATTCTTTGGGTTTTGCAGGCAGCTGCAGCTGTAGGGTAGAGAAAGAGAAGCCAGAGGACTGATAGAACGATCCACAAAACTGCCCGGGGTTGCATACCTGGGAAAGAGAAAAGCTGGGGCAGTTTTAAGAGAAAGAAAACCTCTTGGGAGGTCAATGAGGAGGGAAGAAAGCCATGAGATAGATAATAGGAGAGGAGGTCCCGGGGATGGGAAAATCAGACTCCATTTAGAGATCCAGACTTTTGTCCTTGCTCTCCAAACCCACAGCCTCACTGTCCCTGAATGTGAGGGTGACCCACCAGACCTCTCCCCATCCATCCAGGTCCGGTGCCAGTCTGCAAACCTGACCAGGACAGAACCAGACAATTTCTACTCTGGTTGGGTCTGTTGGGACTAGAGGAGAACAGAGTGGAGCTTGGTCGTCTATGCCCTGCCACCACAAACCCTGGGTTGCTGATGCTCACAGAAGGGAGAACCCCACTTACAAGGCTTAGTTTTGAGTTTCTTGGCTAAACCATGAGAGTTCATCACATCTCTCTGCCGATAGCTTTTAGAATGGAGGGTCAAGTCTACCTGAAATGCAGTCCAAAATGGGCGGGAGGGGGTCAGATGTTAAGGGGGCAGTCTTGGCGCTCAGCCACTTTATCCTAGCCTGAGCCCTTGTCACCTGGGAAAGGACCTCAGCACACTGCTGGAAGGATGATGGAGACCCAGATGGCTTCCCACAGCTCTGTAGCTACTCTTCTCTGCCTCTAGATGTCGCCCTTAGAGTCAGAATAACAAATTGTAGCTCTCATTGATCACATCACCCCAAGACAAGAATTCTGAAGCTTACCTTACCCCTCAGGATGACAACCCTATTTGGTAGAACTTACACACACCCGACCACAAAATTGAAGGGCTGCGGAGAGGGGGGCAAATAATTGCTTTCTCTTTCCCTATGTCAGATATGTGAGGAGACTGGAGATTAGGGACTGGAATTATGGTACAACAATTGAAATACTTGAAAAAGACTCCATCTCTCTGTTGCCTGGGCAAAGAACTAGTTTGGGCTGGTAGCTCCCTCATACCCTCCAACAAGAGGGGCGGAATCGTCCTACTGGTCCCAGGATCTCCAAGATGCCTGGCAGCAAGGTCCTCAGAAAGCTCCTTGTAAACAGCTGACACCTTAATCAGCATTTCCTAGAAATCAAGGAATCTGCAGTTGCCCCAGTGAGAAGTGTATTCTCCTCCTTGCCCACTAAAAAGGGTGCAGGGAGGAGGCAGGTGTCTCTTTGCTGCAACTTGGTTGTGTGGCCCACAGCAGCATAGATTTCTATGGGATGGAGGAAGAGTTAGGATACCGAGGTTCTTGCTTTTTGCCTTTGGCTTGTGAGTGTCCCCCCCCCCCAAAAAATATTCCCTACCATGTCGTGAGATATTACAGAATTCACCTTTATCCTCTTCACTACACTGCAAAAAAAAGGGAAAACAAACAGAAGATCATAAACACAGCACAAGAGAAAAGTCAGATACCTAACATGCAGCCACAAATAGAATGATTTTAGATTCCTACTCAACAAAGACCAGGAAAGAACGACCATATACAAAGACCTGGGAGAAAATATCTGTCTGAAATTGTGCACCCAGAAAACCTCCTATCGAAACTGGGAGCCAAATAAATGAATTAATCTGTTTTGGTAAATAGAGAGTTTGTCACCAACAGATCTATGCTTAAGTTACATGTGAATGATGAACTTCAAAAAGAAGAAAATTATATCAAAAGGAAGGTCAGAAAATGCAAGAAGGAACATTAAGAAAAGAGAGCGGTAAACAGAGGTGAATCTAAAACATTGCAAAAAAAAGTGATGATAATGATGATGATGATAATAATAATGTCTAATTTGAGGAGTTTGAAAAAGGACAGAATGAAAACATGGGGCAAGAATGGCATCCAAGGTGGCAGGGAGTTGATAAGAGTCTAAGTGTTCCAAAGACGTTTGTCAGAGGTCTTCAAGATATTATCTTTAGACTTTGACATATATTTTTGTTTACACATATAAATTGTAGAAATCATGCCTTAAATAGACTTCTTTCAAAAAGGAAAAATAAAATGCACATCTGAAAACTTTGGAAGTGTGTAATGTGAAATCTCTCTTTAATTCTGTCATTTAAAGATGGAATTTTTTGTTTACTTATGTATATGCACACACATATACAAATATCAGAGTTTTTTTAAACAAAAAGATCACTCTTCAACTTGCTTTTTCACTTAGGAATAAGCATAGATACTTTTGCAGTTCAACACACATACACACATACATACATACGTTCATACACATATGCCCCATTCTATTTAATTGCTGCATAATATTTTATTGTCTGAAGGGAACATAATTTTAAAAATTCCATTGATTTATAGTAGCTTGGTGATTTTGCTGTTACCACTATTATTTCAGTGTCACAACAGATATTCTTATGCATATCTCTGACAATTTGTAATTATTTCTATAGGGTAGATTCCCAGAAACAGATAAAAGGCTACATGTAACTTTAATTATGACAAAGTCATATTACTCTACAATCCACAGCTCAACAATGTATGAGAATGTCTGTTTCCTTGCACCTTTCTCAACCCCAGGAATTATAAATCTTCTGGATTTTTCCACTTTGATACACAAAAATGAGCTTTGAAATTTAGTGTTTTAAATTGTGTTGCCTTGATTGTTAATAAAGATATCTTCTTATTTTATTGGCTGTTTACTTCTGTGATTTCACTATGCATTTTCTTTACTTGTTTTTATTGGCTTTCAGTCTTGTTCAAGTTGATTTTTTAAGTTTTTGTGGGAGGATATAATCAATACACAATAAATTGTACATATTTAAAATGATTTAAATGTACAATTTGAGAAATGTTGGTATAGTATGTACTTTGAAACCATCACCACAATCAAAAAATGAACATTTCCATCACCCCAAGAAATTTCCTCATATATTTTTAAAAGATTTTATTTATCTATTTGAGAGAGAGAGAGTCAGGTAGGGTGAACTGCAGGCAGAGGGAGAGAGAGAAGAGGGCTCCCTGCGGAGTAGTGAACCTGATGCAAGGCTTGATCCCAGGACCCCAGGATCACAACCTGAACCAAAAGCAGACACCCAACTGACTGAGCCACCCAGGCACCCCTCGTACTTCTTTATAATTCCATCCTTCTGTCTTTTCACCTCACTCCGGCCCCAGACAAACATTGATCTGCTTTCTGTCACTATAGGTTAGTTTGCAATCTCTAGAATTTTATATAAGTGGGATCATGCAGTATGTAGTCTCTTTTTTTGTCTGGCTTTTTTTCATTCAGCATTGTTATTTTGAGATTCATTAATATTGGTGCTCAAAAGAGCTATTTCTGTATTTTAAATATGAGTTCTTTGTTATATATAACGAAAAGATGTTCTTAGAGTTCTTTCTATATTTTATGGTGGACTTGATTGTGCTTTAAAATCTGATTCTATGTTTGGAGTCACAATTAAAAGCCCTCCCGCAGGGCGCCTGGGTGGCTCAGTGGGTTAAGCCGCTGCCTTCGGCTCAGGTCATGATCTCAGGGTCCTGGGATCGAGTCCCGCATCGGGCTCTCTGCTCAGCAGGGAGCCTGCTTCCCTCTCTCTCTCTCTCTGCCTGCCTCTCCATCTACTTGGGATCTCTGTCTGTCAAATAAATAAATAAAATCTTAAAAAAAAAAAAAGCCCTCCTGCATTCCACAATTGCAAAACACTCAAGAATTTCCTAGTGCTTGTTTCTTGGAATTACATTAAATTTATAGATTAGCTTGGGAGAGAATCAATACCTTTAAAATATTGACTCTTGGAGCACCTGGGTGGCTCAGCCGCTAAGCGTCTGCCTCCAGCTCAGGTCATGATCCCAGGGTCCTGGGATCCAGCCCTCCATGGAGCTCCCTGATCAGTGCGAAGCCTGCTTCTCCCTCTCCCACTTCCCCCTGCTTGTGTTCCTTCCGTGGCTGTGTCTCTCTTTGTCAAATAAATAAACAAAATCTAAAATAAAATACTGACTCTTATTATCCAGGAACATATGTTTCTCCCATTTCTCCATATCTTCCTTTATGTCTTTCAGTAAGGTTTTACAGGTTTGTTTGTTTTTTTGTTTGTTTGTTTGTTTTAAGTTTTATTTACTTACTTAATCTCCATACCCATCGTGGGCTGGAACTCACAAGGTGGAAATCAATAGTCTCATGCTCTTCTGACTCAGCCAGCCAGGTGCCCCTATAGTTGTTTGTTTGTTTGTTTGTTTAATCATTTTTTTTTCAGCATAACAGTATTCATTGTTTTTGTACCACACCCAGTGCTCCATGCAATCCGTGCCCTCTCTAATACCCACCACCTGGTTCCCCCAACCTCCCACCCCCCCCACCTCTTCAAACCCTTCAGATTGTTTTTTCAGAGTCCATAGTCTCTCATTGTTCACCTCCCCTTCCAATTTCCCCCAACTCCCTTCTAACTCCCCATGTCCTCCATGTTATTTGTTATGCTCCACAAATAAGTGAAACCATATGATAATTGACTCTCTCTGCTTGACTTATTTCACTCAGCATAATCTCTTCCAGTCCCGTCCATGTTGCTACAAAAGTTGGGTATTCATCCTTTCTGATGGAGGCATAATACTCCATAGTGTATATGGACCACCTCTTCCTTATCCATTCCTCTGTTGAAGGGCATCTTGGTTCGCCAAACTGTGGAAAGAACCAAGATGCCCCCTATAGTTTTTAAATATAAACTTGCCCTTTCCTTTTGACCTCACTCACAAGAACTACAATTGGGCGTTAATTATTATGAATAATATTTGTCCTTATATTCCTCTTAAGAGTTTTCTAATCAGATTAAAATGTATATTCTGATTGTTGCTCTGGATCTTATAGGTTTATGTAATTTTGTGTCAATTCAATACAGTCCTCACTTCGCACAATTCCAATATGCACAAATTTCAGTCACCGTGATTTAGTTAATACAACACCAGTCCCCCAACAACAGGATTCAAATCTCAGTTACCAGGGTATATGGGTTAGGAGTAATTGCATATAGAACCTAGTCTGCAAGTCAGAGCAGAAATAACAGATGAGCGTCAGGATCGATGACCAATCATATCACTTCTTTCAAAATCTGTCCCTGATTGGTCACCTTGCGTTTGTTACTAAGTTCAAACGCGGAATGCAAAGAATGCGGTTTGCTGCCTCCTTGTCTCCTGGTGATAAACTTCTAGGACATTTTACCAAAATGAATACTCAAAGGAGGGAATTGGTCACCAAAGGTAAAAGTGCAGCAAAGAAATGAAAAGTTATAGCATCGAAGAGAAATTTGAATCACGCGTGAATGGAATTACAGAAGTTAGAGCTGACTATGGGTAAACTGCCAGCGCCGCCATTCAAGAAATTCTAAGACATGGGGCACCTGGGTGGCTCAGTGGGTTGAGCCTCAGCCTTTGGCTCAGGTCATGATCTCAGGGTCCTGGGATCAAAGCCCCACATCAGGCTCCCTGCTTGGCGAGAAGCCTGCTTCTCTCTCTCTCTCTCTCTCTCTGCCTGCCTCTCTGCCCACTTGTGATCTCTCTCTGTCAAATAAATAAAATCTTAAAAAAAAAAAAAAAAAGTAAAGAAAAAGAAATTCTAAGACATACAGCCAGAGGAACTTTGTGAAGGTGAACTTGTTGACATAAACAAGGATAGCAGCTTTAATTTTTTTTAAGATTTTATTTATTTATTTGACAGACAGAGATCACAAGTAGGCAGAGAGGCAGGCAGAGAGAGAGGAAGGGAAGCAGACTCCCCCCTGAGCAAAGAGCCCAATGCGGGGCTCGATACCAGGACCGTGGGATCATGACCCGAGCTGAAGGCAGAGGCTTTAACCCACTGAGCCATCCAGGCACCCCAAGGATAGAAGTTTTAATGAAAAGGAAGTGACACCAACAAATATCTTCACCTTAAAGGAACGCTCAGAAATATTTCACAACATTGAAAACACAAGCGATGAAAGTCAAAAACATTTGCACCAGTAATAAACAGTGTAAATACGTAATTTAGAAATTATTTGCCAAACAACAATCGCAATAAAAGAAGCTTTTAGCAGTGAACCTAAAAAAAAAAAAAAAATCAAGACTTTTAAGAAACCATGAGCTTGGCGGTCTGAAACTATATACCTGTAGGAAAACTTCGAGCTACTTGGTCCCACCTGCGCTCAAGCAGGGGCAACATGGGAAAATCCTCATGGTCACTTGCAGGAAGACCCTGGGGGGAGGCAGGATGACAGGCTGAGGAGGCCTTAAATGAAGCTGGATGCCTGAACAATCAGGAAGCTCTTTATAGGTATTGCTCCTCTTTTGCAATACCTCCCGAGAGTCTACTGGTGGCTTCTTCCTAAGGAACATACGATGACATCTTGGGAAACCCTTTCGCATGCCTAGGAAGCCCTTTCTAGCCCCTGATACACAATTACCAAGGTTCGTCATTCACATTTTTTTGTTTCGAAAGACATAACACTACCTGAGTGCTGTCTGCTGTGGAGTATTGTCGCACTTATGAAAGATTGGTTCAGGGCACTTGGCATGTACTTATACTGCTATTTTCCACCAGCCCAGCAGCAAGCAAGGAGCACAGATCTACTAAGTACTTAAAGGCTTCCCGTTCTCACACTTAGTGCCTTCTCCCACATCCTCGCCCAAGCCAGAGCCTTACCTAGGAGAGGTCACTGATGGTTTAAGGGCCTCAGGTACAAACAAATGTAATTTAACTATTTGTTTCATGTTATGGGAAGCCACACTTAGGCTCTAGAATGCCCGAGCTCTATTCTTGCCCTACTGGGTCATCCCAATATTTCTGAGAAGAGATTCTTTGGAAGCTAAGAAAGAATGTGAAGATGTGAAAAAGCATAAAATAGAAAAAATAAAAAATATAAGTCAAACTGTAGGTATCAGGACTGAGATGACAGTATATCTAAAAGAGCAGCCAAGGGGGTGCCTGGTTGGCTCAGTGGTTGGAGCGTGTGACTCTTAAACTTGGAATTGTGGGTTTGAGTCCCACTTTGAGTGTAAAGATTACTTAAAAAAAAAAAAAATCCTTTTAAAAAAAGCAGACAAGAGATGAGAAAGATGTTGGAAAATTAGTGATGGCAAATATGAATCCAGATTCAGCATGCAAAATCATTACCTCATGTTATTTTTTTAATTCTGATTTAATATAACTTTGGTCCCCATTTCCATGACCAGGTTGACTGAAAGTTTAAGCTCAATCATGTTGGAAACCTCTGCTCCCACCCAACCCTATGAATGACTCCAGGGAATATATGAGACGGGAAGCCTGCTTCTCCCTCTCCCAATCCCCCTGCTTGTGTTCCCTCTCTCGCTGTGTCTCTCTCTGTCAAATAAATAAATAAAGTATTTTAAAAAAAACCTAAACTAAACTAAACATTTAAAAAAAGGAAAAAAAAAAAGAGCAGTTATGAGGGACAATAGCTGATCAAAGACCCCTGATTCACGGTGCTAGCCACGCAAAAACCCCAGCAGGTGATTGGCCACTTCTGGATAAATAAATAACCAGGCCCTGCAATGGGCAGCCAATTCATGATTAGCTATTGTCTATAATATATGCCCCAGATCTAGAAAGCTCTGAAAGATAAAAGCCTCCCGGTAATCATTTGGAAGTAATATATGGCCTGGTCGGTCTTGAAACAGTTTATAGTCTTTATTTCCCTTGTTTCATGTTAGTAGTCACATATTTTGCTGGAGAGATATTCGTGTGTTTGATGAAAGGGTGTGGTCTCAGATTTGCTGGGGATATTGAGGAATATATGGCCCACATGCCATATTTTCTCCAGAAAACTGAAAAAAAAATCTGAACTCCCAAAGATTGTGAAATTTGTGCACAGGGATTTACTGGCTCGTGCACGAAACTGTTCCAGGATAGACTCCTCAAGTCACTCGTTCCCAACCATGGGGAAATACAACATCAGAACAGATGTCCCGGGTAATCACTCTCAAGACTGATGAACCTGAAGGTCTGGTCTCTCCTGGGGGCAGACAGAGAATAATGAATGAGGAGAGGGAGCTTGTGGCCAGGGATCCCGGGCTCTTTGTGTAAATCAATGGGCCAAAGGAGCAATACACTCAGGACAGCAGGAAATCGCTCCTTGCTGGTTGGGCTTTAGTCAAATATTAGCAATGGAAGAGTAAGGTGGAGCTATGTTCTATGGCCTTGAGATGGAGGTGAAGGGTAGGAGGGGAGGGGAGGTGGGCAGTCACTGTTAGCCAGCATGGAGCTTATTAGCAGAAAGAGATCTTTCAGAGAACATAAATCCAGGTTTTACAACTTACCAAGGGCTTTTGCTGGGTAGAGACTGCAAGCTTTTTAGATCTCAGCTTCCTATGAAAAAGATGTGATTGGGCAAAAGAAAGCAGCAAAGGAAATGAAATGGCGGGCATTTCAATAGGAAATGGGTTGTTTCTTCACATGAGAAGACAAGAGCTAATACACAAAGAGGACATTCTCTAAGAGGTAAAAATGCAGACAAGAGCCCAAGAAAATCAAAAGGAGAAGTACTTGCCTCACAGCTATTTCACAGTGTGAGGAGAATCTGGGGGTTATTTTCACAGTTTGAGGAAGCATCCATAATGTGAAGACTTTATTGTGTAAGAAAGCATAAGCATAAGCTGGTTCAAATGCTTTGATGAACAAAAGAGGTGTAGACAAGTAAATAAACATGGATTATTTAAGGTCATTTACTACAACATACATGAAACATACTTATTTTGTGTTTTTTTTTTTTAAGATTTTATTTATTTGTCAGAGAGAGAAAGCGAGAGCACAAGCAGGCAGAGGGAGAAGCAGGCTCCCCGCCAAGCAAGGAGCCAGACACAGGGCTCAATTGCAGCACTCGAACCCAGGACCCTGGTATCATGACCTGAGCCAAAGGCAGATGCTTAACTGACTGAGCCACCCAGGCGTCCCTCTTATAGAATACCATCACTGTGAGCTTTCAGAAACTCACCACAGGATTTGACTGGGTTAGAGTCTTTCCTCAGTGTTTAAGAATTGGCAATCTATGTTTCCTGTAGAGATCCTTGTTAACCAGACACCCTAGAGTAATGGTTGCTATGTAACACACATTCTTGTGAAGAGGTTGAGGATGGGGTGTAACAGTTGCTGATTTCCTCAACAGGTCAGTTATGACTGAAGCAAGGGTCCCATTCTCTAGGGGCAGGGTGGTCTTCTACCTCTCTCTGTCACCAGGGTCCACTGACACAGGCTGTAGGAAGGGCCACTGACCTACTTTCAGGAGCTAGCTGCTGCTTCTCATCGGACATTACCTCCAACATTCTCGCTAATTGTCTTTACGCTCAGCTTCTGTTTTCTCACTTTTGGGGAGCTACCTCCTGAGATTACCTTCTGTTCACTCTTGGTTTGTGTTTTACTTCCTGGCTTTGGAACGCCATCCATATTGCTTGCTTGCCTGGCTCTCATCCAGACTTGTCTCTGGCTAGGTTCAGGGTACCCCTGTTTGCTCAACCCCCTTCCTGAGAGATGCTATATTATTTTTCTCTCAAATTTGCCTCCTTCTTCTATGTCACACTCTTAACCAGCCTCTCCTTGATTATTTACACATTCAGAGACTGGAGACTGCTTGATAATATCTTTTAAATTCTGCATAATACTTATCAATATTACTGAACACTATTGATTGCTCATTGAATATGTGTTGAACATCAATCAAACTCATTTTCATGATCAATTGTGGTCATGAAAACACTCTGGTGAGTCAAGACTAGGGCTTGGGGTGTGTATGTATGTGTGTGTTTAATGAAGTAGAATGTGATAGAATGAAAAATATCAGGGTACATGGCAAAAGAGTATTGTTTTGTAAAATTTGTGTTTCACAAAGGTTAGGAATCTTAGTTTCGGTTCTTTTTCATCCCTGTAGGTCATGGTTAAAAAATGCAAAGCGGGTTAGATGAGCTAGGCTTTTGTTATTTTTGTTTGTCTAACAACTCTGGCTGTATTTCTGGCAATGGAACCTCTTCCATTCCTGGCTCCCATTCCCAGCTCCCATTCCTGGTCAACTTTTTCCCCATCCATTCAGCTTTGTCACTGAAGAACTCCACCCCCTTGTCACCATGACTGGCTGAGGAAGAAAGAAATGCCATAAAGCAATCCAGTCAGAGTGCTCCTTGAGATTTTTTCCCCCTAGAGCTATCACATTAAACTCTTTCTTTCCATTGGAGTTGCCAGATTGGTAGACTGATTTTTAAGGCTACCTGTGAACATACTGGAGAGACTTGGAGAGAGACAGACAGTGCCCATGGTTCCATCGTTACTCCTAGACTTTCCCATTACGGGAGCCAGTGTACTTCCTTGGTTTAAATTGGAGCTTTGGGGGCACCTGGGTGGCTCAGTCAGTTAAGCATCTGCCTTCAGCTCACGTCATGATGCCAGGGTCCTGGGACCGAGCCCTGCATCAGGATCCCTGATCAGTGGAGAGTCTACTTCTCCCTCTCCCTCTTCCTCCGAGACTTGTGTTCTCGCATGCTCTGCTCTCTCTCAAATAAATAAATTAAAAATCTTTAAAAATAAAAGGAAAAAAGAAATTGGAGTTTTGCCTTTTGCAACCAGAAGAATCGAAGCTAATGTGCAAGAACAGGGGACAAGGAGTGGGGAAAGCTGGATTTAGGCAGAATAGTGTCGCACCCTGGATATAGGACTCTTGGAGAGGATTAAAAGCTGTACAGGTCTCAGTTTTCTCTTCCTCTGAGAAAAGAGAAGTGGGTTCGGACGGTCTCTCACCATCCTTACTGGTCATCAGAGCTCCCTGTGGAGCTTTAGAAAATGCAGATGTCGAATCTCCATGCCCGATTTAGGTTTTCTGAGTCAAAATCTATCGGAGTGTGGCTAAGGCAGTGTTCGTCATTGTAAAATGACCTCATATGATTCTGATGCATGACTGACGTGGGTAAGTTACATCATCGCTAGGGTATTTTCTATCCTAATCCTCAGTGCTCTGTCATTCTTCTGACACGCACAGTCTGATCAAATTTCCAGCAGTTGACAGAGTGATGATGGCAGACTCAGGTTTCACACTATTTTTGTTGACTAGCCTGAAATAAATGATGTCATGTGAATGCTAATAATGACTAATAAAGATGTGCTATCACTCTTCCTAATTAGCCTTATAGAGAACTAACACCCACCAATGCATCCATCACATTTTCTCAGTGCAGACTCCCATGGTATGGTCTGCTATCATAATACACTCTCTTCCCCCATCCCCCCGCCGCCCCCAAGAAGTAGAGGCTTAAAGGGAGAAGTATGAAAAGAAAAAAATAATAAGTGCAAGAAAGTCAGATGATTAAATTTGCTTTGTGTCATTACAAATATTTCTAGTGCCAGAAGCGACACATTTTCATTCTTTCCTGAGCTGGAGTGCATGTATAAATTAGAGTTGTTAGCCAAGTGATAATACATTGATCTCAGTGACTTTTCTTGAGTAATTGTGTCTTGCCTGAAGATTTCATTCTATATAGAAAAAGCATATTTCTCTCATTAATAAAAAAAAATCCACAGAGATAAGTCTCATTACCCCTACAGATTTGTGTCTATTTTTCTCTTTACTATGCTCCAAGATAATTCATTAGTCAGTTCATTGTTTTTCCCAGGAACACTAACAAGACTAGCAGATTTGAAATTCTTTGTCTGGGAGACTGATGTCTTGGTAAATTTTCATTATGTTCCTCTCACTGCCAGTCTTTGGTGGAAAAAGCAGTGAGTTATCAGCTAGCTACAGAGAGGTGCATGAGGCCCTCAAATGCACGTGTTTCATTCGGTATTCTGGGGGCTACAGGGTAGTGGCCACAGAGGGGAGAAACAGGGTAGCCTCTTGAATCAAGCCCCTCTAGAACGGAGGAGGAGATGGGGACCACCAAGCAGGCAGAATGGGGGAGGCAAGATAGGAGACAATTTTGCACCGAGGAAAATAACTATTTTTGAAATGTTAGAGTAGCCTGTCAGCCTTGACAATTTTTCCCCCCAGATTCAGAGGAAACCAGGGTGAGTAATTATAGACAGTGACTGTCATTGTCAAGATAGTTCTGTAATTAGAGAAACACAAAATATGCCTCATTTAGAGGCACCTCAAATAGAGGCCTGGGGACAGCCATCAGTTAGAAAAGGTTAATAAAGTCAGAACAGTCAGGCGATGGTGCGGAAGCTGAAGACTGCAGCAATGTACCTGACAGGAGAGGACATTCTGCCCTCCTTAAAGCAGGGAGTTTGCTTTCAAGCAAATCTGGAAACAGTCTGGAAAAGGAAATGGCTCCTGGAATTCTGCAGTAAAATGGAAGGCAGGGCAGAGAAGCAAAGCCCACCCCATGTCTATGCGTTAACTAGTCAGATTTTGACAATTCTATTTCCTTTCTTAAGTTCATCTAAAAAATACTTTGGGAGGGAAAGCAAGAGTCTTTCCTTAGACTCATGACACCACAGCAATCCATTTCAGCTCATGTGTAAATCCAACAAGAAGGTTGAAGGGAGGTAGTTCACAACCTAAGAGGTCGGTGTTTTACTAAACATTAACTTGAAACATTAAGTATTGCACAATTTGGAAACACAAGGCACTTTCACTGTGAAAGTGTGTAAGAAGAAAATGTGCATCAGGTAGGGTTGAGGAGAAGTCATTTTCCTCATTTACTTCATACACAAGAGAAGCAGCTGGGTGTAGCTACCTTAGGGTATCTGTTCCAGATTTAGTGACGCTCAGATAGACCTCCTGAATTCTAATAAAGGCACACGGTTGGATTAACTGATTGTACACACCATCTTCTTACATGCGGTTTTTGTTCATTTTTTCAACTCATAATATCTCTCTTATTCTTACCACACCAGTAAAAGGAGCTTATGAAGAAAACCATATCTTTAACCTTTTGCGTAAACCCGTGCTTAAAATGATTTCTACGTGTATGTCAAGTTCAAGGAAGTTTGCTTCCTGTAAAGCCAGGCAATACAGTATCCCTTCCTCCTTCACCTCTTCCTTGGCTCCTCTCTCCTTTGCTTTGCAATTTATATTTAGGATCTGAAATTTCTCTAAGCAAAATGTGAGAGCTACGTGAAAATTAGGCTAAAATGGAAAGCTTTATTTGTTTTGTTTAGGAAAACTTTATTCATCAGTCACGAGTAGATGTGATCTTTAAATACTTACAGGGTATCTTAGTCTGGATGTAAGACTAATTTTAAAAGTTGTGTTTATTCTTTTTCTTCTTTTTAAAAAAGATCTATTTATTTGAGAGAGAGAGAGCATGAGCCGATGAAGGGGTAGAGGGAAAGGGAGAGAATCTCAAGCAGATTCCATGCTGAGCACAGAGTCTGACATGGAACTCCATCTCAAGACCCTGAGATCAGGACCTGAGCCAAAACCAAGTATGGGATGCTTAACCAACTGAGCCACCCATATATCCCTGAAGTCATGTGGTTTTTTAAAAAAGATTTTATTTATTGATTTATTTATTTGACAGTGAGAGAAATCAAAAGGAGGCAGAGAGGCAGACAGAGAGAGAGGGGAAAGCAGGCTCCCCACTGAGCAGAGAACCTAATGCAGGGCTTGATCCCAGGACCCTGAGATCACAACCTGAGCAGAAGGCAGAGGCTTAATAATTAGAATAATTAGAAGTCTCACAGGCAAACAAGAAAGTTCCAGAAAGGTGAAGCACTTGTGCAAAAGCATGGAGTGATACATGAATGTTGGAGAGGAGGAATTAGTTTAATTTCACTAGAATAGAGATCAAAAACTTGGACATTAACTAAAGATAAGGAGACAAGAAAGGTAGATGGAAGTCAGATGGAGTTTGCCTTTTATCCAACTGGTCAGTGATTCTTAGCTTGAGGAAGTGCACACATACCACACTGCAAAAAAATTCCAGCGTAATTCATAGATTTCCTTTCCCCATCTCCCCCCGCCTCCACCAAAATCTTCAGGTTAAGAACCCCTGCTGAAGGCAGTAGGGATCACTCAAATATTTTAAGCCAGGGAATGATATAATAAAATTTGTGGTTTAGAAAAAGTACTCTTACAGCAGAGTGGAGAATGTTACTTGACCCCTCTCATGTGCCAGGTTTGAAGGACAGACTGGAGGCAAAGAGATCCATTAACATCTCACTCAGCTCAGTTTCTTTAAAATCTGGCTCTCGCTCCCATAGGTAATTAAAACACACCTGAGAAGAACATCAGGATGCAAGTGGTTGTGCATCTCTCCTTTCCAGCCTAGCCCCTCTCAACTTCCACACCAACTGACTTTCCTCCTGGCTCGTGCCCTTTTGATCCACTGCCTAGATTCTGACAAGGATCTCTCATTTTGTAGCAATCTCTCAGAGTAATAACTGCTTACACACCCCCTTTTGGCACAGCCTCAAGACCTCCCATGTCAGTGTATGTTCCTCAAAGGTTGATGACACCAGATTTTCTCTAGTTCCATGAGCTGGCCCCAAACAGTAAGGAGGCTAATGTCACTTCTAGGTGAGAGGTGACACAAGATTAAACAGAGATGGGAGGTGTGGGTGGGGAACAGATGGGTCACAGGAAGAATTAAAGGACCTTAGACACCTGGGGACACCTGAGTTCAGGATCTATTCTCAGGGTCCTGAATTCAAGCCCAATGATCGGGTGTTAAGCCTACTTTAAAAAATGGAGGTGGGGGGTTTTGCCACTAGTTGGATGTAGAGGATGAAATGAGGGTGTGACATCAATGACTGCCAGGTTCCCAGCTCAGAGAATGGGATGCTCATAAAGGATAGAAGAGGAAGTGGAATTGTGCCTAGTTGGCTCAGTCGATGTAATGTGCAACCCTTGATCTCCAGGTTGTGAGTTTAAGTCCCACATTGAGTGTAGAGATTACTTAAAAATAAAATCTTAAAAAGAGAGAGAAAGAGAGATACAAGGGGTATTTTGGACCTGCTGATTTTGAGCATTCTTCGATTCATCCAGGTTCTGTAGGGTGTGTTCTGCTTCTCGGTTAAATGTTAATGATCCTGGGGTTTGATTCTCACTTACCTTGTCTTACTCTTGCACACAGACTCTGCATGATCCTTTTCATTCTCATGGCTTCAACCACCACCTGCCTGAATGCTGTACTCCCTGCTTCTAATCTGTCCCCTTTGTTAAGTGGATAATAGGAACTCAATGAATACTCATCAAGTAAATGAATGTATGGTTGACCGAACTCTTCTTCCATAATGCCCCAAGAATTCTCTTTTTAAAAGGTAAATATGAAGGGTAGGTTGGTGGCTCAGTCAGTTAAACAGCAGAGTTTAACAGCTTGTCTTCAACTCAGGTCTTGATCTCAAGGTCCTGGGATTGAGCCTTGATTGGGGCTCCCTGCACAGTGGGGAGCCTGCTTCTCCCTCTGACTTCCCCTCCACCCCACTCATTCTCTCTCTCTCTCTCTCTTTGTCTCTCAAATAAACAAAATCTTAAAAAAAAAAAAGTAAAATAAAATGTAAATAGGAGTCAGGAGTTAAAAATCATAGTCACTTTGAAGTTGAAACACATTAGCATGGAATCGATTAATGAAGCCTTGACAATGGAGAAGTTCACCCAGGGATAATACGTGATTAGGGAAGACAAGATAATAGAGGACAGAACCTTGGATGTCAATAATATTTAAGAGTTAAGCAGAGGAAAATGAATCAGAAAGGAAGAAGAAAAAACTTACAGGAAGGTGGAAGAAAAAACAGGGGATTCTCATATCTTCGAAGCTAGACAAGAGGTTTAACTGTTTTGGAGAGGAGGGCCCATGAATGAAATGGCCACGGTGGCAGGTATGGAGGATACGAATGGGTCCAGCAGCGTGGACTTCCAATTACCAAGACTGTTCTAGTTGTTGCCACTGCCGAATATCTAACCTGCTATCAGTAGAAACCAATGCTAAGCACCTGTTATGTTACTATCTCTTGAAGAGTCCACTTGCCACTTGGTGGCAAGTTGACTACACTGGGCCTCTGCCACTCAGGAAGAGCCAGCAATGCATGTAGCCAGAAATGGACACACATTCAGGTGTAAGTGTGCCTTTTCTTTCTGCAAGGTGTCAGCCAGCACCACTATTTAAGTGCTTAAAGAATGTTTGATCCACAGATATAGGATCCCAGATAATATGATTTCAAACCAGGGGACTCACTTTATAGAAAAGGAATAGAATAGGACTTTAACCATGGGATCACCCAAAGTTAATGGCCTGAGAGAGAGCATCGGAACATCCTATTAAGGGCATAGATAACGTGGAAGCTTGGAGATAATACTTTACAAGAATGGAAGTATGCAGTATACACTCTGAGTCAAAGAACTTAATGGAGTGTTGTGTCTTGAATGGGAAAAAAAAAAAATGGGTCCAGGAACCAGGCGTGCAAGGAAGAGTGGCTCCACTTGCAATCACTCCCAAGTAACTCCCATTGCTTTCCATGTAAGGCACTGGTGTTTCCTATCCATGCAACTCTAACCTCTGCTGGTTTAGAAGTTCTAATTCCAAAAGGGGGAATAGTTTCAGCAGGGGACTGCCATGGATCCTTGAGCCAAGGGATTATCAGGTAAGAAGGGGAGTCACCATCCTGGCAAAGGCAAGTGAATGTAAGCATTGAGAAGAGGTAGAGCTTTACAGTGGGAGCAGGGAGGAATATGTGTGACACTTAGGTGACCCACTGAGGCATCACTTGGTATTTCCATGCCCAATTTTTAGGGTGGATGGGAAAGTGCAGCAATCTCATCCTGAGAAAATCCTGGTGACCAGGTTCTGACCTTGTGATGTGACCTTGAGACCAGCAGAGGTACTAGCTGAGGGGGCAGAATGGACAGCTGGGCGGGGAAGGGGAAAGAGAATGAATATCAATTGTAGCCTTGAGCGCAGCTGGAGTGGCAGGGACATAACTCACCCACTAACCTTCTCTGCAAAGTTAGAGAAGTGGAAGTCAGGAAGAGCTGCTTCCAGAAAAAATATAAAGAAGGGGATCCGAGTGGCACTGCGGTAGATGCTGTGAAGCACTGACCAGGTCCCTCTTCAATTAAGAGTTGGTTGCACTAGTTGCTGGGAGTGCTAGCTGCAGAGGGCCTTCAGCTGTCAGCCCTTCCAGGGACTGCCTGCAGGAGTGGCTTTGCCCAAGGCCATACCCCTTCCCAGGGTAGCCCACATACGGTGATTACTGGGGAACCATGAAAGCCTGGTTATCCTGGCCCACCTTGGGCTAACACTGAAGGTCCACTCCGGCTTCAGTTCTCCTGCAGTCAGCCGAGGCTGTCCTCAGGCTACACCGGCAGCTCCACATTCCCTCCCTTCCAGTACCACTTCCTTCCTCTACCTTTCACAGGTATTGATCTCAAGGACTCTTTTCAACAATCATCTGCATGCTTCTGCTCAGATTCTGAACTTAAAATTCTGCTCCCCAGGGAATCCAACCTGTGATGCTTCCCTAATGACGATTCACATCATTAGTCCGGGAGGAGGGTTCTCTTCACACCACGGTTCATCTTTTCTTCAGACCTGGGATCAATTCCCCTTCAAGATCAAAAGACCTATGATTGCGGTGCTCATAGGATCCTGCTCAAGGGGTCCTCTTCCAGCTGGAAGTCCATCTGGCCTGCCATCTTCTCTCAGCCAATTTCAATCATTCACATTTTCCCTGGCACGTCTGCTTTAGGATGTGGAGCCTTGGAACACCCTACTGTTCTGGCCAGGGTTTACACTGCCTTCAGAAGATCACACAGAAAAGGAAATCCAATTCAACTAATGTTTATTGAATGGCTACTGCAGCAGAGATAACCCCCTACCGTCTGGGAGTTTACAGAGATGAATTAAGTCTCTTCCCAAAGAGCTTACAAAAATGTGTTGGACTAGCAATTTTCTCTTTTGAAGGCTAACCCAGGAGCAGCAAACATTTTAGGTTTTTACACATTACGTGCTTCCTTCCTTCGGAGCGCCGCTATTGCTGGGAGCTTCAAAGGCAACATTCAGAAAGAGAGACTGAACTCATCCCAGCCTCTCTGCCCTTCTGTCTTGCCAACCACAGGATCAGACATCCAGCAGTTTCTTTCACAGAGATGCTTTAAGCCTGAGTCTGTTAATAAACTAAACACCACCACTGGTGGTCTCCTGCCTTGTCTTCACTGGGTGGTAGATGAAAAAGATGATTCCACCCAAGGTGCTCATAGATAAGTACCAAGAACCCTATTCTGTAGGCCAAGGAATTCCTAAGTCTGGGTGGCTCCAAGAGTTTATTTCCATTGGCCTGTATTTGAGCACAGCAATTAAAGAGGTCAGGCATCCCAGACAACAAGCAAAGTCACATTCAGCATTGTATACTCTTCAACACACGCTATGCCGAAAGGCGCCACAGGGAGCCTCCCTCAGAGACCAGATGCTATCCTGATAAATACCTTAGATTGTTTTATCTGAATAATAGGTATAACTTCACCCGGGGAGATTGAAGGGGGCTATGACATCAGTTTCCTTTGCCTGTCCAGCCTGCCTTACAGTGTATTGCGCTGGTCAAATGAAAACATATGAGTTCGTTTCATAAAAACTAAGGCACTAATTGCACTATTGGGTATTTATTCCAAAGACACAAATGTAATGATCTGAAGGGCCATATGTACCCCAATATTTATAGCAGCAATATCCACGATAGTCAAACTATGGAAAGAGCCTAGGTGTCCATCAACAGGTGAATGGATAAAGAAGATGTGGTGTGTATATACAATGGAATATGCAGTCATCAATAAACCCAAAATCTTATCATTTGCAACGACATGGAGGGAACTAGAGAGCATTCTGCTGAGTGAAATAAGTCAGTCAGAGAAAGACAATTATCATATGATCTCACTGATATGAGGGATTTGAGAAACAAGACAGAGGATCATAGGAGAAGGGAGGGAAAAATGAAACAAGATGAAACCAGAGAGGGAGACAAACCATAAGAGACTCTTAATCTCAGGAAACAAACTGAGGGTTGCTGGAGTGGAGGGGGTTAAGAGGGATGGGGTGGCTAGATGATGGATATTGGAGAAGGCATGTGCTATGGTGAGTGAGCTATGAATTGTGTAACACTGATGACTCACAGACCTGTACCCCCAAAACAAATAATACATTATAGGTTAATAAAAATAAATAAATAAACTGTATGTGCTGCACTTAAAAGAAAACAAAAACAAAAACAAAAAGTAAGGCACCGTGTGCCTGGGTGGCTCAGTGGGTTAAGCCTCTGGCTTCGGTTCAGGTCATGATCTCAGGGTCCTGGAATTGAGCCCCGCATCAGCCTCTCTGCTCAGTGGGGAACCTTCTCTCTCTCTCTCTCTGCCTGCCTCTCTATCTGCTTGTGATCTCTCTCTGTCAAATAAATAAATAAAATCTTAAAAAAAAAAAAAAGTAAGACACTAAGCCAGTGATCTCAATCACACAGCCCAGAGACACACTTGGTTGTGACAGAAGAGTATTTCAGTGTTTTGAAATTCGGGTGCCTTCACATGAATGACAATCCACAACAGATTTAACACCTGGTAGGCTTCATTAATTTATATAAGCTGTCTGGTCCTGAAGGCTTTTGAGCTTACAATTCTGCTTATGCCAATGTAAAATCTTAATATTATCAACGCTTTAAAAGAAACTCCCACTATTACAATGGTGCACGTGTCCTTAACAAGATCAATAAATTACAGATAAGTCTCTTTCTTTTTTTAAGATTTTATTAATTTGTGGTAACACAGGGTGAGGACAGGCAGAGGAATGGGGAGAAGCAGACTCGGGGGCTCGATCCTAAGACCCTGGGATCATGACCTGAGCTTAATTCAGATGCTTAACCAACTGAGCCACTCAGGCATCCCAGACAACTATCTTTCTGTATCAACCGTAAATGCATCCCATTTGAGTGTGAACTCACTGAAGGGAAATATAGTATCTTATTCATTATTATATCTCCAAAGTCTAAGACGGTGTCTGGACATTGTGAACACTCAATAAACACTTGTTGAGCCTGATTGAACCAGATGGTGGGGAAGGTGGGTCATTATAATAGGGTAGATATTAAGGAGAAGCGAGTCACGAACATACAAAAAATAAGTTATGGAAGTGTGAAAAATGTGGAAATACCTGTAGAGAAAAGAAAAATACTACTATAACAAATATTGAGCACCAAGTAGATGTGGGGACACATCCTGGACAGTTTCGACTCCAGGGGCCAGGTTCAGGGCCGGGGAAATGGAGCAGGTCTCTGAAATGCAAGACACTGAGAACTGTGTCTGTCCTATATTAGGGAAGTACAGCTTTTGAGGGCTACTGATTGGCGAGCAGTATCTGGGCTTGTTGGCGAGACCCATACCGGGCTGGCTGGAGGTGGTCTGCTGGGTGTGTGTAGGTGCCTGATTTAGGATTATGACATCAGCTGCCTCTTCCTTTACCTAAGATGCCAGTGTGAAAATGAGGGTGTTCGGCTCACTTCTGCTCTGGATGCAAAGTGCCCAGATCAAGATTACATCACCCAGCCCTGCAGGTACGATGGCCGGGTCATGGTTCTTTAGCCACCAGTCTTTCTTCTTTCTTCAACTTCACATCCTCAGTTCCCCTAGGCCTTTGCCCTACCCCAGCAGTAAGCCACAGTTTGGACTGGGGAGTAAATTTCCAGGTTCCACGCCACAGCCTGGATAGACACCTTCTGGCTTTCATACCCCCAACTTCTTTCTGTCTCCACTCTTATTACGTTGGGTTTATCTCTCCACCTAACATGTCCGCCACTTGTTTTTCAAATCAAATTAAAATGCCATCCTTCTCTTCCCATAGAAATGTCCTGCTGCTTTCACTCATGCCAAGGCATGCCCTTTGCCCCATCAGCTCGTTCTCCCTGCCCTCATCCTCTCCCTCTCCTGGGGCTGGGCCTACTCTAGTTCCCATTTGCAGTGAGCTCCCCACTTTTCTTCACTAACTACTTGTCATTTTAATTTTAATTTCGTATTTTAACTTTGGAATGTGGGCTTATGGGTGCTTTCTGGGTGGTCTGGCATTGGACTGCACTGACTCAGAAGGTAACTGTCATGAGCATGGCTTATCTATCTGGGTAGATGAGATGGCCTTGTCTCTTTGGGAAGGACACACATCCCATGGCGAGGAAGGAAGGGGATTCTGCCTGTGCCCCCACAATGACCGTCCACAGCTGGGTAGGTAGAGCAAAAGTACCTTCACCTGGGGTTGGTGGTCAGCAAACTAGGGTCTGGTGGTCAAATTCAGTCTGCCACCTGCTCTTGTAAATAATGACTTGATTCAAGCACAGCCACATTCATTCATTTACATACTGTTTGTGCTTGTTTTCATGCTATAATGGCTGAGGTGAGCAGTTGCAATAGAGACCATACGGCCTACAAAACCAAAAATTGAAAATCAGTATCTAGCCCTTTGCAGAATGTTGGCCAACACCTGACCTAGAGTTACCTTGTTTTAGCCTGTCAGGTCTCCCCCATCAGGCTGTAGCCTGCTTAAGAACATGCCCGTATTTCCCTCTTTGTGACTCATAATACACCCCATACAATGGAAAACCGAATTTCTGATTGAATGACAGGCATTCATCCAAGGGACATTTTTTTAAAGATTTTATTTATTTATTTTACAGAAAGAGAGAGAGATCACAAGTAGGCAGAGAGGCAGGCAGAGTGGGGGTGGAAACAGGTTCTCTGCTGAGCAGAGAGCTGGATGCAGGGCTTGATCCCAGGACCTTGAGATCATGACCTGAGCTGAAGGCAGAGGCTTAACCCACTGAGCCACCCAGGCGCCTCCTAAGGAGCATTTTTAAGTGGACCAGACGAGCAGGAAAATCTAGAAGGGATTTTTATTTTATGTGATGGAAAGGCTATTTCCATGCCTTTTCTTTTCAATACATGGAACTTCTGCAGTTTAACTCCACAGGGACACCATGATAAAAACACCTCAAACTTTATTGAAGACGTTTCCAGAAAACATGATCTCTTCAAGGAAAGAGACTCTCTGGTTCACTGCTGTGGCCACGTCCTACTGCAATGCTAGGCACAGAGGAGACTAGTGAAAGGAATGGTGAGTAAATGAACTTCCTCTTCTGGTTGCAAATAATTTTGTTTGAAATATGTTGTTTGAAAACATATGTAAACTTGAATTTCACAATGTTCATAACTCTATGGTTAATTAAGTAATACCCAGACATATGTTTGTTTGGAAAATACCAGCATATTTGCAGGGAGATCATCTGAAAAGCAGTGCTGATATAAGGAACCCATCAGGCCAATTCTGTGTATTATGACGAACCCCCTTTCCACCCCAGAACAAAGAGCAGCATTACACTCGGAATGAACATAGACAGCCTCCCTTTAAAACACAGGTTGCATTTTAGAATTTCACTTATAAGCCAAGACTTTGACAAATGTTTCTGCATTGAAATGCTCTTATAGGGAATGGCTAGGTTCTGGTCCAAAAACACCACTGTGGCAAGGAGGGCTTTGCTTAGAAGAAAATGAATCTGGGCTCAATCAATCCTGGCTACATCACTAATCAGCTGACTTGGGCAAGTTATTCTCTCTCGCCAAGCTTCTAGGGATGATTTTGCTGTTTTTAATCTGTAAAGTGGGGGAAAATAACACAAGTTTCGCTGGGGGAATCAAGTGTGATCATATACATAAACTGACTTTCACAATTCCTGGCACATATTAGATATTTAAGAAATGTAGCTTCCCCTTGTTTAGGCAGTGATGGAGTTGAGTTTGAAGCTGCCCCTTCCTTTCTGCAGGCCACATTCAGCTCTAGCACCTTCATTCCAGGGAGATCAGAGATCTAGATCCATGTCCGGGTCAATTTTGTTTCCCAGAGCACTCCACGTTCTGGAATAACTAAAAACCTTGTTCCCTCATTCAGTTGATCTTGCCCAGGTGTTTTCCAACACCCAGGCACTGTGATTGAGTTAACTTACACTACGGTGTTAATGGCTCACCAAACGTTGGTATTTTCAAAAAGAACTACAAGATCACCCCAATGAATCTCTAGCAGTCCAACTCACATGCAGGTAGAGGAAATACCATTCCACTTCTCCCTCTTAACGATGATCCTTCCTCGGGGTGGCTCAGTCGGTTAAGTGTCTGACTCTTGGTTTTGGCTTAGGTCATGATCTCAGGGTTGTGGGATCAAGCCCCACATTGGGCTCCACACTGGGCATGGAGCCTGCTTAAGATTCTCTCTCTCCCTCTCCCCCTCTTCCTCTAAAAGACAAAAACAAAACAAAACAAAAAACCAACCAAAAAAACAACAACCAGAAATTTTTATTTGCAGAGATCCCAAATGCAAATACCTACAGTGTTAGGCAGGTAACACAAAATGTAAAGTTCTAGGTGACTGTAGGGGGTCCATAGCCAAGCATACTGCCTGCCCTTCCTAAAAGCAGTCAAATTCAAAAATTCTGCATTGTCGCTTTCCCTTTCAGGTAAAAAAAAATGAGAAAATAGTACCTCCCTATCTTCTTTGCAACATTCAAGCATATTTTATACTGGTAGGTAATAGAACCTATACAGGTGGAGAATGATGAACTGAAATTAGGGGTTTTCTCAGACTCTCAGTTGTTAACATGTAAACACATAAACAGGAGAATTCTGCCTCTTGCAAAGGTCACAAAAATGTTCTACCTGAGAACCTAAGCTGACTGAAGAGACTTCAAACCTCTGGGACTTACCACCTCTTCCCACAACCCCCCAGTCCAACCAACTTTTGAAAGTCTGTGCTCAGAAAGCCGAGAAAACTGGGAACATGAAGTTATCCATCTTCCACGTGGCCGGTCCTGAGCACATTTCTCATGGGCCTATGTCACCTGGTAAGCTGTGCCCAGTCAACAAAGGCCATGATGAATTTCTACCCTGTCAGGATAGCCTTCAAATTGACCCTTCTAAAATACTGGTCTGGGCATCAGATCTGAGATGAAAGAGAGGGACTTTCCACGGTTTATAAGGAACAAAGGAGTAGTCACTCTACCCTGAGTAAAATGTAGAGTGTGAAAAGGGAAATATCCATGGGAAAAACCACGTCAAGTAGAAGGACCAAAAGCTAGAAGAAAGACCACATGAAGCAACACCCCTGTTGTCTCACTGATACAGGAGGTTTACAGAAAGGAGCATAGTTACCTAACTGGGATGTTCAAGCAAGTTTCTTTATTTGTCATTTATTCATTCATTCATTCGTTCATCCATCCAACAAGTATGTCTTGAGCTTCAACAGCTTTCCTGGCCTGCGGCATGGGAGAGAAGAGGAAAGGGTCTAAATTTTCCTCTTTATGTAGTAAATTCTAACCACAAGATTGACAGTTATCACAGTGTGTCAATTATTTTAGAGGAAGAATCTCAAGGTGTGATAGGAGCATCTTAGTCTGGCTGGGAAAGGATGGAAGTTTTGACAGAGGGTGATGTTCTGGGCTAATCCTTAAAGAAAGAAGAGGTTGCCAGCACTGACTTCCCAAGGGGTTGGTTTATTGAAATTGTGCGCCAGTTATTAGCAAAGAAAGACTATCTCCTCTCCCCAAACCCAAACAATCAACACTTCAATGAATTTCTTTTTGCTTATGTATTATTTTCTTCAGACTTCTTTATCTTATTTATTTTTTTAAAGATTTTTATTTATTTATTTGGCACAGAGAGAGTGAGAGCACAAAAAGGGGGAGCAGCAGAGGGAGAGGGAGCAGCAGGCTCCCCGCTGATCGGGACCCCCAATGCGGGACTTGATCCCAGGATACTGGGATCATGACCTCAGCCAAAGGCAGCCGCTTAACCAACCAAGCCACACAGGCACCCCAGAGGCTATTTTAATTCAGAATGAGTACCACTTAGGGTTCACTTTGGCTGCTCATAACAACCAAACCAAATCAGCAACATATCACATCTTTTAAAAATTTTTTAAAGATTTTATTTATTTATTGGACAGAGAGAGAGATCACAAGTAAGCAGAGAGGCAGGCAGAGAGAGAGAGAAAGAGAAAGGAGGAAGCAGGCTCCCCACGGAGCAGAGAACCCGATGCGGGGCTCGATCCCAGGACCCTGAGATCATGACCTGAGCTGAAGGCAGAAGCTTTAACCCACTTAGCCACCCAGGCGCCCCCACATTTTAAAAATTTTTAAAAATCCACAGAAGGGCTTAAACAAGATAGGAGTATATTATCTCTGTATGTTCTTCTCTTGTAAAGGAACTCTAGAATAAGAATACCAGGGCTGAACGGGTAACCTCATGGCTGTCGGGCAACGTGGCTTTTTCTGTTTTGTAGTTGTCTTACGCTCACTGTCAGGCTTCACAGTTCAGGTTGGATGTCAGAGTTCTGGCTATTCTATATGCACTTCAACCAGCAAGAAGAAAGACAACAGACAGGAGAGATCTCTCTATCTTGTAAGGATACTTGGTAAAAGTTCCCGGATAAGTCAGCTCATGTATCATTGGCCAGAACTTCGTCTCAAGGTTAGCACACATGCAAGGGAGGCTGGGAAATATAGTCTTTTAGTTAGCTGACCACGAGTCAAACTAAAAAATGAGCTTATTGCTCAGGGTGAGTGGGTATTTGGAGTCAAGCAGCAATATCTGTCACAGATTGTCAGCTTGCCTGGGCTTGAATACGCAGTACCTGAAGACCACATTACGGTCTCCTAGACCCCAGAGTGGCAACTTAGTGGAGCAAGGCCAATGGAGTAAGTTACATGAAAAGTAGATACTGTGTAAAATAAATTGGGGAAAAACTGTGTTACAAAGTTAGGCAGGTCTCCTTGTGGATTTTTCAGAACTCTTTATTTGATAATGTCCATTAAGAGTCTCTAAAAGGTTCTAGGGAGCTCTAGGACAAATTTCCCATATATATTTAACAGGTAAGTAAGTAATTTAAGTCTTTTCTCCCCCAAGAGATTTTAATGGGCTTAGTGTTCCACCGTACATATTTTTTTTAGATTTTATTTATTTATTTATTTATTTATTTGAGAGAGAGAGAATAAAAGAGAGAGATAGAGAACACAAGAGGAGGGAGGGTCAGAGGGAGAAACAGACTCCCTGAACAGACTGAGCAGGGAGGCTGACGTGGGACTCCATCCTCGGACTCAGGATCATGACCTAAGTCCAAGGCAGTCACTTAACCAACTGAGCCATCCAGGAGTCCCTCCACTGGACGTATTTTGGGAAATGTTCATCTAGTGAAAATACAATGGGCTTTGCAACCAAACTAAGATATATTAAATCCCCTGCTTTTGTTTACTAGTAGTGTATCTCTTGAGGACAAGATAAAGTAATATTAGAATTAATCCAAGTATAGTTGCTTGCAAACGGCATGCATCTATTTTTTTTTTTTATGACTAGAACTCACTTTTTAGAAGTGTTTTAGATTTACAGAAAAATTGAGCAACTAGTACAAAGAGTCCCGGTGTATCCCCTCTACACAGTTTCCTCTGTTATTAACTACATTAGTGTAGTAATTTGTTAACAATTAATGAAGCAATATTGATACATTATTGTCAACTAAAGTCCATTGTTTATTCAGGCTTCCTTAGTTTTTCCCCAATGTCCTTTTTCTAGTCCAGGGTCCCACCCAGAATACTAAATTACATTTAGTCATCGTGTCTCCTTAGGCTTCTCTTAGCTGTGACAGTTTCAAAGATGTTCTTTGTAAAAACAAAGAGTTCGGAGGCACCTGGGTGGCTCAATTCGTTAGGCATCCAACCCCTGATATCAGTTCAAGTCGCGATCTCAGGATTGTGAGATTAAGCCCACACTGGCCTCTGCTCGCAGCACAGAGTCTGCTTGGGATTCCCGCTCTCTCTCTCTCTAAAAGGAAAAATAAACATTTTTTTAAAAACAAGGAATTCTGCTATTGGAATTGGTCTGATGTTTTTCTCATGATTAAACCAGAGTTATAGGTTTTGAGAGGAAGATCCCAGAGGTAAAGTTCCTTTTTCATATCATCTGAAGTGTACATTCTATCAACATGATTTGTGACTTTTAACTCTGATCCCGATCAGCTGACTGAGGGGGTAGTGTTTGCCAGGTCTCTCCATCATCAAGTTACTCTTTCCTTCCACTTTCTATACTGTACTTTGGAAACGTCACTATGTGGGAATGTCGCTGTGTAGGCCCACACTTAAAGAGTGAGGAATTATACTCCCCCTCTTCTCAGGTGAAGCATCTACAAACTTACTTGAACTTCGGCATGGGAAATTTGTCTCTTCTCACCAATTTGTTAATTTATTCAATCATTTGTCTGTATCAAATGGACTCATGGATACTTCTTTAAACTTTGGGTTATAATCCAATACTACGTTACTCTGTTGCTTAGATTACTCCAGCTTGGTCATTGGAAGCTCCTTTGTGTTCCTTTGACATAAGCCCATTGATGTGGGTTGTTTTGTTTTATTTTGAGCATTTCCTTCTTCTCTGGCACTACACGATGCTCCAGACATCTCTGAAATATTTCCTTACCCAGTCCTAGAAACAACCATTTCTTTTCAGATCCTTCTTCCTTTTATTGGAAAATGGTTTTAAAAACCCATACTAAGTGCTAAATGTGCTCATTGCTATTTAAATATCATTTAAAATTTATTTATTTGAGAGAGAAAGAGAGAGAGCCCACACAAGATGGGGGAGGGGGAAAGGGAGAAGCAGACTCCCTGCTGAACAGGAGCCCAATATGGGGTTCGATCCCAGGACCCCAAGATCATGACCTGAGTTGAGGGCAGGTGCCTAACCAATTGAGCCACTCAGGTGTCCCAGAGTGTCATTTTTTAAAGGCTCTGTCAGCTGACAAAGAAAAGAAATATATACATGAATACTAATGTATCTATATGCACATATCTATAAAATAATTTCTGTATGTAACCATTTTATCTGTATGAAGTTAAACATGAGCTCTTACTCAGGTCTCCAACTCAATACATTATCATGAAGATCATTCTAGCTTTTTCCCTTTGCTGATCTGTCAATTTTGCCTCCAGCAGTAAGATATCCGACTCCCCCCAACCACAACTGTCCCATTCCAGTAAATGTGTAGAGCCATCTCTGAACTGTTGACCCACACTCCTGGGGGAAACAACTCTATAGACTAGAGTACATTATTTATGTGTAGTTCCTTTTGCCTTTCATGTTACATTCATTTCCAGTGTTACTTAGGTCAGTAAGTTTTCCCCATCACCTTCAGTGATACCATTTCATACATTTGTAAAAGTATCAGATTCTCTTTTCACAGACTACTCTTTTCCTGGGAACTTCAAACCTCCTAAATGATTTTTTTTAAAATATGTCTACATCCAGTCACTGTTTGTAGAATTCTCTGGGTTTTGACTAATGCGTAATGTCATGTATACACCACTACAGTACCAGACGGAAGAGTTTCATCACTGTAAAAATTACCTGAGCTGGGCCACCTGGGTGGCTCAGTGGGTTAAGCCTCTGCCTTTGGCTCAGGTCATAATCTCAGGGTCCTGGGATCGAGCCCCACATTGGGCTCTCTGATCAGCAGGGAGCCTGCTTCCCCTTCTCTCTCTCTGCCTGCCTCTCTGCCTACTTGTGATCTCTCTTTCTGTGTGTCAAATAAATAAATAAAATCTTTTAAAAAAAAATGACCTGAGCTTCACCTATTCATTCCTTCTGCTCTCCCCTGAACCTCTGACAACCACAATCTTTTTTATTGTCTCTATACTTTACCTTTACCAGACTATCATGATTGGAATATAATTCTAGAATATCATCTAATTGGAATCATACAGCCTTTCCAGACGGACTGCGTTCACTTGGCAATATGCATTTATGGTTCCTCCATATCTTTCTGTGGCTTGATAGCTCATCCATTTTATTGCTAAATAATATTATTTTGTATGGATGTACCACAGTTTGTTTATTCATTGCCTATTGAAAGACGTCTTAATTGCTTCCAGGCTTTGGCAATTGTGAATAAAGCTGCTATAAACATTCCTGTGCAGGTTTCTGCATAGACATATTTTCAACTTAATTGGGTAAATACCTAGGAGCACAATTGCTGAATCATATGCTAAGTCTATGTTTAGCTTTGTAAGAAACTGTCGAACTGTGTTCCAGAGCTGTTATACTATTTTGCATTCCTTACTGACAATGAAAGAATATTCCTATTGCTTCACATCTTTGTCAGGTTAGTGCTATTTAATATTCTCAGTGTTTTTTTATTTTAGCCATTCTCATAGAGGTGTCATTGTATCTCCTTATTGTTTTAATTTGCAATTCCCTAATGACAAATGATGTTGAGCATTTTTTCATTATGTGCCATCTGTATATTTTCTTAGGTGAAGTATCTCTTCACGTACTTTGCCCAATTTTCTCTTGGGTTGTTGGTTTTCTTATTGTAAAAAAGTTTTTAAAAAATATTTTATTTATTTATTTGAGAGACCATGAGCGGGGGTGGGGGGTTGTGGCAGAGGAAGAGGGAGAAGCAGACTCTCTGGTGAGCAGGGAGCATCCATCCCAGGACCCAAGGATCATGATCTGAGCTGAAGGCAGATGCTTAACTGACTGAGCTACCCAGGCACTCTTAAAATTTTTTGACAAAAAAATTTTCTTTAAGTTTTTATTTAAACTCCAGTGAATATACAGTGTAAGAATCAGTTTCAGGTGTAGTTATCAGTAGTATCAGTTTTGGGTGTACAGTTTAGTGATTCAACACCTACATACAACACCTGGTGCTTTGCAGAACAAGTGTACGCCTTAATCCCCATCACCTATTTAATCCAGCCCCACACCCACCTCCCCTCTGGTAACCATCAGTTTGTTCTCTATAGTCTGTTTCTTAGTTTGTCTCTCTCTCTCTCTTTTTTTCCCTATGCTCATTTGTTTTGTATCTTCAATTCCACATAAGTGACTGAAATCATATGGTATTTTGACAACATTTTTTGACAAAAGTATAGTCATAGTTGGGATGTATTGTTTTTATATACAGTAATACTATAAAGAGCTTTCCTTAAATATTATTGATTAGGTTATTATTCATAAAGATAAAACATAACTATTGACTTTAAACATAAATATTTTATGCTGAAACTTAAGTGATTTTCCATACTTTTCTGATTCATTTCTTTTATGTGTTAACTCTTCTTCCCATTCAAGTTTTTCTTAAAAATTTTCTTCCTTTAGAACAACCAGAAAATAATCTATTTTATGTGTATAGATAAAGACTGGCTGAAATTATATGAGTAATGGAAGGGTAGAATCAGACTTCCAACTCCAAAATAATCTACTTCTACAATATTCATTCATTAAAAATAGATAAAATTAGAGTAATCCAAGAGATTTTTAAAAAGGCATTTTTAAAAATTGCTTTGCATAGATAATAATAAGTAGATTTCATTATAGAGCCTTCATTGTAAAGCTAAAGGAATAGAAAATAAATGGTGGCAGTCCAGGAACAGTTGATAGTGGCAATTAATATTCATAACAGCCATCATATAGCTATAAAATATTACTGATTGTTATAGCTAGTATATAAAATCCAATTGACTTCCTCGGGATTAGCACAGTAATGTCATTATAGTCTGAAATCATGTTATAAAACAGTAATCATGCTGGCCTAAATAAAATGAGAGTTTGTCCCCTCCCAAAAATTAATCCATTTACTTACATTTTGCATTTGACTTAACTCAAATGCCTCATATCTAAATTGTACATCACATAGGCCTATTAGAATCCTACAAACTGGGGCACCTGGGTGGCTCAGTCGTTGGGCGTCTGCCTTCGGCTCAGGTCATGATCCCAGGATCCTGGGATCGAGCCCCACATTGGGCTCCCTGCTTGGCGGGAGGCCTGATTTCCCTCTCCTAGTTCCCCTGCTGTGTACCCTCTCTTACTGTGTCTCTGTCAAATAAATAAATAAAATCTTAAAAAAAAAATCCTACAAACTTAGTAGAAAACTGAAGTACTAACCAAGGTGCCATCTATAGGTATTATAGAAAATGCAAAGGTTATCTCCTGCCAGAATATCTGGTTAAGAGGAAGCAAACCTACAGGGTACTGTCTGGGATGGAGGACACGTAGGAGCAAAGTCTCAAAAGGCAAAGCAAAATATAGAATCAAAGGAGCTGGTTAATTACTACTTTTGAGTTCAATGAATGGAGTAAACTGCGTAGTTCAAGAAATGAGTTCCCAGCCTCATCTGTACATGGTTATAGAGTTTTCCATGCACCAAATGAATGGGGGAAAAAAAAAGTCTGAGAGGAGTTCTTTGTGTATGTCTGAATTGTCAAGGTGGCCTTTTGATGAAATAGAGACTCTCAGAAAAAGAGTTAAGAGATCTGGGTTCCAGTTCAGTTGCCACTTACTGGTTCTGTAATCTTGGGTTATAATGTTGAAAGTGTGGGCAGTGGAGGCTGGCTCCTGGATGTGCATTTTCACCATTTCTTCTTCCCCTAGTTCTTCCTTCTTCAAGACCTCCCACCCTTTTTCTAGCTTCTTTCTCCAACATGTCCTTAACTACTTTCCTCTCCCTCCTATTTCTCTTCTCTTCCACCCATGCCCTCTGTGCTTTCTCTTTTTCTTTGCCCTCATCACTGTTCTCCTATGTCTTTCTCCTTCTATTTCTGAAAGATACTCACAAAACTTTCTCTCTCTCTCTTTTTTTTTTAAGATTTTATTTATTCATTTGTCAGAGACAGAGGGAGAGAGAGCGAGCGAGCACAGGCAGACAGAAAGGCAGGTAGAGGCAGAGGGAGAAGCAGGCTCCCCACTAAGCAAGAAGCCCGACTGGGAACTCGATCCCAGGACCCCAGGATCATGACCTGAGCCGAAGGCAGCCGCTTAACCAACTGAGCCACCCAGGCATCCCAAAACTTTCTCTTTTTAACCATTCACTAAATGTTGATAAAATAGTCAAGTAAACACAGTTTCAGGTCTTTCATTAATTTTCATTATTGCGATGGACCTCTGTGGTGTGTTCTGACTGCCCAGCATATTTTTCCCCCGACATATTTTTTAACACCCTAGCTATATTTGAGGAAGTCACTGTTTATGAATTCAGCGAGCCCCGTCCCCATCCCCCTCCCCACACCAGGTTTCTTTGCAGCTAAAGCACAGGTGTATGACTTCGTTAGATTCCCCCTATGGACTCACCCACATGAGACTTTAGATTTGGAAGAATGTTACATGGAGCCAGAGACTCTGCCTGCAGGCAACGCAAGGTGACAAGAGTGTGGCCACCATGAGAATGCACGCCAGAGCGCCAGCTGTGGGAGCATAATTGATCACGGGCCCCAGCTGCTGCCCTCTGGGAGCCAATGCAGCATTTATACTGAGGCCATGCTTTCCGCACGTCAGTGAGTGACACAGAAACATTCAGGAAGGCCTATTCCTGTCCTCTCTCTGATCACTAACTTTAATTGCAGGACTCCCTGAAGGACCTTCCAGAAACCTTAGACTGCAGCAGTCTAGCGCATCTCTACTCACCTTCCCTCCCTTCTCCCATCACTCAAGGTCAGACTTGGTTAGAGATCTGAGAGCTCCCCACTCCTAGTCTAGCACCCTCCCATTTTCTCTCACACAGGTATTTCCCCTCATAAAATGCTTGCATGTCTAATCTCTCTCTCGGTGTCTGTTTCTAGGAGGACCTACAGTAACACAAGAGGCGTTGAGGGAAGCTTTGAGGGAAGGCAGTGGCTTCCAGGTCAAGTCCCTGGCACTATGGGGTAGCTATGGGGGATATGTCCTCTTCAGAGCAGTTCTAAAGTACATTTTGAGGCAATTTTCCCTAGAAGAGTAGCCTCAAACCTCATTCTCTGGCTGTCTCTATAATTCCCTGAGCTTCTTAATTCCTAAGTTCATGCTTAATCAGCCAAAGTAACTTTTTCTTCCTTACAGTTAAGAATTCATGATACAGAAATCAATTACAGAGGTGGCCACAGGCAACAAAACCTCAGGGAAAGGGAGAAAATCTGCAATGGGTTATCTGACCTCATTGGGGTGGGTGTTTCGGAAAATCCAGCTAATGTTAAAAGATGGTGACATTGCATGACATACACCGTGGCAAAAGAGCTAATTAAATTAGTCAATCCAATGAACAGCTGTAGTTGTGTGGAATAAAGTGCCCATTGAAGGCAAAACTGAATGACCAAGTGACAGTTACCACAGCACAGAAAAAAACAGGAAAGTTGTGAGGGCTTTAAAGGGTATAGGATAAAGTGGTTGCTTTTACCTGAGGTGGAAAACTTAAAGAAAGAGAATAAAAGTCTCCACCTATCAAATTCTCACCTCACAGAACACCATGCATTGTCTACGACTAAGATATAAGAACTTCTTCCCAAAAGTAGTTGCAGGAAAATACAACAGAAAATCAAACTCAAAATTTGATTCTCTGGGTGGTTTCATCCTATCTGCGGAATTCACAGCCAAGACTGTTCTCTTAGAAGAAAGTAGAGTTGGGGGGGCGGCGAAGAGACCCCAAGAACTGGAATGGGAACTTTTGGGAAGATCTGAGTGACGCGGAGTACTCCAAACCCACAAACTCTGCTGAGCTTCTCATCAGGGAAAGGACCATCTGCTCTTCTGTTTGAGAAGACTCCTGCCTTGTTTAAAGACCTTGGGATTATCACAGTTTCCTGGCAAAGGGAAGGCACTCCTCCTGCCATTTATACCATCTCCCTCCATCTCCAGACCTGGAGGATCAGTTACCTGGAATCAGTTCCCAGAAAGTCCAAATTAGGCAAGTGGAATGTCAAACTCAAGAATCGAAGGCTCACGTACCCAAGGACTTGTAAGATATTGCTAATTGTGTTTATGAATGAAAGAATTGAAGTATGTTCTAAAAGAGATAGAATAAAGAGAGGAAAATAAATAATTTTACTGGGCCAAGTTTGTCCGCGTGAGTGCACTTACCAGAATTTTCTGGTTTCATGTTTGAGAGAATTACATAAGTACTGTTTGCTTAGTTGGTCGACTGAAACTTAGACTCAGCAGTGCCTACTACGAATGCTCACCAAATGCCCCTCTGAGGATCCCCTGGATCCACAAGTAGAGGCTGTCAGATAACCTCTTTCCTCTGCCAGCCCAGGGCTTTCTCAATGGGCTTTTGGAAAACATAACTAACTCAGCCACGATCAGATTCTGCTACTCGAAACTGAAGACTCTACTGCAACATGTATCTTTAATTTTAAAAATTAAATACAAGGTGTATTGTTCAGGGTTCTCCGGGAAAACAGAATGATTAGGTTAGGTATATACATAGAAAGATACTTATTTTAAGGAACTGGCTCACACTATTACGGAGAATGCAAGTCCAAAATCTGCATTGTGGGCTGAGAGGCTGGAGACCTGGAAAAAGCCAATGTTATAGCCCAAATCCAGGAGCTATCTGCTGCAGAATTCCCTCTGACTTTGGTAAGGTGAGTCTTTTGTTCTATTCAGGTTTTCAACTGATGGGATGGGTCCCATCCACCAGTGGAGGTTCCTCTGCTCTCCTCGAAGTCCACCTATTTAAATGTTTATCTTATCCAAAACATTCTCATGGAAACTTCCAGAAAAAGGTATTTTTTTTTAATATGTTATTTCTTTATTTGACAGAGAGATTGAGAGAGAGAGAGGGAACACAAACAGGGGGAGTGGCAGAGGCAGAGGGAGAAGAAGGTTCCCCACTGAGCAGCAAGCCTGACTTGGGGCTCGATCTCAGGACTCCAAGAGCCAAAGGCAGACGCTTAACCAACTGAGCTACCTAGAAGCCCCCAGAATAAGGTTTAACAGTATATCTGGGCACCACGACCCAGCCAACTGACAGATAAGATTAACTCTCATACCAGATAAATAAAGCTTTTTATCAGAAGAATACTGAACATCTGCATTATAAATTAGAATTATTTCTAGGGATGACTGCATTTAGTCTTTTTATAAGTAACTCAAGAAGTGAATGACGAGGACAATGTAATTTCAGTCCAGTTTAAAGTGTTGAATTTAAATGCTACAGAATTCCCTATTATCCACTTTTTAAAATTGCTTTTCTAATGATTAATGGCTAGAATAGGAGGGCACCAGTCTACCATGCTTACTTTCAATTCTTTTTTCTCAGTCGATATGCTTTATTTAGAGATTCTAAGCAGGTAACTTGGTATTCATGGCGCATCTCTAAATAGAAACCTGTGAAAGATAATGGGTAAACATTAAGACTCCAAAGTTCTGATCCATGGGGTCATCAAGCTATTGATCTTGCTTGTTTATATTTGTCTTGCCAATGGAAATCCTAAGATATGTCTCCTTGATGTGTATTATGGACAATAACTGCAAAATCACAGGATAGATCATACACTCCAGTGCAGGACAGGCAAACAGATAAAAATGGTTGAGATTTAGAGAACATTTTTGTCCTTAGACAAACGGAGACTTAACAATGCAAGCATATTCTTTTTATTTAATTCAGTCAAGGTCACTTTTTCATGATGTTAGGGTGATAGAGGCCTTACAGATAATATTCTCATAAAAATTTCTCCACCAAATACATATACTCAAATGAGATATAAAAAGAATCAGTGAATTATTCTGTTGAAAGCAACTTTTTTATAATACAATCTGCAGAAAAAGATGAATTAACTTTATGCATTATGATATAATTATTTGACCTCCCTTGAAACCAGATTCTCAAGGATTTCTGAGAGCCAGACAAAAAGCTTTTTAGTCTCACTGAAGGCTGTGTAAGTCGCTCCTTTAAACCAAGCTTAGATTCAAAGTTCTAAGTAATTGTTACTTACTGACTCACAGAAGGAGGTTCTTGGCCACTAACAGAAGTAGTATACTAAGCATGCTAGTTTCACATCAGGCATCCCTTGTCAGAACCTACAGGTTCTCTCCACCACTGCCTTTGAGTAAGTGTGACTATTCTCGAAAGTCTCGTAACAATGAATAAATAAATATATCTTTCACAGTATAACACTTAAGAAGAACAATAACTTAGTTATTATTTCAAATCAACTTCAAGAGTTTAATGTTAGAGCTGGGTATGACATGGTAAAATATTTTCTCTGGTGTCTCAGTTCATAAAATGCCTATGCAATTTGTGGCTATTGCAGTAGATGGCAGTATTTTAAAACTTCCTCTATTTGCAATCAGGACGATTGGATGATTATCTTTAATCAGACTATTTATATTTTATACAGATGAGTCCATACAAAACCGTCATGGTTTGAGTCTCACATTTAATTACTTCCTGGACAAATGCTAAACAGAAATAAAACTTGAATTAACAAATGTTATCTATATACCTGAGAGATGCTAGGTGTTACTTGGGGAGTACTTGGATTTCCCAGAGCCATGGGAGCAGGAAAAGTCAGGGTTAAATTGTGCTAATGATGGCCATCAGTGTAGATTAATAGAGCCCAGACAACAGTAAATGTGTTTTTAAAAGAACAATTATTGAAATAAGGGTTTATATTTTATGAAATGGGCTGTTAGCAACTCAGGAGTGGTAAAATCATTCTCCCCATTGAAAAATATTCTGACACTCAGATTTACATTGGAAATCTTTAGAAAATGCTTTTGGCTGAGTATTGTGCAGCATCAGTAATATGTTATTTATTTTCACTACGATAGACCTATGTGTCTGGCTTTTACCAACCTCACTTTTCTTTTCACTCTATAGCTACAATGAAAATAAATTTTTTCATTATCCCTGAAAATAGGTGGATATTCCTATAATTGGAGGAAAATAATTTCTGGAAAACCAGTAGTCAACCAACATAGCTCATGTAATTAAGCATTTTGTGGAAATCTACTCTTCTCCAGCCTGAGACTTTATTTTCTTCCAGCACTTCCTGAATGCAGACTATTAAACACTCCAACAATCAATGATGAGTAACGATTTTGGAAATTGCTTCGTACACACCCAGTATGTGTTCTTCCTATTTTTTAGATCAATACCCAAGTCATGCTCTTGGTCCCACTTCCTACTAACTCCTTTGTAGTTTTGCTCCACTAATGATCCATGCTGTCTACTGTCTCCCCAGTTTTTCCTTTGCCATTGACTTCTTCCTTTTTGCTCAGAAATGTGCTCAATCTTGTCCATCCTAAAACATTAAATTAAGAGCCTTTCCCTTAATCAGACCTTATTTTGATTATTGTCTGTTTTAGTCAGCTCAGGCTGCCATAACAAAATACCATAGCCTGAGTGGCTTAATCAACAGAAATTAATGTTCTCACAGTTATGGAGGCTGAAAGTCTAAGATCACAGTGCCAGTATAATCATATTCTGGTGAGAGCTCTTTTCCTGGCTTGTGGATGTGTCCTCAAATGGGAGAGGAATAGCTCCTTCTTCTTCTTCTTATGAGGCCGCTCCTTTTGTGATCTTATCTAACCCCAGTTACTTCCATCTGCCCAACTCCAAACATCATCAGCCTATCTCCAAATACTATCACATTACTGGTTAACACTTCAACTTATCAATCCAGCAGGAAGGAAAACCAACATACAATCCTTCTCATCCTCATTTTCCTTCCTCTGGAGCTTCTCAGATGACATTTGGAAAAGGATAACTCACTCCCTGCTCCTCTACATCACATCTCATTGTCCTGCAACTCTCCGTACTTTGGCTTCCATCCTGATAGTGTGACTGGCATCACTAAGATAACCAGTGAGCTTATGTTTGTGAAATTCAAAGATTGCTTTTCAGTTCTTGACTTACTTGACCTCTCTTGATTGTCCAATGCTGTTCACCATTCTGTTTATTTGTGGCGTCCTCTTCTGGCTTCTAAGAAATGATATTATTTTCTGCCTCCTCCTAGTTCTGAAGTTTCTCCTTAATATCCTTTGCATTGTCTTCCTCAGAGACCCCAGTGTCAGGAATCCATCCTTGGTACCCTTTTCCTTGTAATCTATATCCTCTCCTTCTACTTACTCCCATGTCTTCATTACTGTCTCTGTGCTGTGGTACATCTCCCGTAGACCTCTCTCAGTCCATGACATAAAGGGAGTTCTCTGCCTACTAGTTATTTAGATACGTATTTTTTCAGACAGAAATGGAATCTGTCACTTCGTGATTATGGTTCTTTCCTTTGTGGCAATATAAAACAAATTTATCCTCTCACTTCTGTAGCAAAGCTCTTAAAGTTTATATTTTAAAGTATTCATCTTACTTCCTTTCTTTGTTTTCTCTTATCAACACTAAGTAGCATGTTATCTTTTATTTCTCCTCAGTAGGTATGGGCTCTATAGACTGCTCTAACCACCTCTGGATACTTCACTATTTGTCAATGTCTTTCATAAAATGTGCCACTAAGAAAATCAAATACAGTACTCCAGAAGTGAAGGAATTATTTGTTTCATGCCTGAACTCTATTCTTTTTAATGATGTTCTGTTTCTAAACTACATTTCCAAAGCACATGTTCGGAGTTATTTTTTTAACCAAAAAACACATGAATTTACATTTATTTCTGTTAAGTTTCACTCTCAGACTTTTAATCCAGTGGTCTAGCGCATAGAAATAATACATTGTAATTATGTAATCTGTTGCATAGTTTCTTTCTACTGAATAAATCGTTATTCTTCATTTTACCTTCTGAGATTTGGATAATCTTGCTTTCTGGGATTTTATCCAAATCACTGATGTTATCAAATAGGATGAAATCAAGGAAGAGCCTCTAATACTTTTTTGAAGATGCTGCTTCACCAGCAGTGCTCTGTACTTTCCTCAGGATTTGCTCTGGAAGTGACTGACCCACATGGTACCATTCCTTAACATCAACTGTGGTTGTGTAACTGCCATAACTCACCAATGATACTCTCATGTCAACAACATATCCATAAGGCCGTCATGGAAATCTTCATCAAATAGTTATTACACATCAAAATATGTTAAGTGTCTATGATGTTTCCATGTTCCTTGAAACCATAAGTGTTATCCCCAAGGAAAAGATTACTTTAATATGATGTTCTCACTGAACTCATTTTGAGTTCTCATTTGAGTACTACACTTTCCATTAATTAGTCTGTCTTATCACATTTCCAAAACTTTCCAACTTATCTTAATTTTTACTTCAGTTTTCAGACAAATTATAATTTGCCTTTGTCTTTCCTTTCTCATTTGCTTTTCTTAAGGCAAGATACTTGCCTTGAATATTTAGTCCACATACTGGCCAGAGACAACTCCTTTGTTAGGAACTGCCTCATTGTTCTAGGATATCTTGGTGACACAGTTCTGCCGCATGGTTTGTTTAGTGACAAAAAACTCTCGATAACCTGAATAATATGGATCCCTCCTCTTGAGTAAGTCTTACCACTGTGTCACACAAGGGTCCCCCGAAATATAAAAACCATGCTTTTATTGTCTCTTACAGATCAGAAAGTCTCCCCAGTATGTTAGGAGATTCAAAATGTGATTTTTCTTCAGTATTTTAATCCCAGGCACATGAACATAAGCATAATTCAGGAAACTGATTGTTCATATCATGAGTTCATTTCACACTCTGTTGCAAACATTCCAAACACTTTGATTGGAGTATAAATGCTTGGCCTCAGGGTTCTTGCACATTCCAAAATATTGCCTCAAAAATGATGGTTTAGGATCCTTCCCAATTTTCACAGCTTTCCAGAAACAACTTAGCCAAGCATATACACAAGTATAAATGCCCGCACCTTTCCATTTTGCCTCTTCTAAACTTCCTCTGATCTATTTGTCCATTTGTTATTAGAGAGTTGCCCAATAGGACAGAACAGCGGTAGCAGCTCTCTTAGCTTTCCAGCCATATGCTACCAGGCTATTTCCCCTGGCACTTCTCTTGTACTGTCTCTTGCCCATCATTGACTGCCTCCCACCCTCACAGTTATGGGTCCATCTTTCTGTTTTCAAGCCTACATAATCAACCCCCACAAGCAACACTTGCAGTTAGATTCAATCTCGTCTACACTGAAGCTTAATTCTTCCAGGTGCTTGCCCTTGATTTCTAGCTGTGAAATAAGACACTTTGATTCCTGTGAAAAGAATTTCAGGCCACAGTCAGCAGGTAAAAGAAAGTTCTGCTTCTGGTGGAGGAATTATTTTCTTCTTGCTCCTGAGCCAGATATACTTAAGGTGGGTTCTGAAAGTAAAGCTCCCTTTCTCACTTTCTTAGGGTGCCTGAGATAAAGGGGAGCTTGTTCAGAATGGGCAGGCAAGAGTCTTAGACCAATCCCTTAAAACAGCTGTTTCGAGAAAGCTATAGGTCAAAGGTTTGGGGAAGAAAAAGAAACACCAGGGGTGCCTGGGTGGCTCAGTTGTTAAGCGTCTGCCTTCGGCTCAGGTCATGATCCCAGGGTCCTGGGTTTGAGCCCCGCATCGGGCTGCCTGCTCGGCAGGAGGCCTGTTTCTCCTTCTCCCATTCCCTCTGCTTGTGTTCCCTCTCTCACTGTGTTTCCCTCTGTCAAATAAATAAAATCTTAAAAAAAAAATAAAGACACACACCATCCCTCCGCCAAAAATCTGGTCATAAGTAGCCATTAATTTGACTAATTATGTAATCCTTAAATTAATAGCTACCCTAATGTACAGAGGCGTCCAACATAGGGAATCACAAAAAATCTCTCAGGTAGAATGAAAACGGGTTGCCATTCAATGTCTAGAATAGCCAAAAGAGAACCTAACAATTGATACCTCCTTCATAATTTTCAGGCCTTTAATTAAGTCTTTTAAGAACTCAAGAACTGTATTGAATTGTATTTTTGTTTCCCAAACCTCACGGGTTATAATGAGGTATCGAATAGCATAGTGAGAAGCACTTGACTAAAGCTGATTCTATGTGCCTGATGGAAAAACAAGTCCCATATGAAGTCAGCTGTAAATTCTGATAAAAAATGACAAATTCATGGCTCTTAGTGAGAGCCTCTGACAAGTAGCCATGTCAGAAATCCAAAGATGACTCTTCCAACCAAAAGTTAAGTTCTACATTAGCGGTCTACGAAAGGACAAACCATTGGTGAGTCCCCATAAATGGCCAATTTTATTCAGAAAAAAGAAAGCCCAGGAAATATGAAATAATCTTTCTTTTATAAAAAATTAGTCTACCTCTCAAGTTGACTCAAGTCATGAAAAATGCAGCATTTCTTCTGGAAAATACATATTTGAACTTCCAATATTCAGCATTTTTAAAGAAGTGGTATGTCAGTATGTCTGACATTAGTGATGGAATTAGTTGGTTGCTCAGATATAAATCCTTTATATTTAAATCTATACTAATAAAGTATAAAGTATTAGTATAGATATTCACAGGCACAGTGAGGATTCATGATTATTACATATGAAGAAGGCTGGTAATTTGAAATACACTACACTCTTATGATACAGAAATAACTTGGAACTTTATATTTGTTTGGTTGATTCATTTTTGGAAAATGAAATAAAACCTAGATTGCTGAAATTTCTGTGACTCTCACAAAAATTTTCTGCTTAGACATTCTGAGCAAATATTTTTAGAAAAAGCCTTCCCTAGAATGGTGTGGAGAAACCGCATACATAGATATATTTATCTTCATTCATTTATATTGGCATATTTTCAAGGAAATTTCAACTGGACTAAGGTATGAAATCCATTATGTAAATACACAAGTCCAGTTTCAGTGAAATTGGTATTCTATCAGAAGGTGGGACATTGGGGCACCTTCTGGGTGGCTCAGGGGTCAAGTGTCTGCATTTGGCTCAGGCTGTGATCCCAAGGTCCTGCGATCGAGCCCTGTGTTGGGCTCCCTGGTCAATGGGGAGTCTGCTTCTCCCTCTCCTGCCCCTTCCTCCCACCCATGCTCTCTCTATCAAATAACATAATTATTTTTTTAAAAATAATGTAGGTCATTGTCTACTGACCAAATGTGAATCAATGAATGACCTGATGACATATCTAATTCCACTTACACAAAGCAGATGGGCTTCTCAGTTCCCTCACCATCCCTCAGTCATCTTCCTTTGCCCTAACTACAATTAACATCCATAGATTTATAAAGATGGTGGTCTTACACTGTTCCTGTTGCCCTGCTATGAGCCTTTGCACTTTTTCTCCTTTTTTTTTAACGTTACCCCTAGAAACCAGTCAGAAATGGGTTTATCTATTCTCATAAGGGGAAATAGACTTAGTCAAGTAGGTAGTCACAAGCGTCATATGCAACATTGAAGAGCTTTCTACCAGCAAAAGCAAGTAGTCCAGAAGTTGAAATCTGGAGGTTCTTTAGTCCTAAACTTCATGAGAATATCTGGCTAAGTAGTTTCACGTTTGATCCAATGTAGCACTAAGATGAGATACTGCTGATCTTACGTAAGAACTGGCATTGTCTTCACACCAAAGCTGTGACTTATTGGGGAACAGCGGTAGCAGGGAGATCAAAGTGAGTGGCAACTGGGGACTCCTGAAAGTTTTTAGTAAAGATAGATCATGAGGCCATGAGCACATATTTTATACAATTCAAGATCTGCAAATAGCAGTCTATCTTAGGGTGTACCTCTGTCCTATGGGGAAAGAAGAGCTAGTCACAAGGGTATCTGGCTCTCTCAGTTGGTAGAACATGTGACTCTTGGACTTGGGGTTGTAAGCTGGAGCTCCATGTTGGGTGTAGAGATTACTTAACATAAAATCTTTTAAAAAAGAAAAAAGAAGGGCCGATCACAAATGGACATTTCAGCCTTGGATGGTCTCCTGCACTCCAGAAGTAGCAACAACAGAAGCAGAAGGAACAGCCGTAGTGTGAACATGAGGATTTGTGTGCTGGTGTTATGTTACTTACATTTACTGACGAGATACATCTCCAGTTGTGTGTGAAATTTGTTTATTTAAGAAAGAACCATTACCACAGTATTTTATCTTTCAATAATCTGTGTTCTTCTCTGATTTGAAAATAACCCAGTATTTGTGGTAAAGACCCATATTTGTATGAGAAAAAGCTAAATTTGCATTGGGAGAGTATTAAAATATGGGATAGCATGGAAGGTGATGGGCAGAATAGATTGAGTTGATCCTTGATTCCCAAATGCATGGAAATCAACATTTTCACCTCTTGAAAGGATAAAAGGAAAAGCAAAAAATATATTCAGCCATGTCCTGGCATCTGCCATTAATTGTAACATAACCCAGTTGCATATTGAAGAGCAGTTACAGTCCTTCAAGATTTATGTAACGCTTATAACAGTATGATTTATTTACAAAGAGCTCCTTTGATGTGCTCTTTGAAACAGCCCAGCAAAATCATATCTCTTCCATCCAAATAATGTTTGATTTGAATTCCAGATTCAGTCCTGGAAAGGAGTACAGGCAGTCAACTACACTTGTTTTGGACAGGAGCCATATGAGGATCCCAGACCTCTCAGATTCTATGCCAACTGCTTTGTCCCCTCTGGGCCCAGCAAGGTCTCCTGGGATTGCTTTCCTTATCAGCACGATACCCTGAAGTCAGGGGTTCTGGACACAGTGATTTTCCCCTGATCAGCATCTGATCCCTATTGTTTCATTACGCCCCAGGTTTGCTTGGGACAATTAGCCCTTCCTTGTTCACTGGATACAGACTTGATGTGTATAACCACCAAGATGTCCTACCATCCCACATTAGGTCCTTAGAGGGATTTTTTTTTCCTGGGAATCTGACTCTTGCACTAAGACTGATTCAAGGAACTGGCCCATTCCGGTGATGGCACTTTGAAGAGATTGTCCATTGGATTTTGTTATCCATATCCCAGCTTCTCTCCACCTGGTCCTTACTGCATACTTGCTGATTTGAACTTGTAAGTCACCTCAACGACATTCTTTCTTTCTGAATTCCTATTTTTTTTTTTACTTAAATTAGCTATTTTTTCCCCCTCTTGCTTGCAAAGAAGTTTAACCACTGAGTTATGCCTCTCAGCCTGTAAAACCTTGCTGTCTGGAATACCCGCCCCCAAGACCAATCTTCTGCATTCAGTCCACTCTCCTTGAAATCTCTAATTGACTCTTGGTGAGTGGCCTGAGGACTGATGAGTCGAGATCCCTCAAGAGAATATAGTTAAGGTTAGGAAAAGAGATGAATAAGGATTTTAGTAACAGATATTTAGTGTTTTGGATGCCAGATCCCTTTTTTCGCTAAGATTGGAGGTACTTCCTTAAACATCTGAACCCTGATATACCAAAATTGGCTCCTACTTCATCAGCAATTCAAATACAAAGGTTCATCATCAACCATCAGCAATTCAGATAGGCTCCTGGCACACTGCCAGACAAACTCTGCGCATCCTACTGTTGTCAGGAATGGTTTATGCTTATTCCTCTCTAGTAAATTGTGTACCGGGCAGGCTTAGGTGGGAGATTTCCCTTCAGGGATTTCCTGGAAACCTCCTTGGTAAGAGCTTACTGTGCCCTCCCAAAGCTTTCTCTTTTCCCACCTTTTCTGCCATAACTTCTGGTCCTTCAGAGCTTTCCAACTCCCATTCCTTAGTTCCTTTCCTTAATATCTAGTACATTCTGATACAAAGTACAGATGACTGATTTAAGGTTTTTTATATAGAGACATTGTTTTGTCTTAATTTCTAAGTTCAAAAGCTCATCAAATTATATTATATAAAATAAGATTAGTAATCCTTCCTTCCCAAACTTCCCATACTTCCCCTAAAGTGATGAGTAGCAGCACCATTTACATATATCCATTAATTACAAATCTCAAGTCCCCTTTAATTTATGTAAGTCAAAAATTGCAGTAGCATTGTATTTACTGACCGTCCTTTTCCCAGCTCTACTTTCACTATCTGGGTTTTGGGTCTCAAAACTTGTCAGTTGTCTCATTGCAACTGCTTCCTAACTGACCTTCTTGTCACCCTTATATCCAGTGTTCCCACTGACACCAGTCATGTTAAGACAGAAAGCTGATCATAGCCTTGTTCTGCTTACAAATGGCTAATGGCTCCTGACTTTCTATAGGATAAAATACAAGACCTTGCAGAACACCTAACTAACCCTTTCCAGATCCCCCACCGTTCCTCCACTGGAGCCAAACCCAATTTCTGTCTCTCACATTCATCAACCTTTGCACACATTTCTCTATCTGCTTATTTTTATTTTATTTTATTTTTTAAAGATTTAATTTATTTATTTGACAGACAGAAATCACAAATAGGCAGAGAGACAGGCAGAGAGAGGGGGGAAGCAGGCTCCCGCTGAGCAGGGAGCCCGATGCGGGGCTCGATGCGGGGCTCGATGCAGGGCTCGATCCCAGGACCCTGAGCTCATGACCTGAGCCAAAGGCGGAGGCTTTAACTCACTGAGCCACCCAGGCACCCCTCTCTCTGCTTATTAAAGGAGAAGGTGGCTTGTCATCACTGAATGTCCACCGTGTACCAAGCGATTGTGTTATTCATTTCTCCTTCAATACTCCTAGAAATTAGTTCTTTTTCCCATTTTGAAAATAAAGGGGAAAAATCATGCTTAGAAAATTTTAAAAACTTTCTCAAATTCATAGAATGACTAAGGGCTAGAACTAGGACTCTAACTTCAGTTGTCTTGATTCTAAAGCTCAAGAATTTTTTATAAAATCCAACTGTGCTCTGAAACTCATCCCCTCTTTGCCCTTTAAGACCCAGTCTAAAATGCCACCTCTTCTGTGAATCTTTTCCAGATGCCCCCAAGGCGGACTTAGTCATTCCCTCTTTCCCGGTCTCCTGCCACAGTCTACACCTCTCAGTGAGGGTTCTTGTCATATGGCATTATAGTTACGGATGAGTTTGCATTCCCCACAGCCTATGGGACAAAGGCCACATCTAACTGATCAGCAGGAATGCCAGGTGGGGAGGTGAAAACAGCAACAGTTTGCCAAGAGTCGAATCCCCTTTCTTGTATTTACCAAACGTGCAACCTCAGCCAATTTGCAGACAATTTCCTCACCTGCCCCATACTGCTAATACCACAGGCAAGTTTCCCCCTACATGGAAGGCTCTCAGTAAATGTTGAAAGAAAAACTTGCAAGACTAGTCAATAGTTTTGTGGTCCTTTCAAGACATAAATTTGCATTTCAAGGAATCTTCCCCACAACTTTAATAGTGGGATGCTTGATATTTATGAGAGAATGGAGGGAGGCATGGTGGTTCGCTGCCACGAGCATCCTATACTCTCCCCCCACACAGTATTTTGGTATCCACCAATGCTTCCCCTAGCAGGATAGACTGGACCTCCACAAGAAAAAACTTACTCTTAGATCTGTTCAGCACCTCTTTACAAAGAGTCAGAGCCCAGCCCTGTGCTAGGCAGGCATGGGGAATGTACTCACTGATTTGCTGATGTGCTATCTAAAAACTCTCAGCTTCATCAAGAAAAATAATGTGCATTTTACTGTACCTTTATGGAAAATGCTCAGTAATAGACTTTGTTTCACCAAATATCTGTGAAGAAAAATGTATCCCCAAAATATCTTTTGTAAAGCTAATTATTATGTTTTCCCATTTCTGTGAATCTCCCTATTTTAAGAGACTCAAGAGCATTTTGCAAACAGATTTATTACCTATGTAGTGTGTTCAAGTCAATTAAAGCAAAATTCAATTAAAATGCAACCACCTCCGAAGTGGGGCACAGCAGATGTTCAACAACCCACAGTGACAACTCACAGCAGTGACACTTAAGCGGCCGCTGACGAACAAAAATGAAGAATTCCATTTTCTATTTAAGCCACGGGAGCAACAGAGAGAAGCAGAATGTAATTATCCAAATTAGAAATTTTCTGTGACACTGAGGTCACCCTCTTTGCTATTCACAGAGGGGCCAAGGGATATTTATTGATCACACGCAGCCAAGAGCGGCTGCTTTATGTGTCTGCGGATGGACAGCCCCTCGGGCGCATGGCCGCCAAGGACTCCCAGCGATGAAGATTTCTACAGAATCAGGAAGGCTGTTCCGCACTTCAGAGAGGCAATCCCTCCTTCTTCTTCTTCTTCTTCTTCTTCGTCTTCTTCGTCTTCTTCGTCTTCTTTCTTCTTTCTTCTTTCTTCTTCTTCTCCTTCTCCTTCTCCTTCTCCTTCTTCTTCTTCCCCTGGGCTCCAAACACGGTTGACCACCAGACTGTCTACTGAGGGACACATGCAGAATACAGTGTGAGACAGCCAGAGTGTATCTTTTCGTCCAGTGCAGGAGGGACGGGACTGGTATTCAGCTCCGTCCTGGTGTGAGGGAACCTGGACTGGGTCCTCACGGAGGAACCCAGTGGCCCTCAGAGACGTTGGAGGGTCAGAGATTTATTTAACACTGGTGGGCTCAGAGGACAGTGATCAAAGGTCTGAGCCCTAAGCACAAGCAGGGGTGTAATTTATACCTTTTTACTTCCGAATACTTCTTTCTTATGGGGCCATGGGAAATAGGATAGGGAAGAAGAACCCGGCTCTGAAACAGGCACTGGAATTCCCTGCTGGTTTGGTCCGCCATCTTGGAGTATGGTTTTTCTCTTATCTCTGGGTCTGGTTGGAGCAGAAAACTTCCTGACAGCTGCATTCTAGGATTTCTGCCTTCCCTGCTGCTGAAGACTAAGAACTACCGAGATGGAAGGTGGGTCAACATTTCTTTACATGTAGAGATATGATGTGAAGAAAGTCACTATACAATATCAAGCAACCTATAAAGAGTTTGAAAAAAAAATCAGCCACTATATGAAAAATGCCTGGATGGAGAACTGGATATGTCTCTCCTTCTTCCCTTCTTCAGGGAGCTGTTTTTTCTGCAACCACAGGCTAGCTGGATCATCTTATATGTACCAACCATATGCCTATTATATCTCATTTAACTTAAACATCGGATAGAATAGGTTTTCCACGTAGAAGAAGGTACCTCTTGTCTTCAGTTTATGTTGAACTGAATGATAATATGACTCAGCTTTGCCTTAATCTGATCGAATTCTAAAATAGGAAGCAAGCAGAAACATGTTAATGGATTTGTCCCTTGGTCAAATTCTACATCAACTCACCATCGTAATGCCATTATTTAATTAACTCATTTTGGTAATGGCCACTTGCAAACAACTTACTGATACATATAGAATGAACAATTATTCTGTCCCTGCTTGCTGCCTGTTGAGGAAAGGACATCTGCAGAGTCTGAAGGAGAGGGGAACCAGCAGTTTCTGGGAGAGGCACTGTGTACTACTAAACCAATCTATTTAGTCGTCGTTACAATTTCACCTAATGAGAAATACAACAAAAGCTGCTTAGGTATTATGATATGAGCTCACCTCTAGCTTATACATTGCAGGGATTAAATACTGAGGGAGATTTTTCCTCCCATGCAATAAAAATGGAAGTCTTCCTTAAGAGGTTCACAAACAACTTGATGCTCTCAGGATCAAAGCAGATGCAGACCAACACGGTTTTACACCCACACAGTGTGCATAAAACTGTGCTGAGCACAAGGCAGATGTAAAGATGAACACAATGATCTCTGGAATCCTTAGAAGATTTCAGGGATCTAAGGAGGTAAGGAGCAAAAACAAAGAAATGGGGATCACACAGAACGTTTCTGGTAAAGCCAGAAATCATATTAGAACTTCTTTTTTGTCTCTGGTACTGCCCTTCAGAAGCAGAATTTTGAATTAGGCTTTAGAGATATCAAATGGTTTTCAAGAGCATACATAAAGAGTCATGGAACCAGGCACTTGGTTCAGCCCTTAAGCAACCGCCTTTGGCTCAGGTCATGATCCTGAGGTCATGGGATCCAGCCCCACATCAGCGGGAAGCCTGCTTCTCCCTCTCTCACTCTTCCTGCTTGTGGTCCCTCTCTCACTGTCTCTCTCTCTCTCTGTCAAATAAATAAAATCTAAAAAAAAAAAAAAGAAAGAAAGTCATGGAACCAATTAGGTCACCTTTAAGACAGCAGAGAAAGAATCACTCCTAGTCACACAGAAAGGAGACTAAATTTGGAAACCAAGATGGAGGTGTTACAGAATGCGGACTGGATCCTGACAGAAGAACCAAGCAGCGCTCAGAGACTTTGGAGGATCAGAGGTTTATTTAACACTGGCAGGCTCAGAGGAGAGTGATCTCCAAAGGTCTGAGCCCCAAGCACAAGCAGAGAGGGAAATTTATACCCTTCTATTTTTGCATACTTGGTATTTTTGTTGCGTGCAGGAAACAGGGTAGGAAAGAAGAACCCAGAAGGGGTTTGAGACAGGGATTGGAATTCCCTTGATGGTTTGGTTGGCCATCTTAGAGTACAGTTTTCCCCTTATCTTTCCCCTCTTTGATGACCCCTTAAACACCTAGTTTAGAGGGCATCATTATATTCTACTATGGGCCAACAGCCCTACAAGGCTAGTATCTGGGCAATGGCTTGCCTGGTAACAGTGTTTTCTATGAACTTAGCAATCCATCCTAAGGTTGCCCAATAAGCAATAACAATAATAAGTTTTTGGGAGAAAGTCTGATCAACAGCATAAAGTCTGACTCCTTAGGTGAGTGATATTGCATGGATGACAGCCAGGGACCACAGCGAACAGATGTCCATCAGTTGATGGGGGTCTCACTGAAGGTGGAGCCAGAGCAGGTCCATAGGGTCTGGTTAGACTTTCCAGGTGTGATTTGTCTGACTGGTGAGCCTTCTTTACTCTAAAGTGGTGGACCCATTGGGTCACACCTGAGACCTTAAGGGCAGTAGGGGTGGTTAGAACAACAGTGTGGGGCCCTGTCTACTGTGGTTTGAGGGGGTCCTTTCTAAAGCTTCTCAGGAGATGGGCCTTAGAGTTTTTCCCAGGGCCTGGAACAGTTGGGACAATTCTAAGTTTCCAGTCTGTTTAAGGTCTCCTCCAAGCCTGCTTATTTTGGGGGGGAGAGGGGCTGCCATAGAGCCTATAATTAAGCTATATTCCCATAGCTTAATTATAGCTATGGGAATCTTTTAAATCCAGTTGACTAGAATAAATAAGATCGATGACCTCCAACAGTTATGCTCTATAGAAGTACGATGTTCAGGTCCAGCCATAAGGGTAGCTGGGTTTAAAGTTTGACAGTTGAGGTATTATTTCAGGCATATATACAAATGTAGCCTGGTATTTAGTAAGTTGGCCTCCAGCATCCATTGATGGCCTTTGGTTTCTAAGACACTCTGGACCTGATGTGAGGTCATTACAGTCAGGGACCATCCCATAGTGAGCTTTGAAGCTTCTTTTACCAGGAGCACTGTTGTATGCTTAGCTAAAGCCCTTCTTTGAAATTATATCTCAATATAGGTTACTTCTAGGATAAATATGACTAAGGGATGAAACAATTAAGGAAGATGTCTTTGGGGTAAAGCCTTAATATCATAACCACAAGGAATCACTGGCAAGTGGGGGAGGACTTATCAACAGGTTAAGGGCATTCCCAAGTACATTATCCAACCCAATCATAAAGAAAGTAGGGTCATCCATTATCTCCACAAGTCCATAGTTAACCCTATGGAGTGGGGTATGCTCTAGCTTTTAGGAATGATTTCATTATCCCAGCCACATAGAATTGGTCAAGGTGATAAGTTATACAATTGTTGGGAAATCAATCCCATTTTCCAGTTGTTTAATCATGTGCCATGGGGTCCTGTTATTATTATCTCCACAGAATAAAAAGCAAGAAGATTGTCTAAATGAGCTATTGCACAACTTCTCTGAAGTTTACCTTCAGCTGTCTAGGTTAGGTAAACAACAAACATTTAAAGACATCAAAATCTAGAATTTAACATCCACAAAGGTAGGTTATTTATATATGATTTTTCTCTCTAAAATAACCCTCATTTCCAGAGATAGCCAAATCAGGACTAATTTATTTGAAAACAAGTCCAGTTTTAACAAACTTGGCCTCATTATTTACATAAGCTCAGCAAGAACAGTGAGTGATTATACAAATATTTTAGAATCTGCTTTGCGGGAACTTCTTATAAGGAATCTCTAGGTGGAACTTTCAGTAGCCTCTCCAGGCCAGAAGCCAAGCCAAGTACTTGCCATCAGACATGCCTGAAATACCTGTAGATTTAGGCAGATTCCTTTTCCTGAGGTCCCCAGGGTATCCTGAGGTTCCCACACCTGCCAGGAAGTGATATTCTTTACTCACCTGGTGAGGCTGCTGGGAACTCTGGAAGCAAGGTTTCAGGCCAACAGTTCCAAGGGGCTTTTTGGCTCCAGGTTTCATAAAGTCAACCTCCATTCCTTAAAGCTGTTTGGTCATATCTGAGTCTATGCATGTCTCTCGAATAAGACATTCCAGTCAAAGCCTTGGTAAAATAACCAATGTTTTCAACGGTGTCCTGTTACAAGAACAGATTCTTATTGAACTTATGCAAATGACTAGGACTGCCATGGAAGAAGGTATACTTGCTGAGACCTTTTGAGTTTCAGAGGGTTCAGATAGAAAAGTTGAATGCTTTAATTTGCTTATGAATGATGATTTTATCATGTTTCTGTAAGTCATAGAAATCTTAAGTTTCCTTAATCAGGAAGTGAACATTAAGGAACCAGCAATGTTTTTCAAACAAGGATCACAAAACTATAATTGTCTTTTTAGTTCATTTGGTACCATGTTACTGATTCTTGTTCAGTTTGAATGCAGCATTTACTTAGTTCTGGAAGTTCTTGCTCATTTCAGATCTTAAAGATATTGAATACCTGTATTGTCCTAAAAGTCCTTTGAAGATGAAACTCATTTTGCAAGACAATAAGGACAATTATAAAGGACAAAAAACTCAGAAATGGACATTGTTAATGATCTGATAGGAGAGTTCACTATGATACAATGGACAAGGAAACTCAGTTATTCTGTGGTACATAACATTTCAATAGCCAGAACCAGAATGTTACATACCAAACAAGCAAGCCTAATTAGTCAACAAGACTTTGTTCATGATTTAAATCTTGGGGAAGTTTGTTAAAACCTTAGAATGTTTTAAAGCACATAGGACTAGGGTGTTAAAGACCTGATAAAGGCAAGACGTAGAAACTGGTTTTTCTAGGCAGGCAGAGAGAAAACAATGATTTGTATTTTTTAATCAAGAGCAGACCAACAACTGCAGAATAATTTGTCTTTTTGAACAGAGAGAAAGCAGACTTTCAATCTTATACCAATGTACTTTACAATCCATTCATTTCAACCTTGGTCCACCCCGACCACATCTAAAATGCTGTTCCAAAGTTTTCCCTCCATAAACCTTCTATTACTTTCCTTTACATTCAGATTTTGTCCCAAGCCATTTCTTCCCATACATTTCTTCCCATACATCTTCCCATACATCATTTAGGACAAAATTACCTTCTTTTACCTTCAACAAAAATGCATTCCCATTCCTTATCTTTCTTACATATCTCCTACTTTTCCACATATAGGGTTGTTTCCCTTATTTACATCAGTCTTAGTTACAGTAAGCAGAATTTTGCACTCTCTAGAAACCTTAATTTCCAGTGAAGACTAAGGAGTAACCGATTTTGAACTGTTACGCCAGAATTCTTTGGATGGCAAATTTGGGAACCAGTTAGGCACAAAACATGTTTACCGACAGATTTAAATATCCTTCATTTCTTTCCAATAAGAAGTCAAAAGCACAAACCTATGTCCAGTAATTAATGACTTAGCACTTTATCCTATTTGGAAAGGATCTAGATGTCCAATGAATTTAATTTCATTTATCATCCAAGCAAAACTTTGAAGTTGCAGGTTACCAAAGACTTTGAAAGCTATCTTAACAATCATGCATGAAAACTTTGAGACAGACAATTAACCATCAGTTTGGTCATCTTTTTGCTAACAAAATGCAACAGAGATAATATGAACTCATGTGACTTTTGGCAAACCTCCACAGAGTAAGTTTCACGTTTACTGCTGCTGGCTTAAAAGACCTTTTTATCTTAATTAAACCAACAAACTTTGTTAAAATACTGAATTATGTTCCACCTGGATCCTCCCCATGGTCAATTTTCACCTGAGACATGTGGGGAAATCTGGAGTGGGTGGTTTAGGTCCAGGGGACACTCCTTTTGCTCCTTGACCAGGAAGAGAGAAGGAGCCATTGTGCCTGAGGCACTGAGGATGGTGTAGAAGCCAGTAATGCAGGCCGCACCCAAGGTGCAGAACTGGGAGAAGGGGGATGGGGGGACCTGAAGAGACAAAGTGCTGTCAGAGGGCAGAGGGAGGTTCCCGGTTCAGGAGATCATCAACTCCAGAGGAGCAGGCGCCATGATTTCCTGCCAACAAGGGGGAAGGGCCAGAGAAGACAGAGAATTCCCCGGAAACAAAGGGAGTTTCGGCAGCTGCTTGGGAATATTCTTTAAAGTCCCTGTCCTGAAGGACGTCTGGGATCATGACCTGAGCGGAAGGCAGACGATGAACCGACTGAGCCACCCAGAACCACCCCCCACCCAAACTTAAATGTAAGTAGGAGAGCTCCGGTTATTTTACATCCTGTTTCTGTCTGGATTAAGTTTCCGGGGGCTGTCAGAGCTGCTAAATCAGAGATCTCCCCACACATGCCACTTAGAAGCAGCAGGAGCAGTCTTCCTGCAGCTCAGCTTTAGGCCCTGGGTCAGAGGAGGACTGTGGTCCCCACACTTCTTGACGGGGTCATCCTTGTCCAGAGCTCATCCCTGTTGCTGCTTCTGATGCCCCCAGGCAGGGCCTCCCTGATAGGCTTTGCTTTCTCACAGCCTTTGGGCTCCTTTACCTGGGTTGCAAATATCCTACTTTGGTCCTTCCTATTAGCACAGAATTGGACCTATGGAGGCAGAGTTTGGGCTATCTGAAGCCAAGAATCAATAAATGGGAATTGGGCAGGGTGTCCAGGAGTCTCGACCATAATTTTGTAAATGACCTGGACCTGGTAGGGGTGTCTCAGGTCACCCTCGGAGGGCCAGTCGACCCCAAAGTTGGCTTATTCCAGTTCACATACTGTCCTTAATTTTCCAGGAGATGTTTTGACTCCAAAGTCTCCTGAGAATCCCTTCTTAAAATTTTTGAGCATCAGTCTCAGACTGTATGTATGTTTTGAAGAGCTCCCACCCGTGATGAGCAGGGGCTCTCTTGTCCACCCTGTGTGTTCTCCCTGTGTCGTTGATGTAAAGACAAACAAAGGGTGGGTGTCCCTTCAGAAGAGAGTCCAGTCAGATGCCCGCCTGTCCGCCCTCCTGGAGGAGAACTGGGTGCCTCTTGTCTGTAGCAAGTCCATATAAACCCTAGACCGGCGCCCTGAACGGGCTCGCCTTAGACCTTATGAGGTGACCACGGAAACAGGTCAGGGCCCACTCGGACTCCATAGGCTTCTGGGGACCCTAAGGGTGCCCGCCCGTGGAGCCACTGAATCAGTCCACCAGACAAGCCATGTCAAACTGCACATTCACTCATGCATTCACACCAAAGTTATTACAGTTCCTCCCACCCTAGGAGGCCCTGACCTGTGGAATTTCTTTCAGAAATTCCTTTCTGGGGGCGCCTGGGTGGCTCAGTGGGTTAAGCCTCTGCCTTCGGCTCAGATCATGGTCTCAGGGTCCTGGGATCGAGCCCTGCATCGGGCTCTCTACTCAGCAGGGAGCCTGCTTCCTCCTCTCTCTCTGCCTGCCTCTCTGACTACTTGTAATCTCTGTTATCAAATAGATAAATAAAATCTTAAAAAAAAAAAAAAGAAATTCCTTTCTGATCCCCATTTTCAGGACATTCCTGAGCTGAGGCACTTCCCTACCTGGGAAGCCCTACCTGTGAGGGATGATCACAGGTAGGGAAATGATCAGTTTCCCCTTCCCCCCTGACAGGTGGGCCTGACTGGGTCCTGGGGTCCTGAGCCTTACCGGAATCCAACATTGGGACCAGGTCTTCACCTGCCAAGTCTCCTTTGAGTCCTGAGGGAACGGCAGGGTGGGGGCGGTCTGAGGCAACCTGGCAGGAGACTGCCGGAAATTAGGCAGGGTGTGCCTTGTCCCTTAGGACTCCTCATTCTGTCATGGACCTGCCATTGCCCCAAAGTGGTGGCAAAAATGGGCCAGCGTGGTTGGGTTTCCCGGTCAGGGAATCAAGTGTTACCGAAAGCGGACTGGATCCTGATGGAAGAACCCAGCGGCCCTCGGAGACCTTGGAGGATTAGAGGTTTATTTAACACTGGTGGACTCAGAGAAGAATGATTTCCAAAGTTCTGAGCCACCAGCATGAGCAGACAGGATAATTTACACTATTTCTACTTCTGCATACTTGGTACTTTTGGGGCATGCGAGGGAGATAGGGTGGGGAAGGAGAATGGGGAAGGGCTTTGAGACAGGGTCTGGAATTCCCTTGCTGGTTTGGTTGGCCATCTTAGAGTACAGTTTTTCCCTTATCAGAGGCTGCCATTTCTCTCCAGAATGAGATTTCTCCTGTCACCTGAAAGATGTTACTCCATAGGTAATTTCTTCTCCTGGATCTGCCACCCCTCTCTTTGATCACGGGGTCCTTCTCAGCACAGAATTTGGTAAACTCCCTTATGTCCAAACTAATTATATAAGCAAACAAAATCTTACCTAAACTCTGAGCCCCCTGGACATAGCTCTCCATCTTTCTCCTTCCAGCCACAGCCAGACTCAGGAAAAAAGCTGTCTGTACTTATAGCCCCTCCTTATCTATCGAAGTCTCCCCTCACGCGCCAGCAACGGGGCACCACACTATGGAGACTGCTCTCTAAGATCTCCAACAAACACTTTTTTATCATTCATCTCCGAGCAGTGACGATCATGCTGACAGCTTGGAATCATGCTGCGTTCATGATCCCACTCCTTCTGATTTCTCCTCACTCTCAGACCACAATCTGTAGGACTCCTCTAGCTCCACTCACCTCTTTGATTCTTGGTTCTCTCACTTTGTCAATCTCCCAGAGCACCATGGAGAATGGAAGTAACATGAGCTCCCAGAAATATTGGTTGGAATGTTGATTCTAGCCCTTATTGGCTATGTGATTTCAGGCAAATTAGTGACCTCTCTGCACCTGTCTCCGTGTCCTCGGTAAGATAGAGCTAATCATATGTAAGTCATCAAGTCTATATAAGAAAGAAATGTGAGGAATGCCTGGGTGTCTCAGTCGGTTAAGCATCCACCTTCAGCTCAGTTCATGATCCCAGGGTCCTGGGATGGAGTCCTGCATTGGGCTCCTTGCTCAGGAGGGAGACTGCTTCTCCTTCTGCCTTCAGCTCTGCTTGTGCTCTCTCTCTCTCTCTGACAAATAAATAAATAAAATCTTTTTTTTTTAATGTGAAACTATAAATTTCACAAAGAGATGATCTTGGGTCTGCCACATGATATGTGCTCATTAAATGTTCATTCTTCACTTACTACCTCTGTGCTAATAATTCCTTAATTGATTTCTCTAGCTTAGACCTTACCCTCTATCAGTGCAGGTATAACATCAAACTGTAAGTCACCTACAAATCACTTTAGACTTTTTACTCTGCCTCGCTCATGTAGAATTCCATTGCCTTTAAAACTCTAGAATCAGGGGCCCCTGGGTGGCTCAGATGTTTGAGTGTCTGCCTTTGGCTCAGGTCATGATGTCCAGGTTCTGGGATCCAGTCCCATGTCAGGCTCCCAGCTCAGTGGGGAGCCTGCTTCTCCCTTTCCCTCTGCCTCTCCCCCTGCTTGTGCTCAATGTCTGCCTCAAAGGAATGAATACAATCTTAAAAAAAAAAAAAAAGCCTCTAGAATCATTTATCCTCTCATTTTCCCACTTCCACTCCTGACTCACTTTGGGGTACCTTCATCCTTTACCTGGACTATTGAAAGTCTTCTGGTTGGTTTCCCTCCAGTCATTCCCACTACCACCCCCATCCCTTCTCCCTCCACAGCTCCCAGCAAGTGTTATCTTCTCTACTGGAACATCTTCACTGGCCCTTCATCCTCTAGAGAACAAAGCTTAAATCATTTACATGGTGGGCAAAGCCTCTCAGAGTGTTCCTTCTTATCACAACTTTCTACCTTTATCTGCTGCACAGATATCTTTATCCTTTGCACTGACATCCTGTCCTCCATTCTTACCAACCTCCTAGTAAGTTTCCTAACGCACATGTCCTTACTTTCTCTCTGCCTTTTACACTCTGATTCCTCTGTTAAAAGAGAAATATGAAGTGTCCTAACACTACATGGTGTGATGTGTGTGTGTTTTTGTAAGTGTAAACTCCTAACACTTTGTTTCCTATGGTGGGGATAAAATAACCCGAGATGGAGAGTGAGAGAAAACACCGAAACTCAAGAAGGAAAGGGAAAAAATAGACTCTTGGGATCTTGAATAATGTTTTACCAAAGTAATTAATAAAATAAGAAGCATTTCCAATGCAGACCAGTTAGATAAATTTCCCCAAGCTGGACCCACATGTTAGGAATTTAAACTATTGAGTGTGTCAGGAACATTGCTGCTAGGTTAAAATACAGGTGGTTTTTTCGAATTGATGTCTTAGTATATTAATGGCTCCCAATTTTCAGGGACCATTTCTTCTCTGAAAAATCACAAAGATGGAAAGTTTATTCACTTTAAGCACCAGGCTGCCTAGAAGCTACTGGTTTTCTGAAACTGTCATTAAGAGTAATTTTAACAAGACCTATGATACTTTGCACCACCAAACCTGGGATATCAAAGTGTATTCCAGTTTGTTGTGCATTGAATTTACTTCACGTAGGCCACTTTCTTTTCTTCTTCTTTTTAAAAAAGATTTTATTTATTTATTGGAGAAAGAAAGAGATAGCAAGAGAAAGCAGGAGTAGGGAAGAGAGGGAGAAGCAGGTTCCCCACTGAGCAGAGAGCCAGATGTGGAGCTCCATCTCTGGATGCTGAGATCCCGACCAGAGCCAAAGGAAGACACCCAACTGACTGAGCCACCCAGACACCCCAAAGCAGGCCACTTTCAATTCAGTTGAAAATCTGGAATAATTACACTTAGTTAAGAAAAAAAAGGACATCTCCATTTATAAAAGACATGCTCACAGACTCACATTGCTTCTTAACACTTTTCTTTCTCTAATTTTATTACTCAGAAAGAGGAAGCACTGGCTAACCAATTAAATTTGGTGGTGGTGGAATTGGGAAAGAGAATTAATGACAAAACAAAATTGGTCTCGGAGTACAGACGTTGAAGGAAATCAGCTCAGTTATCTTCCTACTTTCCAACTTGGATACATCCCAACTTTGGGTACAGATTACACGTTGTCACTCCTACTCATAAAGGAGGATCCCTTCTCATTTCACCTGGGAAACACTCCCTGTAGGACATGAAGTTTCTGAATAATGGGAAGGAAAGCAATCAGTATATTTCCATCCCAAGGTGTAAAGCCTGGGCACAGGAACCCAACTGCTTGGCACCAAATCCACTTTTGCCACTTACTGAATACCCTCACTATATTTCAGTTTCTTTCTCTGTAAAGTGGGGGCAATAGTAACAGAACATATATCAGAGGGTCATGATGGGTTTTAAAACTCATTGATTAATATCGAGTGCCCAGAACAAGTCTTGATCTGTAGTAGGCTTGTAATAAATGTTAGCCCTTATGATAATCTGTGGCTCTTCTGAATGACCCAGTGATTACTTACAGAATGTCTGTATGATTTATCGCATCAAATCATGGAACGTTTGTGGTAGAAAGGAAAATCTTAAAAATCACCTGGTTTTAAATTAAGCGAAGTCGGTTTCTCCCCTTCAGGCCCCTCCCCCAATCCCTTTTTTTTTTTTTTACACAGTAGTCTGAGTGATCTTTCTAAAAATGCAGATGCGATCAATAACTCACCACCCTCAAAGACAAAATAATTTCCCCTGGTAATAATACTCTAGCTGCTTCCCTCTGCCCCCATCACGAATCAAATATTTAAATCTGTTTTGCTGAGATCCCCCCTATATTTTCAAGAGCTGTTGCTTCTACCTCACATACCCTTCTATTCATCTTACTTTCTCATTCCTACTTATCTTAAGGTAGGACCCCTCCTGTGTGCTCAGGGAGAGCTCCAGAGCTTTCTCCTTTGGCACCCATCATGCTGAAATGTAGTCTCTTTGTATCCGGCCCAGATCTGAGGGGAAGAAGCATCTCCATCTCCTCCATAGCTTTATCTTCAAGACTAACTACAGTGCCTGGAACACAATGGTATAAAACAAATACTTGTTTTGTGAATGAATTGATACATCAATGATTTTTACCCCCAGCTTACTCAGGGCAAAGATGGGTTTAGAATTAAGGTCTTTCCAAGGGACCTGGGTGACTTAGTTGGTTCAGTGTCTGTCTCGGGCTCAAGTCATGAGACCAGAGTTCTGTGACTGAATCCCGCATCTGGTTCCTTGCTCAGCCTGGAGTCTGCTTCACCCTCCCCTTCTGCACTCCACCTCTCCCCCCTCACTTGGCTCCAATGCATTCACACCTGCATGAGTGCTCTCTCTCTCTTGTTCTCTCTTTCACGTAAATAAATAAAATCTTTTTAAAAAAAGAATTAAGTTTGGCTCATTGAACATAATAAAAAATAAATGTAAAAATCATTCAATAAAAAATAAGTAGTCGTCCTCACTAGACACCCCTCACCCCCAAAGGAATTAAGGTCTTTCCTGCATAGGTATTTGATCAGTTCTTTGCACAGAAAAGAAAGGTTTTGTTCAACAGTCATTGAAGTTGTCAGAAGAAATGCTTTTCCAAATAACAAACATAAACATTCTTACAGAAAAATACACCGGGATTATATTTTGAATTTACTCTTTATTTCTTCCTATGTCTATTCCTCATCTCAGCTGCTTACAAATATGAACATATTTTCATTTCTTGATGATTTTATTCTTTCCACTTGGAAGATAACCATTTTTCCCCTTTGTGTGTGTATGTTTAACGGAGCTGAGATTAACGTGGATATTTTTGCTTGACAACTTCAATTTCTGAAGCTTCTTATTATAACCAAACATCTTTTCTTTTTTTTAAAGATCCCATTTATTCATTTGACAGACAGAGATCACAAGTAGGCAGAGAGAGAGGAGGAAGCAGGTTCCCTGCAGAGCAGAGAGCCCGACGTGGGGCTCGATCCCAGGACCCTGGGATCATGACCTGAGCCGAAGGCAGAGGCTTTAACCCACTGAGCCACCCAGGCACCCCATAACCAAACATCTTTAATTCAATGCTATGTCTGCAATTAGACAGGGAAAGTTTCTGTGATGGGGAGTAAATGTCTCAGTTACTGATTGTGGTGTTTGTGAGAAAGAATAAAATCATTCACCTGATCTCATAAATGTGCTGCAAGTTTTAAAGGAAGCCAACGCTGTTTCTCCCCTGTGCAGAACTGAAGAGCTGCAGAGTGTCTAATGCTCAATGGAAGCCATTCCATTCCATCCATTCCATTCCATTCCATCCATTCCATTCCATTCCATCCCAGCCTTACATCAACTCTGCTGGAAGGAAATGGGACCCCAACATGCTTGCCAGCACCCTCCCCTGTCCTTCCCACCCACAGGCAGAGCCTCTCAGGCCTGCCCTGCTCTGACAATCCCAAGGCTAATTTCATTCTGTTCTTTACCCCTCCTTCCTTTAGTGACAGGAGGAGTCCAGAATACCAGGTGATCTATGCTCCCACGCACTCTCCAAGCAATTTGGCATATTCTCCTTTCAGATTTGATCTCACTCCTTCTCTTCCGGCAAGTTCTCAGAAACTCATGCTCCGTCACCAGGAAATCTCAATCTTCTCTGAACATTTCCCTCACCCAAAGGTGGCCGTCCCCTCAGGACTCTGCTTCTGCTTTGGCGCTCTCCAGTGAAGGCTGCTTTCCTGTCCGCACTCTGTGCAGCTGGGCCTGTAGATGGTTGTTGGCTCTCGTTGCCCCTTGCAGACCATTCTTCCTCTTTCCTCCCTCCTGCAAATACCAGCTCAGAACTTTGAGTCATCAGAATCTTCCATCCTCTACTTCTCTGGTTGATATTACCTGCTGACTCTCTCCATTATTTGAAGATCTTATCTTAGTCATAATCTTAGGCTTGGGTTTCCCATGAGAGGGCTCTGGGATATCTGCATGCAGGAGGCCTACTGCAGCCTGCACTGTGGACCCAACACTTGTGAGACAGGGAAGGAAGTAGAGCTGCACTGAGGAGAAATTGATTAGTGAAGAAGCTGCAAGAGAGGTCTGAGCTCACACCACAGGTAGCGGTGGAGTTGGGATGTTCCTTCAGACCCATCCGCACTTGATGGAAGGGAGTCAAGACTTTGTACTTTATCATCAATTTCTTACTCTCTGGAATGTGATGTACTTACCTTTTCTCGCTCAACCGAGTGTGATCAATATGATTTTATGCTGTCGTGGACCCATGAGATGTTCTGCAGAAGGTCCAGATGTTTCACATTCTTCAGACTATGACAGAGAGTAAGAAAGTTACTATAGCCTGGATCAAGACATAAATGTGTCCTGTTGTCTGTGCCACATTAGTATAAACTATTCCCGATTTTTCTTTGTGAGAACAATGAAAAAGGATGCACTTACCAGATCAGTGACTGCTTACTGTATGCCTAGGCTGCATTAATCTGCCCCAGGAGAGACACCATAGTGACCTGCTGCTCTTCCTTGGTTGAATTTGCCGTATTCCATATTCATCTGTCTGATTTTGCGGGGCTGAACTGCTGAATGACATGAGAATATGGTGGGAACCACCAGCCCTGAATCCTTTGTATCTTTTATTAAAAATTATTTTTATTAACATGTAATGTATTATTTGCCACAGGGTACAGGTCTGTGAATCATCAGGCTTAGACATCTCACATCACTCACCATAGCACATACCCTCCCCAGTGTCCATTACCCAGCCACCCTGTCCCTATCCCCCCAACCCCCAGCAACCCTCAGTTTGTTTTGTGAGATTAAGAGTCTCCTATGATTTGTCTCCCTCCTGATCCCATCTTGTTTCATTTTTTCCTTCCCTACCTCCCACAACCTCCCACCCTGCCTCTCAAATTCCTCATATCAGAGAGATCATATGATAATTGTCTTTTTCTGATTGACTTATTTTGCTCAACATAAAACCCTCTAGTTCCATCCATGTCATTGCAAATGGCAGGATTTCGTTTCTTTTGATGGCTGCATAGTATTCCATTGTATATATATACCACCTCTTCTTTATCCATTCATCTGTTGATGGACATCTAGGTTCTTTCCATAGTTTGACTATTTTGGACACGACTGCTGTAAGTATTCAGGTCATGTGCCCCTTCAAATCCCTACATTTGTTCTTTAGGGTAAATACCCAATAGTGCGATCGCTGGGTCCTAGGGTAGCTCTGTTTTCAACTTTCTGAGGAATGTCCATACTGAATCCTTTGTATCCTTAAAGGTGGGAGTAATCTTTGCTATTCCCTTTCGTGTCTTGAGTAGGGGGACTCTTGATAGCACAGTCCTATCCTAACCCCTAGAAGACTCACCTCTGGTCTCTGTGTGGACAGACTGACTGATCTGTCTCAGAGAGGCAGGCAGCCTGATGCAGGGTCAGGAGTTGCAGTCCCACCTCAATAACAGATCATCCGCATTATCACCTCCAGAAACGGCCCTGGTGGGTATCAGTAACAGTTAGGTCATAGCTTCACTGGTAGCATTTTTATGGGCTTAGAGAAAGTAGACACATGAAAGAACCAACTTGTAGAGGACTTGAAGGTAACACAGGAGAGTTTGGAATTGATCCAACTTACAGTGGGGGATTTCTTCAGCAGAACAATGAGCTGGTGAAAGTAGGGCTTAATGACTTGAATATCCTGGCCAGAGAATAGGTGGAACATGGCAATCGATGGGGCCAAGTATGATAGAAAATATTACAGTATCATAGGCATGTGGTGACAGGGTCATGGGCTAAGGTCGTAGCTGTAGGAATTGGAAAAATGAGGTAGGAGTAAGGCACATCTTTAAAAACAATGGATCTTGGGGGCGCCTGGGTGGCTCAGTGGGTTGAAGCCTCTGCCTTCAGCTCAGGTCATGATCCCAGGGTCCTCGGATCGAGCCCTGCATCGGGCTCTCTGCTCAGTGGGGAGCCTGCTTCCTCCTCTCTGCCTGCTTCTCTGTGATCTCCATCTGTCAAATAAATAAATAAAAATCTTTTTAAAAATAAATAAAATAAAATAAAAAACAATGGATCTTGATAATGTAATAGAATCAGCAGATGAAGGACTGAGAGTTATCAAAAGTGATTTCACCTTTTCACCCCTGAGTGATGGCGGAATGCTATCCTCTTTAAGATAATTCAGAAATGAAGAAGGAGGTGGGGAAGAAAAAGGGAACATTTGAAATGAAGGACGATGAATTTGCTTTGGAAATGTTGAGGGTGAGTTGATGGCAGAATATCCTGTTGGGATGGTCCCATAACAATTGTAAGAGTGAAATTACACACTTGGATGAGCATTTGGCAAAACTATAAAAATTTAAACCTATAAAGAAATGCTTTTATATGTAATATTTTTAGGATTTTACTTTTCACAATCTCTACACCCAATGTAAGGCTCAAACCCACAACACCGAGATCAAGAGTCACAAGCTCTACCTGCTGAGGTGAGGTGCCCTAAAGGAATCCTTTTAAAGAGACCAATTAGAACTCATTCAGGTGCTTCAGTGGAGGATAACAGTGTTGGTTTTTAAGAAATTCTGGACTGTTTTTGAAGTATATGCCTGGGTAATATTTGGAAACATTATTTCATTTTCTGCCCACCTCCCCAGCATTTTCCTGTTCATTTTCTGCTATTAATTCAGTAGTAAACTCTATGCTTGGTTGACTATGGGAGAGTAAGGAGAAGGCAGGAATTCAAAAATAGCCTAAAAGACCTACTATCTCTAAAAGCAGAAGTCCGGGTGCCTGGGTGGCTCAATCTGTTAAGCGTGTGCCTTCGGCTCAGGTCATGATCTCAGGGTCCTGGGATCAAGCCCCACATCAGGCTCCCGGCTCAGCGGGAAACCTGCTACTCCCTCTGCTTGTGTTCTCTTGTTGTGTCTCTCTCTGTCGTATAAATAAATAAAATCTGTAAAAAGATAAATGAAATCCTAAGCATGAAACAGTGGACTGAAAGAAATAGAAGAGAGAGAGAGGCTCTCACAGATTAAAAGAAGACCCTTTTGGGATAAAGAAGAGCCAAGCGGTCTAGAGGGTTCTGAGACAGATCAAACATAACTGCATGTCAAATAATCTGGAGAGAATTTTTCGTTATTTATTTATTTATGTATTATTTGTTAAGATTTATTTTTTGTTTGGTTTGGTTTTGCTGTTTGTTTTTTTCTTGTTTTTAAATAGCAATATCCAAGTTTACCTCCAAAGATTGATTTAAATATTCTGGTTTGGGCCCAGGAATAAGGTGTTTTTGTTTTCTTTTAGGAATAGGTATTTTTGAAAATGCTCTAGGTAATTTTTACGAGTAGTCAGGGTGGAATTCCTCAGTCTCATTACTATTAACATCTTGGATGGATAATTCTTTGGTAGCAGGGGAAGTCATGCATCCTTGCATTGTAGATATTTAACAGCATTCCTGGTGTTTGCTCACTAAATTCCAGTGACACCCTACCACTCCAAGTTGTGACAATCAAAAATGATTCCAGATATTGCCAAATGTTCCTGGGGACAAAACTGCCCCTGTTGAAAAGCAATGATCTGGGGCGCCTGGGTGGCTCAGTCATTAAGCGTCTGTCTTCGGCTCAGGTCATGATCCCATGATCCTGGGATCAAGCTCCACATCAGGCTCCCTGCTTAGCAGGAAGCCTGCTTCTCCCTCTCCCACTCCTTCTGCTTGTGTTCCCTCCTTCTTTCTCTCAGTCAAATAAATAAATAAAATTTTTAAAAAAGAAGAAGAAAACACTGGTCTAGGAAAACCATAAGATTTGAGGTTCTAGGCCTCACCTGTGAGAGACATGATACTATTGGGAGCTTGTGGACCTAGAGGAAATATTGGAGAACTCAGAGAAGCTACCTGAAGACTGTGACGTATGTAAACCAATGGCTGATGATCAGAGTGTCCGCCTCCCCACTTCTCACGTCTACTGCTGTCCATTGTGTAAATGTCTGAGGTTTTGGCATAACTTGAGGATGAGAGTGAAGGATGGAGAACCAAGAGACTCCAAAGTAACTGGAGTGGAGTCTTCTGTTATGCTGGTGGGACGGGGGCTTAGAGCTGAAAGTGAAACATTAAAGAGAGGGAAATGGAAGAGTGATATTTCTTGAATACCTGAGTTTGTGGCCCAGTTTTCATACAGTATACGAGCTCATGTCCTATTGCCCTGTTAATTATCAGAAATACATCACATGAAGCTCTTCTATGCATGCATGTTCATGGCAATCGCAGTAGACTGAAAGACCAAAAAATGTTGACTAAAATGGAAGCAGAGCTGCTACAGTGACTGTCTAAAAAGTCTACAAGTGAGGTTTGAGCTTATCCAGGCAATAATGAAATGGCAGGTGTGCCTGGGTCATTCAGTTGGTTTAGCATCTGCCTTCAGCTAAGGTCATGGTCCCAGGGTCCTGGGATCCAGCCCTGCGTGGGCTCTCTGCTCAGCAGAGAGTCTGCTTCTCCCTCTGTCTCTCTCCCTCACCCCTCGTGTGCTCGTGCACATGCACGTTCTATCTCTCTCTCAAATAAATAAATATTTAAAAAATAAATGAAATGGCGTCACAAAATAAGTGCAGTAAAACAAAGACATTTGGGGCTCTCTTCAACAGCTAACATAATCTGTCATGTCTTACCCTCCAAACTTTCCTGATACCTGGGAGCTCCATGATCTCTGGTGGACAGCTGGGAACTCAGGTAGACAACTGAATGAAGAGAGAGGACATCTACGCTCTAGAAGTCTCATAGCTCCAGACTAAAATGCCAAATGACAACTGTCCATCCACTCACCTGTTGAATTTATAAGTAGGCTTGTCATCCTAAATGCATTGAGATCAAGGACATTCTTAATACCACCCAGCTGACTCTCATCGTCTAAGAAATAAGAATCCCGAAGTCCAGAGATTAAATGCCACTCACATAAGTTTATAGTCCTAGTAAGTAACAGCACCAAGACTAGAGTTTGGATGACAACCAGATTGGCGGTAGCTTTTTCACTCATCAGAATGTCTCAAAATACAGATTTTCAAAACATTTATCTATTTACACTAGAGAAAAACAGAAAAGGAAAGGCAATATAATGCGAGTGTATAGAGATTCTTAATTGTGGTGTTATTTCAGGCAGTGGCCCAGATTCCAAAAACTCCTGAGCAATAGGAACAAGGAAATAACTCATACATTTCAGCAAGATGGTAAATCCCAGAAGTTTTGCCATGGCTGGCCTTGGCTTATGATAGATCGTGAAGAAGGAAAGTTTGTCTTTGCTTCCAGCATAGTTGTGGTCCATGTGCAAAAAAAAAAAAAAAATTGGCTCTCGGATTTATATATATTCCCCACAAAAAGTTACTTTTGTCATCTTATATCCCTCTTTGCCTCTATATTACCGCTTCCCTTTGAGGCGCATGGGAAGGGCCTCCAGAAAGTATTTGAGACTAATGTTAAGGTTTCTCACTTTCAGAGGAAACTACATTCTCCTTCTTCTTCCTCTTCTTCTTCTTCTTCTTCTTCTTCTTCTTCTTCTTCTTCTTCTTCTTCTTCTTTTAAGATTTTATTTGTTTGACAGAAAGAGAGCATGAGCAGGGAGAGTGGCAAACAGAAGGATAGGGAGAAACAGGCTCCCCACTGAACAGAGAGCCTGACTTGGGGCTCAATCCCAGGACCCAGGATCATGACCTGGCCAAAGGCAGATGCTTAGCTGACTAAGTAGCCACTCAGGTGTCCCCAGAGTAAAATAATTCAAAAGGAAGTGGTGACGGAGCTATAGGGAAATGTCTGAGGGAAGAAGGGGCCTCGATAATGCATTGAAATTAATCTGACTCAGAAAGCCCATGACCGCCTTCAAAATACAGTGATTGCCAGGGTGGTCTACGATATCCATGGCACCAGATGATGGCTCTTCCAAGTCCTGACACCTGAATTCCTTCACTTTTGAAGTGAATTCTCTTAGACTCAAGGCTAGGTACCTTCATGGGTTCCAGAGACTGCTGAACTGTGATGCTCTAGAGATTGAAGTTGTGCAAGAGATGGGAACTGAGCTGGTTGGCAGCGCTAGGACCAGAGAAGATACGGAACCAGAAGTGGGGTCAGTGGGTGGCATTGGAGACTGAAGTTACATTGTAGCCAGACCTGAAATGATGATCTAGTTAGGCCACGGGAGAGCAATACCACCTACTGCTTCTTCCAGTAAAACCTGAAGCTAGTGTAGCATAGGACTGAGAGGGTCACTTACATGGTCTGTCCACTTTACTAGGGCCACAGCCTTCTATCCTTACCTTTGTCTGATCAGCCCTATCTAGCTCAGTTCTGGAACTAGCAGGAGCACAATGAACTGAAATGAATTGATCGGGTATGCAAAGAATTTATACCCTCCCAAGCCCATTTGCATTTAAAGAGGACCCTTTCTGGAACTAAACATTTATTCAGATATACCTTCCTGAGACTTGAAAACAAATAAAAATGCAGACTTGAAAACAAATAAAACACAATTTAAGAATATTAAAAATTTAAACACCAAAGAATTGACACAATAGGGGGGAAACTGCCAGCCAAATTAGGAATTAAGAAATTAGGAAAACCTAATTCCAAAGAGGCAAGGAAAGTCACTAGGCATGACGCTGACTGAGGGTCTTTGCCAATGTCAGAAAACATACCAGGAAACCTACATTTCCATTAATCAGCCTCAGGGGTAAAGGGACAGATATCAAGTCCTTTGCCAGCAAATTCTACCTAATATTCAACAATGAAATATTTCAGTGATGAAATCGATCCGGTACAAACTCTTATAAAGAGTAGAAGGAGGGAACATTTCCCAACTCCTTTTTGCGAGGATCGCGTATCCTTGATTCTAAAACTCAGTAAGGATGGTATGTAAAGGGAAAAATAAGGCTAATTTCAATAAATGAAAATAGTTGCAAAACCCAGGAATGTGAGATTGGATTTGCATTAAAATCAATTAATTTATCACAACAAAAGATTGAACTAGAAAGATCATAGGATCAACTCAAAAGATGAATCTGTAACCCAAATGCTGGTCACCAATAGAGTACAGTGGAACACTATATGAACTCTATACTATGATCCACAGAGCAGGGACTGGACTTGGACTCTAGACCTTAACCACCAAATCCAACATTCCTCGATGGCTAAAACTCCATGCCCTTGAGTAGCACATCTTGCAGTAAGGGAGACAGGATGCTTACTGAAAGCAGGGACTCAACTACAAAGACTGGCCAGGGCCAGACCAAGCCAGTCTGCACCAAGATGGACCCCAGAGCCAAATTCTCACTGACTTTTCCCCTCATTCTAATACTAACAATCATATCCAGGGATACAGATGGTACATATTAATTAGACACAATGCATGAGGAAGCATGACTTTTAAGTGCACAGGTGCTAAAAATACCCGCCTCTCCATGCTTAGACGTCAACCTTTTCTCACCTAAGTTTCTTTAAGAAACTCTCCTGACCTCTCCTTGGAAACTCAGCCTGAGGATTCTCTCTTGTGCTCTCTTGTACTCGAGCATAAGCCAGAAAAAAGCTCTGCCTGAAACTCCTGTTTGACCTCTTGTCAATTTCTGTTGCTTAGAGCAAAGGCCACAGGAACAATGGTAGTGAGTAAACTGTAGCAAAATGCAGCAACGCAAATTAGTCTTACATATAATCTTAGCAAAAGAAGCAAGACACTGAAGAATAGCTATAGCATGATTCCACTTAATACAGCTTTTAAAAAATAGACTTTAATATAAATATAGCTTTTATAAAATGTAATCATATTCTTTAGGAATGTATACATAGCAGGTAAAAGTATAAAGAAAATAAATTTATTACTATAAATATAAAAACACTATTACCTCTGGGAAAGAAAGATGGGGCTGTGAATTGATGGTGGTGTAAGAAAAGATATCAGGGTTCAAAGCCAACAGTCAAGAAAGAATTCTTGAGATATCTTTGGTGCAAAAAGTTGATTTTATTATAGCACTGGGACCCATTAGCAGAAAAGAGCTACATTGGGGTCATGAAGAGTGGCCCATTGTATACTTTCAAGTTGGGAGGGAGTTAGGGATAGCATAAGTCTCTTAGGAATTTTGGAAGCAAGGTTTCCAGGACCTTAGCTATTGTGCAGGAAGAGTACTTTATTGCTATCTAATAAAACCTGAGTCATGAGACCCTTCAGATGTATATTGGTGGGTCATATGCTTGGGGGATGATTGCCAACATGTATCTTGGTGGGGAGAGATAAAGGAAGTTAACAAAAGAATTTTTTTTTTAAAGATTTTATTTATTTATTTGACAGAAAGAGAGAGCACAGACAGGGGGAGTGGCAGGCAGAGGGAAAAGCAATCCCAGGGCTCAATCCCAGGACCCTGTGATCATGACCAAAGGCAGAAACTTAACCAACTGAGCCATCCGATGCCCTTCCAAAGAATTTTTATATGCTAATGTAGACTTACAGGATCCTGGGGGTTGAGCTGAGATTGCCTTTTGTCCTTAGCAAAGTCTTAACATGGAGGCAGTTGAGTTCCTAGAGAAATGTCACCCTGCTTGTTTCACGGACTATCAGTGGGCTGTAGATAGTACTGAAATTTAATAAATTCTCTTCTACCTTTGCTCCCCACATCAATGGGACACAGGGAGGATTTGGGGAAGTGCTGTCAGTGTTTTATATCCTGATTTAAGTGGTGGTTACTCAGGTGTTCACTTGGTAATTACTGTCATCGTTAAACTTCATTTAAGGTTTATGCACTTCTAAATATGTATCTTACATTTCACACCCCACCAAAAAATCTTTTTCAAGGAAACCTTTTGAGACTCACAGAAGTATAGCTCCAATGGTGGCATTTCAGGCACCATGTCTGACAAGTAATAGGAAAGATGTTTTGAGGTAGGCTGGGCAGATCCATACTTCCTTCAGGAACATGACATATCCAACCTTTTACTCTGCTACTCACATAGGCAACTCCATGTCTACAGGCCAGCTCACTAGACTGAAAAACCTGGTCCTGGTCATGTATGCAGTGGTCAACTGATTTTTGCTACAATCTTTCAGAACCAACCAAGCCAACATCACGACTACTTCAACCATAACAGATCTTACATTTAAATTGAAAGCATAATAATTATTTTTTATGTTTTTTAGAATTTTTGAGTCACGCAAATTGATGAGCATGATCCCAAAGCCACTAAGACGATTATTCATGCCTTATAGTTTGTCTGGTCATGGGTCAGAAGAAATAAGAAATAAAACCTACTGAAAGTCAATGATGGAAAATAAAAATGCAAAACTTAGTATTTTTTGAATGATAACAACAGCTCATCAGAGAAGAGCCTAGCAGTCGTCATGGCAACAGTAATGCGGGAAAGTAAGCCTCCAGCCTCGAGTCTCCTTTCTCTCTCTCTCCTAGTACTGGCACTAAATAGTAAAGAATGGTCCCAGATGATGTGTAAAACCCATAATGTTTATAAATTAGTCTCGGTTAACTCATACAACAACCTCGAGTTTCTAAACAAATAACATGTTGATGAATGTTAAGAGAGTAGGGACATCTTTGATGAATGTACAATGCATCTAGGTCTCATAAAATAAAATAATACAGCATATGGTTGGTTTTACTGATGGTCTGTGCATATCAACCCTGACTAGCATCACGTGTAGTTCCAAATGTTGGATTCGCTCCACCTTTATGACACTTTACTGTAATACACTCATTTCAGTCCTCCCATATAGACTCTTATCTTTGGTCTCCGATGATCACACACCTTATCTATTGTACAATGAATAGGTAGTAGGGTATTCTGGTTAGGATAGTGAAATCTGGGACCAGAGAGATCTAAGCTCAAATTTGAGCACTACCAACTTATTTGCTGGGAAGTATTGGGTGAATTACTTAATATTTCCAAATTTCAAATTCCCAACTGTAAAATGGAGATGACTATAATTATAAAACCTCTTGCAGGATGATTGTGAAGGCTAAATGAGATGATGGGTATAAAGGCACTTAGTGGTGGACCTGGGTGGTTCCCAGGGCACCTTGGGTCTGCCTTGGGCTCAGTTCATGATCCCAGGTCCCAGATGGGAATCTCTGGATCCAAACCCACATGGGCTCTCTGCTCAGCGTGGAGTCTGCCTCACCTTCTTCCTATGCCCCTCCCCCTGCTTGTGCAAGCTCTCTCTTAAATAAAAAAAATTTTAAAAAGCACCTGACACATACTAGATACACCAAATATTATTTTATTATTATTATACATAAAATACTGTCCGTGGCCTCTAGGTCTAGATATTTCAAGCAATATTTGAATGTCACAGAAAATTGTAGTTCTTAGAATTGTAATTCTCAGCCACTTTATTCAACTTCTGTTTCAGTTCCTGATTTGGTGTTTTATTTCTCAGTTAATGCTTGGAAGCACTATTCAAAAACCACTCTGCCAGCCCTCCTCTATAGCTGTCACTGCTTATGAGATTTGTTTGGGTCCCAATCTCAATCACAGTTAAGAGCGGCAAGCTCTGGGGACTCCTGGAAGGCTCAGTTGGTAGAGCATGTGATTCTTGATCTCAGGGTGATGAGTACAAGGTCCATGTTGGGTGTGGAGCTTACTTAAAAATTAATAAATAAGTACAATGTGGGAATATTTAAAAAAAAAAAAAGGAAAAAAGGGGCAAGTTTTCTAAGGGACAAGGCTAAGTTTAATTCTTATTCTGACCACAGTTTGGTAAGTGAGATAGAGTATAAGCATGTCATGTCTATGAATATAAAAAAATGGGGTATTGAGCAACTTGCAAATCTGTTTGATGTACCATCACTAATGGCTATGATGGAGGAGCATAGACTGGAGTGAGGCCACTTGCCCTCTTTTTTTTTTTTTTGATCTAGGTATAACATATATACGGAAGCACGAATACTTTGTGTAGAGCTTGATGAATGTTTACAAAGAGAACACATTCATGTGCTCGTTGCCCAGATGAAGAAATAGAACATCATCAGCACAAAGGAAGCCTCCCTTAGACCCCTTCTCAGTCATTACCACCTTCTATGGGAGTCACTTTTCGGTCGTTGTCAATTACTTCTGCCTGTCTTTTAATTCTGCAAATAGAATCATACATATACTCCTGTGCTTGGTTTCCATTTATCAACAGTATTCTTGTGAGGTGATACTGTGATTTATAATAAGAAATACATATTTCATCTTTGACTCCATTTCTGGCTTGAAGTTCCTAAAACCCTTGGAATTTCCTGTGATTAGAGTGGTGCCCTTGTTCTGTCAATGAGGTATCTTCCAGAAAGCCTTGGGTAACCTGAGGCTAGAGGCTGGTTGCTGTGGACCAATGACTTGATGAGCTGGTAGTAGAGTAGGCAAATGCTCAGGTTTAGCAGATACTGGTTTGCCACTGTACCAAAGTGGTTTTGCTAAACTGCCCTCTCACCAGCAATGTATGAAGCTTCCAGAAGCTTCTCATTTTCACTAATACTTGGCATGTCTCTCTTTTGAACTTGACCTTCCTGCTGGGAGGGCAAAGGTATGTCACTATGGTTTTGATTTCATGTTCTTCATAAATAATAAGGCTGTGTCTGTTTTCATGATGGGTTATCCTCTTATGAAGTGCCATGGCCAGAGCTTTTGCACAGTTTTCTTTTTTTTCCACCTTTCTTTCCTTCTTTCTTTCTTTCTTTCTTTCTTTCTTTCTTTCTTTCTTTCTTCCTTTCTTATTTATTTATTATTTATTTATTTTCTTGTTGTTGTTGTTTCAAGTTTTTATTTAAATTCCAGTTAGTTGGAGATCCCAGGATCTTTTTTGAAGAATAGACGTTCTTAATTTTAATGCAGTAGAGCTGTTCAAATGCATCGTGTTTAAGAAAGGCTCTAAGTTGGGGACAGCTGGGTGACTCAGTGGGTTTAGCGACCCACTCTTGATTTCGGCTCAGGTCATGGTCCCAATGCCGATGCGGGGGTGGGGAGGATCAAGCCCTGCACCAGGCTCCAAGCTCACTGGGGAATCTGCTTGTGGATTCTCTCTTCCTTTCTCTCTGCCCTCATTTTCCTGCTCCCCACCCTCCTTTCACTTGCTCATGCATGTGCTCTCTCTCTAAAACAAATAAATAAATCTTTAAAAAAATGAAAGTCTCTGAAGTTGGAGAGATGTATATTAAAATCCTAGTTTTACTAATTGTTTTACTTCTCTAAACTTGAGTTTTCTCGTCTATAAAACAGGAATAGTAATCTCATCTCCCACATGGTAGTGCTAAGAAGATTTAAGAGGACCATTTGTGCAAATCATCTAGAATAATACTAGGTATGCAAACTGTCTACTCATTATCAACTAATACTCATTATTTTATTCCCATGTTAAAATATACATGTAGTAAAACATAGATTCACATCATGGGTAAACATAAGTAATTTGTTCATATTAACTGTAATATGTAAACAAATTTTCTGACACTGATTATTGTATTGCAGGCTTGGATCCCATGGTGGAGTTAAAGAGAATTTCCTCCTTGTCTAGAATCTAGTTGATTTTCCAGCCTAGTTGATTTTAAGTCTTCAGTTTCTTTTTCTTTCTTTCTTTCTTTCTTTCTTTCTTTCTTTCCTTCCTTCCTTCCTTCCTTCCTTCCTTCCTTCCTTCCTTCCTTTCTTTCTTTAAAGATTTATTCACTTATTTAGAAAAAAAGAAAGAGAGAGAGATCACCTGAGTTTGAATGGAGGAAGGGACAGAGGGAGAGGAGGGGGAGAATCTCAAGGAGACTTCTCGCAGAGCACGGAGCCTGATGCAGGGCTCGATCTCACAACCCTAAGATCAGGACCTGAGCTGAAATCAAGAGCTGGATGCTTAACCGACAGACCGACCCAGGTGTCCCAAGTCTTCAGTTGTCTTAATCCATTTTATTGTATGAATTATGTTCTAATGTAGTAAAATTCCACAGCATTATGCAGATAAAGCCTTTGAGAAAGGAAACAGTGCATTATTCTTTTAACCTTACTGGGAAAACATTATGATCACATTTCAACAGTTATTCATCTGGATTTACTTGAAAGTTTGTTAAACAATTCCCTGGAAGTAAGGTAAGCATTTCTGGGAATTTGTTGAAGACACTATAGTATCATTTGTTGGTCTTAATTTTGTAAATGATATTCTGGCTCCCCAAGTTACTAGAGCAAGAGCTAGGGCTGTTCTTCCCCTGGTGAACTTAAAATTGCAACAAACATGAAGACAACAGAAAGGGGATGGGGAATGATTTGATACAGTGGGAGGTGGTCTTAAAAATAATAAACTGACTCCTTTATTTCAAGATTGTTTCATAACATTATCATTCTATAAAGGTCCTGCAGAGATTGCCCAAGTAAGATGAAACTGGAAGCAATGAGTCATGATGGCAACAATGAAAGAGTTGGTATTTACTGAGTACTACCTATGGCTATGCCTCTCTTCAGTGCTTCATATGGATTATCCCTTTTAACCTTCTTGGCAAACCTCCAGAAGGGGTACCATTTTGTACCCATTGTACAGCTAAAGAAACTGAGAGCCTTGGAAAGAACAAGTAATTTGGCTACAGTGACACAGTTAACAAATGATAAGCCAGGATTCAAACCCAGGTAGCTAGATTCAAAATCTGGCTTTTTTTTTTATTGTGGTAAGTTTTTAAATTTTTATTTATTTCTTTGAGGGAGAGAGAGAGAAAGAAAGAGAGAGCACAAGCAGGTGAAAAGGCAGAGAGAGAGGAAGAAGCAGACTCCCCACTGAGCAGGGAGCCTGATGCAGGGCTCAGTTCCAGGATCCTGAGATCATGACTTGAGCGGAAGGCAAATGCTTGGCCAACTGAGCTACGCAGGTGCCCCGGTTGCTTCTATTCTATTCAATTATTAAAATGGCTAGTTGAAAAGTGTTTTTGTGAGTGATCAGATATTCAAGATTTAGCCATCTTGACAACCTAATTTGGATATTTTATCAGTTATGTACAAATCTCTTTTACTATATATTCCAGTTATCTGTTGCTGTGTAACAAACCATCCCAACTTCATGGCTTCAAACAGGAGCCATCATGTATCTGTGGACAGGTCTTTGCAGAGGTGGTTTCACACTGCTCCACGTTGGGCTAGTGGGGTGGCTCAGCCCAGGGGCTGGAGGATCCATTTACAAGATGGGTCACAAACATCGCTGCAAGATGGCGCTGGTTGTCAGCTGGGAGTTCAGCCTGGGCTGTGGAATGAGGGCTGAGTTCTTCATCTTAGGGGCTGTTTGGACTTCCTCATGGCTTGGTGGCTGAGTTCCAAGGACGAAAATCTCAAAAGAACCAGGCACAGGCTGTTGCCTTTTCTGGCCTAGATTCACTTCTGCTTCTGCATCACGCGACATCACTTCTGCTATAGTCACAGCCTGCCCAGATTCAAGAGGAGGAAACATAGTTCCCACCTCTCTGCAGGAGGCGCCTTGAAGCCACACATTGAGAGAGCCTGTGGGATGGGAGACACTGTGGCCATTTTTGGAAAGTGCAACCTGCCACACCATATGTGTTCATTCATTCATTCATCCAATAAATATTTATTGAGCACTGAATTAGGAGTTGTTTTTGCTAGTAAGGAAAAATATACGCTCACCGTGTGGTGAGGGAAATAGGCCTTATTCGTACAGTTACATAAATAGATCTATGATTATAACAGTGATAAATGGTGCAAATGAGAGACCATGAGGGAGTGTGAGGAGATCTCAGACGTCAGTAAAGGCTTCTTTCCAGAAAAAGAAATGTGAGTTACACTGAGCTCTAAGGCTGAGGAAGGGTACATTTCTCAAAGGGCATTCCATGCACAGGGAACAGCATGTGAAAGGCCATTTGGCAGAAGGGAGGGATGTGGTGAGAGCAAGGACACGAAGAAGGCCTGTGTGGCTGTAGAAGCGACTGGGAGAGAAAGTAGAAGTCAAGGCTGGAGAGGCTGGTTTGAAGAGCTGGTAGAAGATCAGGCAGGGACACACCAAGGCATTTTGCCTTTAGTCTCGAAGCAGAGAGAAGCCATTGAAGTGTGATGAGCAGAGGCAATGGCAGAATCAGATTTGCATTTCAGAAGGTCCCTGTCCTCGTGTGAAGGGCAAACGGGAGAGGGCCAAAGCAAGGAAAACAATGATGTGGTTATTGTAGTCATGTTTCAGGCAAGAGGTGATGGGTAGCATAGACCATCCTGGGCAGTAGAGATGGAGAGTATTGAGCAGATTGGAGAAATGGATGGAAGGTCCCTCATTCACTTAGGTCTCTCCTCAAACACTGGATTCTGGTTCTCTAGAGTAATAGGGGTCAAATCTTAATAGCATTTGAATATACGCTACTTAGCCCAGCCTCTGGAATGTGAGATAATTAATGAGGGTTTGTGGGAGGATGGGTGGATGGATGGATGAGAGAATAAGAAAACAGACACACCTCCCTTTCAATTCCAAGCTCCTTAGTTCTCTCCTGCCTTAGCGCTTAGCGCTTTTACTCATATTTCTCTCTTCTTGCAACATCTGCCTTCTTGGTCTTACTTCTCTCCACCCCCCGGTTAATCCATCCTTCATCAAGGGAGCATTCTCGGATCTCGAGCAAGTTGGATGTTTCCCTTCTGTCCTTCAGAAGGCATCTCTGTCAGATGTCAGAACTGACCACACTGCATTGCGATACTCAGTTTATCTATCTACCTGATTGTGGGAGCTCCTTCGTGCAGGGACTGTGTCTTGTTCACAACTGTAACCCCAGCAGCTAGCGCAGTGTACAACCTACACGTGGCACTAGTTAGTATTGGTTAATATCAGTGAATGGAGGGAACGGATTCTATGTGTGTAAGACACCCACATGCAAAGGGGTCATAGCTGACATTCTGGGGGTGGGGGTTGTGTGTGGAATTAGGCGTACAACTAACTAGTCTTCTTTCCCAAGTGGTTGCCATTGCCTCTGCCAGGGAGTAGGCCAGAAGGTTGCTGGTGAACTGTCTTTATTTCCTGGTCTCCCTCCCCACCGTGCAGCCACTCTTCACTCCCAGCCAAGAATCTGCTTTAGCACTGGAAGGAATACTTGGCTGAGATTTCAGAATTCGCCATCATAAAACACAGTAGGAATGAGCTGGGCCTGAAAAATATTTAAAAGCAGGTGTTTTCATAAAAAACTTAATATGTAGAATACCCTTCCCAACAGAATAATTCGCCGAAGCACTATTTCATGCTTTTAGTGGGGACCCTAATGAAATATACTCATGAAACTTGGAGACACTATCAGGTGAAATGCATAATGATTTAGGCCAGTGCCTCTTAAACTGCGATCCACACGACATGTCCTTTAACATTTGTGAGTTCTGCAGGAGAATTTTTTTTTAAATATTTTATTTATTTATTTGACAGACAGAGATCGCTAGTAGGCAGAGAGGCAGGCAGAGAGAGGGGGAAGCAGGCTCCCGCCTGAACAGAGACTCCCCACTTCATGTGGGGCTCGATCCCAGGACCCTGGGATCATGACCAGAGCTCAAGGCAGAGGCTTTAACCCACTGAGCCACCTAGGCACCCCTCTGCAGGAGAATTTTTAATTTTAGTTTTTAATTAGGTCCTAATTTAAAAATTAATATGAACTTACCTCAAATTATCTGATAGGTTGGGAGAAACAGGCTGAAAAGCACTACTGACAAACAGTTTTAGAACAGAGGAAGACTTCATCTATATGATTTTTGATGCCCAATGATCCACCAAAGACTTTAGCCTTAAATGTGTTGGTAAGCATGTCCAACTCCACTACCCACCCTAATGTCAAGATGGTAACAATCATTCCACAACTACCGTTATATAACTCTTCCTAGATTTAAAGATAGAAAATAAAATACCTCTTCTTTTTTTTTTTCAGTGATAATTTGTGATTGAAAATCGCTTTCATAGAATAAGATGTTAGTTTCTCATTTCCTGACTACAATACTGTCATTTGAAAATGATATAGTGTTTCAGAGTCATGTTGTGAAGTAATAGCACATAGTAGAAGTGGTCTTTTTTTTTTTTAAGTTTCACTTATTTACGTGATCTCTACATGTCATGTGGGGCTTGAGCTCATGACCCTGAGATTAAGAGTCACATGCTTTTCTGACTGAGCTAGCCAGGCACTCCAGAAGTGGTCTTTCTGTGTAAATTCATTCATTCATTCTTTTGATATGTGCCATATGCTGTGCACTGTTCTCTGGTTTGGAGACGCAGCAGTGAATCACAAGTAGTCTCTGGGCCTGTGCAGCTTATGTTCTAGTCAATGACATCTAGGCACTAAGTAAAGCCAAATCACGTTGTGGTCCAACTGTATAAAGAAAAGTTTTACAGTAGTTTGGAGGGAGAAAAGCAATCAGAGAATTGAACTGCCACTGGGCACATTGTAGTCCAGACATTATCGCCTTAAAAAAAACCTGTGCCAGGGATGTCTGGGTAGCTCAGTCAGTTAAGAGCCTGCCTTTGGCTCAGGTCATGATCCCGGGGCCCTGCCTCAGGCTCCCTGTTCAGTCGGGAGCTTGCCTCTCCCTCTCACTCTGCTGCTCGCCATGCTTGTGCTCTCTTACTCTCTCTGTCAAATACATACATACATACATACATACATACATACATACAAAAAAACCTGTGCCGGATCAATAACGGTGATATTCACCGTGAGAGAGGATTTAAAAAAAAAAGATTTCATTTATTTATTTGACAGAGAGAAAGACACAGAGAGAGAAACCACAAGCAGGGGGAGTGGCAGGAAGAGGGTGAGGGAAAAGCAGGCTCCCCGCCACGCAGGGAGCCTAATGTGGGACTTGATCCCAGGACTCTGAGATCATGAACTGAGCAACCGCTTAACCGACTGAGACACCCAGGCGTCCGAGAGAGGGCTTTTTGAGTTGATCTTGTCTTTATGCATATCAGCTTGTGGCATCATATAAATGAATAAATAATATTTAAGAAAAATAGTTTATTAGATGGTATCTTTGAATTTCTCTGTTGTATTCTGGAAAACGTTAATTTGAATTTTATGAGTTTGGCAGTTTGACCTATGCTTAATTTCTAAATAACTTTTGAGTTAATAATTTCATGAGTAGGTTTTCAAAGTATAAGCATTGGGTGTTTACATTTAATTTTGTAAACAGTTTTATTCAAGTATAATTTATATGCCACAAAAGTCAACCAGTGTAACTGTGCAGTTCAATGACTTTTTAGTAAATTCATACAGTTGTGCAACCACATGCAGTTTTGGAGCACTTTAATTTTCCTCATAAGATCTCTTCTGCCCACGTGAAGTCAATCCCTGGTCCCCCCTCTACCTCCAGGCAATCACTTACCTACTATCTCTAGATAGTCTCCTTTTCTGGAAGTTTCTTGTACATGGGATCTTTTGCATCTGGCTTCTTTCATTTAGCACAATGCTTTTTACAGTCATACATCCCATAGCATGTATCCGAGGTTTTCAGGTCTGTCGCTGAATAAATTCTGTTGTTTGGATAAAACACATTTTATTTATGCACCAGACATTTGTATTATTGTCTAGCTGGTCTGACAGTCTGTCTTTTGATTGGCCTGTTCATTTTTTTTTTTTAAGATTTATTTATTTGAGAGAGGGGTGTGGGGGAGGGCCAGAGGGAGACAATCTCAAGCAAACTTCCTGCAGAACATGGAGATGGACTCAGGGCTCAATCTCACAGTTCAGATCACTACTTGAACTGAAATCAAGAGTCTGAAGCTCAACCAACCGAGCCACACAGGTGCCCCTTAAGTTTAATATATGTCTATGTTTAGGGGGGGCCTGGCTGGCTCAGTTGGTGGAGCATGTGATTCTTAATCTCAGGGTCGTGAGTTTGAGCCCCACATTGGGTGTAGGAATAAGTTAAAAATAAAATCTTTTTTTTTTTTTTTAAGATTTCATTGATTTATTTGAGACAGAAAGAGAATACAGTAGGGGGAGGGGCAGAGGGAGAGGGAGAAGCAGACTCCCTGCTGATAGGGGAGCCCCACTCAGGACTCAGGGATCATGACCTGAGCTGGAGGCAGATGCTTAACTGACTGAGCCAACCAGGTGCCCCTAAAAATAAAATCTTCTTTAAAAATGTATATGTTTATTTTTACACAGATTTTTAAAATTAAACTTTTTATTTTGAGATAATTGTAGATTCACACTCAGTAATATAATACAATAATATGGAGAGGTTCTTGGGTACCTTTTATCTGGTTTCCCCCAGTTGGTAACCTTTGCAAAACTCTAGTACTATAGCTCAACTAGGATATTAACATTGATACAGTCAAGATACAGAATATTTCGTTAGATAAAAGGACGCCCCCAGTCAGTTGCCTTTTTGCAGCCACACCCACTTACCTCCCAAACTATTCCCTTCTTAATGCCTAGCACCTGTTGTTAATCTGGTCTCTGTTTCTACCTTCTCCCTTCCCTCCCTCCCTCCCCTGTCCCTCTCTCTCTCTCTCCATTCTTCCTCCTTTCCTTCCTTCCTCCCTCCCTCCCTCCCTCCCCCTCTCTCTTTCTATCTTTCTCTTATATTTTAAAGTAATCTTTACACTCTAGGTGGGGTTCAAACTCACAACCCCAATAGCAAGAGTTGCAGGGTCCACTGACTACGCCAGCCAGGCATCCCTGGTCTCCATTTCTAGAATTTTGTTATTTGAATAATGTCATATAAATAAAATCATGCAGAATATAATCCTCCGAGACTGGCTTTTTTTTTCTCTCTCCACTCAGTTTAATTAATTGGATAGTCACCCACATTACTGCATGTATCCTTTTTAAAAATTGCTAAGTGATATTCAGTTTTGAAGGATAGTTTTCCTGGATATAGAATTCTTGGTTTATACTTTATTTCTTGTCAGCATTTTGAATCTATCCTCTGAATGCCACTGGCCTCCTCTGTTTCACCGTTCTTATGAATTTTTTGAGACAGAAAAATCTCAAGCAAACTTCCCGCTGAGCATGGAGACAGACTCAGGGCTCAATCTCACGACCCCAAGATTGTGACTTGAACTGAAATCAAGAGTCTGAAGCTCAACCAACCAAGCCACGCAGGTGCCCCATAAGTTTAAAATATGTCTATGTTTAGGGGGGCCTGGCTGGCTCAGTTGGTTTTTCAAAATTTCCCCTTGTCTTTAGCTTCAGCAGTTGAACTATGACAAGCCCAGATACAGATCTCTTTGTGTTTATCCTACTTGAGATTTGCTGCCCTTGGATCTGAAATGTTTTTCATCAAATGTGGGGTTCAGCCATTATTTCTTCAGATAAATTTTCTGTGCCTTAATGGGACTCTCATTACACATTCCTTGGTACGCTCGATATTGTCCCACAGATGTCTGAAGTTCTGCTTATTTTTCTTTGATCTTTTTTTCGTCTGTGCTCTTCAGAATGGATAGCTTCTCTTGATTTATCTTCCTTCTCACTGTTGCTTTCTTGTATGATATCCAATCTGCTGATGTTACTGAATCCGTCTAGTGAATTTTCCACTTCAGTTAATGTACTTTACAACTTTAGAGTCAACATTTCGTTTTTTTTTTCATTTCGTTCTTTTTTGTATTTTCTGTTTCTCTTCTTGAGATTCTCTATTTGTTTCACAGTTTATTTAAGTCTTTAAGCATGGCTTTCTTTCAGTTTTAAAACATTTATATAGCTGCTTTGAAGTTTTTTGTCTGCTAAAACCAACATCAGGGCCCACTCAAAGTTTGTTTCCACTGACTGATTTTTTTTTTCCTGAGTAAAGATTAGACGTTACTATTTCTTTGCATGACTCCATTTTTTGTTGCTGTTGAAAATGAGCATTTTAGATAATAACTCACAGAAACTCCAGATTCTGACTTTTCTCTCTTGAGGGATTTTTTTCCAGTAACTTGTCTGAACTTAACTTACAGACTCTGTCTCCCTCATGGTTTGTGGCTGCTGATATCTCTGCTCAGCTTTTTTTTTTTTTTTTAAGATTTTATTTATTTATTTGCTAGAGGGAGAGAACATGGCAGGGGGTAGGGGAAGAGGGAGAAGCAGACTCCCTGCTGAGCAGGGAGCCCATAGGGGCTCCATCTGGGCACTTTGGGATTATGACATGAAGTGAGGGCAGAAGCTTAACTGACTGAGCCACCCAGGGGCTCTTCTGCCCCGGTTTAAAAAAAAATTATTATTCTTATATTTATTTTTTGGTCTGATTTCCTAGAGGTTTCCCTTGAGTCTTCATAGCTTAGTGGTCAAGTAATGCTTTCAGTGGAGGTTATGCTCAAATACATCAAACCTGTAAGACTTCCTTCCTCTGACCATGGATTCAAGCATTTTCCAATCTTCCTCAGCGTTTTTTTTTTTTTTTTTTTTTTAAGTAGGCTCCATGCCCAAGGTGGGGCTTGAACTCACAACCCTGAGATTGAAAGTCACATGCTATACTGCCTGAGCCATCCAGAAGCAAGTCTTCCTCGGCTTTTTTACTTTCCACCAAATCCTTTTTTGTCTTCCCTGCACGTGCATGTCATTCCTCACTTGTCCAGGAGTCTGTGGAGGGCTTATCTAGTTTGTCTATGGCTCTTTTGTTTCCAGACTGTCCCATTAAATTTGTAACTAGTCCACTGTTTGCCCCAAGTGGGACCTCAGGCTAGTAGAGCCATGGGTTTTCCACACTTGTTTCCTACTAGCTTGCTAATTTTGGTAATAATATTGTTTGGCATGAACTTTTGTCCTTCACTCCAAATGAGGCCTTCTTCTTCTGGCAGAAGCTTGTGGTGTTCACTGCCAGCCCTGTCCTGCTACAGCAATACACCGACCAAGCCGGGGGTGAGTAGGAAAGAAGCTACCTCAGGCAAAAAGACTGCAGACTTCCAATTTTTTTACCAAATTCCTGCAGTTCCTCATGAATAAACACCTCTTAGTGTGCTTTTGCCCTTGGTCAACTCTCAGAGCCTTAAAATGACTGTTTCGACACTTGCAATTTTTTAAAAAGATTTTATTTATTTATTTTACAGAGAGAGACACACAGGGAGAGAGGAACACAAGCAGGGGGAGTGGGAGAGGGAAAAGCAGGCTCCCCACCAAGCAAGGAGCCCTGTGTGGGGCTCGATTCCGGGACTCTTGAGATCAGGACCTGAGCCGAAGGCAGACGCTTAACGAATGAGCCATCCAGGCAACCCTTTACTCTGTACATTTAAGTAACATTACAATAATAATTACGCTGTCAGTGTACTAAGGTTTTTTGTTGTTGTTGTTTCCTTTTTAAGAAGGATTTATATGTTTGGAAAACACTGTAGGTTTGTGAGAATTCACAAGGCAACATGTATTTTCTCTCCTTTGAAACTAAATGCCATTTCAGATCAAACACACCGCAATAGGACGAATCACCTAGCATATCTGAATATTGTAAAGTGAAGAAATTCGTTATGAATTTAGTCTCCCATGAGACATTTTTTTGCAGCATATTAATTTTCCATGAAATAAGAAGTAGTGGCAGATTCTCCAGAAAAAGAGTGAATGGGATGAAGTGTTTATGTAAAATGAAAGAGTGTACAGCATCCAATGAAAAATATATACACACATAGTCTTTCCAAGAAACATTTGAAAAGTAAGTTGGTAGTAAAGCTTTATCAGAGACTGGATGGGATAGATTTGATTAAAATTCTTGGTTTTTTACTCATCTGTTTCCTGTAAGAGGATTTTATATCCCTATCACATTGACTTTTGGTTTCTGTATAAGATGCGCTTTGGCCAAATTAATATGAGATGACATGCTGCATGCTGTATTTGAGGAGAAGTTTTATTTTTTTATTTTTTTTTAAAGATTTTATTTTTTTATTTATTTGACAGAGAGCGAGAGATCGCAAGTACATAGAGAGGCAGACAGAGAGAGAGGGGGAGGCAGGCTCCTTGCTGAGCAGAGAGCCCGATGTGGGCCTTGATTCCAGGACCCTGAGATCATGACCCGGGCTGAAGGCAGAGGCTTAACCCATTGAGCCACCCAGGCGCCCCAAGCAGAAGTTTTAGATAATAGTTTTTAACTTGCCTCAGCCTCTTATACTTCTGTCCTTATGCCAACAACATGTCCCAGATGGGAGCTGCTCCTTCAACTAGGAACTCTAAATGGGAATACAAGCAGACCTATAGTTAGGTCCTCTGCCTGGAGAAGAACCTTAGCACCAGGAGCCATCACGTGGTGTGGGTGTAGAAGTAAATGTTTGTGGTTATAAACCTATTAGTTTGGGTTTACTTTTGCAGCAAAAGCTGACTAAAACAGGCATAAAATTGTGACTCTTCAACAAAAGCACTGAATTATCAAAATTAATATTTTTGTACAGCTATGACAGTAACAGAAATCATGTGGGTGGGGTTCCTTTACCTTTAGAGGGTTATCTGAGGGTATAAGACTTTATATATATATACTTTGTGGGTTGGGGATATTCTCAGAAAGGCTGAACCTGAGGTTTGAGAGACTCAAGTGATTGCCAAGTGGGAGAAACACGTTTTGTGAAGAAGGAAAGATGTGTCTAGCAGAGAATCCAGCAGAGGTTTCAAATATGAGACTGAAATTGGAAGTACAAGGGTAGATGGTCCAAATGAAGGTGTTGGTTGTCAGTCAAGTGCACCTTGAATGGGAAACTCGATGAAGCAGTTTTAGAAAGAACAGTAGATAGAATTAATTTTTTTAAAGATCAAGAAAACCAAATGACTGCGAGCTTGAAAGGGAATGGAACACACATAATAAACTGAAAACTTTAATAATTATTTCATTACAGACTTAAAAAAATCATACCTCAAATGATGATTACGTAGTCTTTTATTCAATAGAGGTCACTACTTACCCTCAGATAGAATTGTTTGGAAATCATCAAGGGCTGAAAAAGGTTACCAGAGAGATGGTTCTTCTAACAAAGGCTGTAGAGGTTTCAGCCTATGTGAAAACAACTTATGTTCTTAGCTGGGTTCTGAAAAGTGGAAAGAACTTATAAAAGGAGGGATTGTTATACAGAATTCAATTCAAAATAGAAGAAAAAGGGGGAGGAACTGGGGTAGGGTAAAAAGAGGAAAGGGGAAAGAAGAATGATTGATATTCCTGTATCTCATTTCTTTCCATACATGGAACTCACATCTTTTTGCAAGTGAGATAGACTAAGGTGCCATGAAATCAGAGTCTTGTGATCAATGTGATCTTGATTTGCAGGGGGCTTTGAAACACTCAATGCATTTGATTGCCACTGCTGACCTAGCTACTGATTAACTAAGAGGTGTTTCCAGTTTTTGAAAAGCCCTAACAGAGAACTAAGGTGGGAGGGTGGGCAGAGGAAATCCTTGGTCAATGAAAAGAGATTCATTCATAAAGTTTGTACATCCTGGAGTGGGATCTGATGATACTGACCTTGTTAATAGCCCTAGAAATTGATGAAATAACAGATTTTGGAAATCATCTCTTTCTCCATTTTCCAAGGTCATCACAATGACTTACCTGAAAACACTAAGTACTGATTTCCTGAAAAATTATGATGATTGGATTTCAGAAGGGATTTTCAATTTCAAATAAAATGTCTGCATCACAAGTCTGATATCTCTTGTTAGGTCTCGCCTCATTTTTCTGCAAGTACTGGGTTTTATCATTTTCTGCAAAGTCATCCTAGAATAGTCTTTGTAGAACAGAATAGAATCTACTGCAGAAAAGAGACCTTGGAATTCATCTGATATGCTCTTTCCCTCATCATAATTTTAGAGATGAGAAAACAGAGCCCTGCGAGACTCAAGCTTTAGTTATGCAGAGACGGCACTGTATCTGGATCCTATCTTTTGCCCTCCAAGGTCTTCACATTCTCCCAAGCCATCGCAGATAGTTTGGGATCAAAATATTTCATCCTTGGATTTACGCAGCATCTTTCTTAGTTGTGTTACACAGTCCAACTATCCTTTTGTTGTTTTCTGCTTTATGGTCCTCACATTCATTAAGACACAGTTTGAGAAAAGAGTGGGTCTCACTACTGACTCTTTGTGGTAGTAAGAGAAAAGCATTTTTAAGAGTCAAGTTTGAGATTTGAATGTTCAGTGTGTCTAATTTGAGGCTGTCAGTGACACTGACTTCTACTAGTTATTTAGCACATATGAATCATGTTATAGTTTCAAAATATGCTTCTATCAATAGTAACTTCTTAGCATGAATCAGGCTAATTTTATTATTTCCTCTTCCCCCAAACAGCTTTCGTGGTCACATCACATTTGATGAATGTAATGAGCTGCCCAGGTGCTGAGCTGTCTGAAGCCCTAAAGTGTGCATGGTGTCAGACAAAAGCTTTACGTTCAGTTTAGGGACAATGTCACCTCTGGGATTTCTGGTTGTAAAGGGCAAGGTTGGGATGGGCAATGGAAGGATTCAGGAAGAGGCAGAAGGACAATTGCACTCACTGATGGCAACTGAAGAGTTTACAGGAGCTCTACCTCATCCCTAGTTCCAAGAGTCTTGGGAGACCCTGCTCATCCTGGAAATCTGCAGGGCAGGCTAAAGTTCTGGAGAATGGCCACTGGCAACATTCAGTTCGTCCATGACCAACCCCCCTCACTTCAAGGAGCTCAGGGGAATCCATGGGCGCACTGAAATTCATCACGACACCAACCCTAGTCTGTTCCAAGTTGCTGTTGACCAGAGTGGACACCTTGAGTGTGCCCCTTGGTGTAGTGATTCTGAGCACGAACCTAGAGGCAATTCTAAACCTAGAATAAGAATAAGGCTCTCCTTGGGTATGACTCAAATAGAAAAGCTCTTTGAATCACAACATTTGAATCTGAGTCACTCGCCAGTCTTTTCTCTGTCCTATAAAGGCAATTTAAGCACTGAGGTCTAAACTAGGCTTTCTGATGCTCAGCCTTTCCCCTCTCAGCAACTTCCCATCTCAATTACCCCATGGGAGCAGTAAGATCTCTTTTAGGCATTGATTTTAAAGAAAGACCACTTCATACAAGCAGGTTTGGGGGTTTTGAGGGCTTGGGAGAATCGTTAGTAATTATTGTCTGTTCATGTTGTAAAGCTATGTCTGCCCCTGGGAACCATGGTCTGCCAGTTGGCCCCATAAATCCAGTTACCCTCACCTTTCCTCTTCTTCCTTTCATGCTAAAACAATTCCGATTTTCTGATTTACCAGCAACTTCAGGGGAGTTAAAACAAATAACACCTCACATAAGTTCTGACCCTCCATTGCCACCAATGCACTGATGACGCATCATCGTGAATTATATTTTTAGAGGCTTGCAAGTGTTATATTGGGCTGGCTGGCTCATATTTAGGTCACCTTCCCCACCTCCCCCAAATCCTTCTGATTTTTTAAAGACCTTCTGAGAGTCTACCACCATACTTGCATAAAATTTTTAGTCTTCTAAACTTACACATCTCATACTCCTGTTTAACTCTGTTCCCTTGGTTTCCAAAGACCTGCCTAAAGGACCTGGAACTGTATTACCTGAATTTCATGCTTATGGGACAAACTGAATATATGATTCCAGCGCTAATCCTTTTACACTCTTTCCTAGTTTCAACGATAGCCAGTAGGCCCTTCATTATCTAACGTGTCCCATATCCGTTTTTCCACTCCCTTACTCTTCCCATACAATCTCAAATCTTCAGGTTATCGGATGATGGGCATGGCTGGTCTTCATCACTTAGGGTATGACCTGAATCTTCTTCCATATGATAGGTATTCAAGTGGCAGAATACCTTTTGGAGCTTTCTTTCCTTCCTCCCAACATCCTCTGCTCCCACCGAACCATTCTCAGGCATTCTTATCCATTCCTGGTAGTTTCATAATTCCGGCTGGTATCCTTGTTTCTCACTCTTCTTGTAAGGCCAGCAGTTTGAGCATAATGGCAAAGTGATGTCAAGGAGCTGATACAGGTTTTCTTATCATAATAAAGTGGGGAAGTGAGTGTAGACTTAGGGGTCAAATTTTTTTTTAAAGATTTTATTTATTTATTTGACTGAGAGAGACATAGTGAGAGAGGGAGCACAAGCATGGAAAGTGGGAGAGGGGGAAGCAGGTTTCCTGCTGAGCAGGAAGCCCCATGCTGGGCTTGATGCCAGGACCCTGGGATCATGACCTCAGCGGAAGGCAGAGGCAGACGCTTAAAGACTGAGCCATTCAGGTGCCCCTAGGGGTCAAATTCTTTTTCTTTAATTAAGATTTTATTTATTATTTGACAGAGCACAAGTAGGCAGAGCAGCAGACAAGAGGGAGAGAGAGAAGCAGTCTCTCTGCTGAGCAAGGGGACCGCCAAGGGTCTCCATCCCAGGACCCTGGGATCATGACCTGAGCAGAAGGCAGCCGCTTAACCCACTGAGCCACCCAGGCCTCCTAAGGGTCAAATTCTAACAGAATTCTCTCCCTTCTGCTCAGAGAATTCCGTGGTCATCTGGTCCAAAATGGTTTATTACCACTGATGTCGCTGCTGTTGGGTATTCTCATTTCCTTGCTTTGGGGCCGGGGGGGGGGGGTGTGTTACTTTTTTTTTTTTTTGTATCAGATTCAGAAACCAAGAAAGTAGCCAATGGAAATAAAGAAATGGAGATTGAAAGGCAGGAACTGTTAAAAGAGCAACAGAATGACTGTAAAGGGAAAACATTAAGCTTAGGAAATAGTACAAAGCGCAGGTGTAAAACAGCAAGGCTACATGAAAGTGTAAGGAATTACACTGTGTCTCGTTTGGGGGAAATGACTCTGAAAACAGCTCTCCGGTTAGCTGGAGCTTTGCGTTGTCGGGGAGAGGAGGATACCTGCACAATGAAAACCATCTGTCCTCCTCATGGTAGCCTTAGCACCCAGCACAGTGCCTAGGCACAGAACAGTTGCGTGAGAAATACAGCAGGAGCCAAAGTACCCAGTGTTTTCAGAAAAACTACACATTTCTGTGACACAGCCACTTCCGTGCCCGGCACGCTCCATCCATGGCAGGATCTGTGGGGGAAAGGACCTGACTTAAAGGAGAGTCGAGGGCATCACTGGCTACGGTTCGTTCGGCTGCGCGGAGGGTGCAGACGCGAAGAGGAAATAAGCTCAGCTGAGCAGATACGAGGCCAGCCTTGAAGTGTGCCTTTTACATGGTCGTCTGTCACGCTCCTATCCAACTTCTGTCTCCACCTCGTGGAACACCTGGCAACCGAGGAGTTAGCCAGGGGGCAGTTCTGTGGTTGTAACAGGGAGGCTCTTGGGGGCAGCACATCTCCTCTTCCTTGCCTCTCTCGCCCGCACCTGCCGCGCTCGGCCCCTCTCGCCTCCGCCAAGATGCCGAGGTCGAAGCACGTTGCTGTGCGGTGCTGAAACGCTCCCAGAATGAGCCTCCCACGCCCGCTCCCTAACACCAACGAGAGCCGGGGCTCGCCTCTAGGATCCCTGTGGGGGCTCGTGCGTCCTCCTTAGGCTTTTTCCCCCTCCCCAACTCCAGGCCCGCGTCTCCGGCCCACGCCCGCCACTCGAGGGGCGTCCCCGGGTCGCCGCGGTCCTCCGCGCCCCGGGGCACCCGGCTGGGGGATGGGGCGGAAGGCGGGAAGCCGAGCGGTGGGCGCCGGAGCTCGCGCGCCACGCTGCCCCGCGCGGGATTTGCTGCCTTCAGCTGCAGCAGCTGCGGCGGCGGTGGGAAGAGGGGTGGAGGGCGGTGAGGAGGGCTGGAGCCCGGGCCAGGAGGGAGGAAGAGGGAGGGAGGGGGGCCGGGAGGCTGTGCCAGGCGAGCCGGAGGGGTGCGCAGCGCTCCCCCGCCCTCCTTCCGGGAGCGAGGATGCAGACTCTGAAACTGGCGCTGCTGGGCTGAGGCAGAGGCAGGGGAGTTGCAGCGCGCGCGGCTCGGTGAGTGTGTCTCCTGAGCGCGGAGAGGCGGGGGGAGGCGGAGGACGAGGAGGAGGAGGAGGAGGAGGAGGAGGGGGAGAATGCCCGGAGCCGCCGTCGCTGCCGCCGCCGCCGCCGCGATGCTCCCGGCTCAGGAGGCTGCCAAGCTGTACCACACCAACTATGTGCGGAACTCGCGGGCCATCGGCGTGCTGTGGGCCATCTTCACCATCTGCTTTGCCATCGTCAACGTGGTGTGCTTCATCCAGCCCTACTGGATTGGCGACGGCGTGGACACCCCGCAAGCCGGCTATTTCGGGCTCTTCCACTACTGCATCGGCAACGGCTTCTCCCGGGAGCTGACCTGCAGGGGCAGCTTCACGGACTTCTCCACGCTGCCCTCGGGCGCCTTCAAAGCCGCCTCCTTCTTCATCGGCCTCTCCATGATGCTCATCATCGCCTGCATCGTCTGCTTCACCCTCTTCTTCTTCTGCAACACGGCGACGGTGTACAAGATCTGTGCCTGGATGCAGCTCACCTCCGGTGAGTGCGCGCTCACCTCGGTGGAGGCGAGGGGGACCGCGGGGCGCCTGAGCCCGGAGGGGCGGGAGTGGGAGGGACGGGGGCCGTGCGCGCCGCCGGGTGCCGAGCAACTTAATCCGCTCAGGCGTTGGGGGTGGGGGCGGGAGCCCTGGGAGGCCGGAACCCCCGGGGTTCCCCAGCCCGGCGCTGGCGCCTTGTCCCGGGCTTTCCAGAACCTCCCGAGCGCCGGGGACGCCACCCGGGGGGACGCGCGGGAAGAAGGGCTGCTTGTTGGGCCGAGTCCGCCCGGAACTGAGGATGGGGAGAAGAGGCCGGCCGCTTAGGGTGCGAGCCGAGGGACTAAGGAGGGGCTGACACAGCCTGGCGGAAAGCGGATTTGGAGAGGTTGTAGTGTGGAGAGAGTCAGGCTGCTCTGTCCCTCTCTGGGACTGTTTCTGTCTTTGCTTCAGGAGGGGGTGGTGCTGGAGTGAAACTGCTTCACTCTGTCCCGGGCAGTTACAAAAAATGCATCATCCATCTGGAAATGAGTAAATGCTAATTCTGTTTTGGGTTTCACCCTTTTAAGCAAAATGGAGCTTAGAATGTTCCTTAGCGATTCCCCAACTGTCTAGTCAGTCCTCCGTTTGCTTCCCTGTCAGCAAAGGTCCTTACACCAAATCCTTCAACAGAGATCTTGAGGGAATCAAGATTTCTCAAGATCTCGTTTTGGGAAAGTGGCTTTAGAGAGGATGGGTGGAGAGGAAAACTCCTTTCAGTAGCATTTCTGATGACTTTTTGCCTGTGGAGGATAGATTGTTGCTAGCTGGAGGATATGAAAGTACTTTTTCTGAGCATCAAAGTTACTTCTAACCCAGAAAGGATGGGGATGCATTTCCCAGTGGCTTTGGAGAATCCTGAAACAAAACTGACTCCTTTCTCTGCTTCCGGTGATGCGGATTCCCACTCTGCTAGCCACCTTGGATGCCCTGCCTTCTAAAGGCAGCCTCCCTCCTAGGACACTTGACACCCTCCTGGCCCCACGTTGTTGGGTCTTTTTGATTTTATGGGTGATCTGGTTGTGAAAGAATATAGGATATCTCAGGCAGTCAGACTAATTTGTGTTTTGTTCTATTTTGTTTTAATTTTTATTTGTTTTTAGTTTTAAAAGCTGTTACCTTAAAGATTTGGTACTTATCTTTCTGCCTGGGGAGGTTTTCTGGGGAATAGGGATTTGATCCCTGAGTTTACCAGAGTGTTGTACTTAAAGGTGCTGGACAAAAGCATTAAGATTCATGATCTTATATTGCTCATTGATATGAGAATCTTGTGGGAGACTAAGCTTGTATTAGGGAAGTATTTGCTTTGTATGAAGTGTGTTTCAGCTGATTTTGATTTGCCATGTTCTGGGAACACGTGGGAGTGAAAGGCAAGAAGCAAGCACCAGCAGAGAAACACGCCCTTCCCCCTCCCCCATATTGTTATCCTCCTGAAATGCTCCAAGCACCCCACAGACGCCCTCTGTTTTATATATAATGTTGACTTCTTTGACCATTTCAGAAGCAGACTAACTTTGAGATTTGGAATAAATTCACATATTACAGTTGTTCTTGACATTTGGTTCTGGTTTGACTTTGAAGACAATAGGACATTGAGGATGCAGATGTTTTAGAAAAAGAATTGACCCTGCACAGCTAATTTTAATTTTTCCAAGTTAAATGACCTATTTAGACTGAGGATTCAAGTTAGATTGTTTTTCTGAAGGTCTGAAAGTAATTTGCAGGTGATTTCTCAACAACATATTTTAAATATTTTATTTTTATGAGTTTCTGTACTCTAAACCCAAGTTTTTTGGTTTTTCTTTTATTTTAAAAAGGAAAGAAAACTATCTTTGGGAAGAATTCCCAGCTTTGAAGTTAATACACCTACAACTATTAAAGTTTTTTTTTTTTTTCCTTTCTTTTTTTCTGGAATAGAGCACACAGGAATCATTCTGGGATAGTGAAATATGATGTTGTGTTTCCAAAAGTTTGACATAAATATACTGTCCTGTTTCCCATATGTCAGCCTAAAATGTGATGATGGCCTGTGTACTAAGGAAGATATTTGGACATTTTTAGACTTCATTTTTGGAGGAGTGCAGGTCTTTAAATTCTAGGCAAACTTTCTAAAATCTTTATTTGCAATTTATTTGGTATTTTATTCTGGATAAACCACAGAAGGACATAATTTTATTAATACAATTTATTAAGGAAGAATGATTATGATGACAGGCAGTTAAGAACCAAAGTCAATTTGATCAAAGTCAAAGGTTTTTAAGGAATGGGTTATAGAAGATATTTTTGGAGAATGTCACATTTAACATGGTTTTCTTTTTTAAAGTCTCATGGCACTAATAAGAAATTTAGCATAATGGAAGCTATTTCCAAAGTTTAGGTTCTGACCTTTAAACTATTCCTCTTCGATGTTAAGCCTTCTGGTACTTATAATTTAACTGTACCTAGGTTAATCTCAAATGCAATTTGCAAACTGTGAAAGATGAGACTATTTGCTTATTAGAGACTGTTTAACCCTCACTGGAAGTCAGACAACTAACTTGTGTATTTAGGTATCTAAGCATTTTCACATAGTAACATTGTAAGCCAGAGCCAAGTAGAACATAAAATCCCATATGAAATGTTAAGAAGATGATGAAGCAGGAGATTCAGCACCAAGAGTTGTCCTTTTTATGATTCTGAACAATGAACTAGAAAAAGTACTTAATTTATTGCATCTGAAAATGATGTTGCTCTTCTATCTAGATATGTGAAGCACATATAATTAATGGTGCTATTATGAACACCTTGCCCTGTCCCTCTCACTCTTCCCTGTAAATCATTATTAACCTCAGTAGAGTGAAGCTGCTGAATTAGGAGCTAATATGTCATACTACTTCTGGATGTAATCCTATACTTATGGACCATGCCTAATATAAAGATTGAAGACATAAAAATAATACATAAAATAAGCAATAGCAATCAGAGATGCATAATTTTCCTAATCTACAAAGAGACTTGAGAAGAAAAGAGACATTACTTTTTTCTGTATGATTTCTCTAACTCTAAGAGGAAAACTCTTTTCTTTGAAAAGAAAAGAGACGTTACTTTTTTCTGTATGATTTCTCTAACTCTAAGATCTGTAATTGGTCAAGTAGGGTAATAAAGTCCAGATTTTTTTTTTTTTTAATAATCAGGATGGAAAGGGAATTTTGTTTCTCTGGGAACTTGGTTCTCTGTTTCCATATTCTTGTTCTTTAAATCAGTGTTTCGGTCTGTTTTCAAGTCTATTAATAGCCAGGTCTCATAAAAGTGTTGTTTTGTTTATTTGTTTTATTGACTATAAGCCATGTCTGGAATTGTTTCCAGAAGCCCAAGTGTTAACCATTGTAGATCAAAGAAATCTTTTTTTTTTTTTTTTTTTTTTTTAAGAAGGTAACTCTTGATCTTGGGGTTATAAATTTGAGTCCCACACTGGGTGTAGAGATTACTGAAAAATAAAAAAAATCTTTAAAAAACAAAATAAGCTAAAGCATTAAGATACAATTTACGGTTTTTTAGATATCCACGATGGATTTCCTGGTTAAAAGCAGCAGATGAGGAAATAATTGCTGTCTTCTGTGAAGAAGGGGCACCAGACCCATGTTGGCTTTCTTTATTCAGGAAGGATAATGTTAGGAGAAGGGATTGCATTTGCCATATCCCTCCCCTCTTGTCATTTGGAGTATACCAACAAGAAGGGCCACCAAGATGGCAGGGGTTAAGGGCTGAATTGCTTAGTCACTTTCCCCAGGTCTGTACCCTTAGATTTCCCCCTGCTCTTTTTAGCCAACTTGCTTTCTTAAATTGTATAACTTTGTTGCTTGGATGAGATGAGAATCATCAGGAGGTAACCACTGCATTTCTAAGCCTGCAAGGAGAACCTTTGCAGTGTTATATTGATACTATCTCATGGCACCTTGTTCTTAAAGTACTTAACAACATTTGAGATGATAAATGTGTTTGTGTGTTTGTTTAATGTCTGTCATCTCCAGTACATGGAGAGGTCTATAAAACCATGTCTGTTTTTCTTTATATTGTATAAAGATCAAGATCATGGACACTGGAGTAAAAAGATGTGGGTTTCCACCGTAGGTCTGACACTAAGTGTAAGACCCAGGGTAATAATTTCCCTGGACTTCAGTTGCTCGTCTGCCAAGTGGACATGTCCTTACCTCAGGGGACTGGTTCAAGGATTAAAGAGCTAATGTGTCTGCTGAGATCAGTGCCTGGTGCAGAGTAAGCGAGAGTTAGGTTGTTCGTGTGCTATTACTGCTCTGTCTTAGGTATGTCATATACCAAATAGTAGATATTCAATAAATTGTTGTTACTGAATAGAAGAAAGGATGAATGATTAATGGGGTAAAAAGTGAAAGGAGAGATTTAAAATTTCCCACACACCATGTTGAGAAGTGAATGTCATATATTCTTTGAAGCCATGACGCTCATCTTCCTCATTGGTTTGTGGCATCAGTAATGGCATTAAAGGATCTCTTCCAGCATTCTTTGGCAGCGGTGATCGTGACATGACAGCTGAATTTGTGATGCACTTCTTCCCCATTGGGGCTCTTAAAGCGGGGATAATGATCTTTAGTACAACCATAGGACATAATCAATTGTATTTTAGGATTCAGCAAATTTTTCCTTACTGTTTGATTTCTCATGAAAAATGTCATTCAAAGTGGAGGTTTTATGTAAGACCAGGTTTTCATAAGAGCAGGGACCCCATTCCAGCCTGAGTTTTCTTACATACGTTCAGGAGCAATCCAGACAGAAGAGGATGTGTCTTCTAGGTTTTCCTTTTCTCTTTCTGGGCATCACTGCAGTGGTTTTCTTGGACATGCCAGGGAACCTGCCCCAGACCTGCTCAGATGGGTGGCCTTGTGTGTTCAGAGTTGTGATGCAGGTCTCCAAAGAGGGGACCAGATTGGGATGGACTAGACCTCGGGACCACCACCAATTTTTACTGTCTGGTTTGTGCTAGGCATATGAGAAAGTGAGGTTTTACCTCAAAGGGCTGCTAACCCATCCTACATTCAGAGTTGCAGAATGACTTTAAAGGGGGCTTTTTCCAACACTAGCGCATTCCAAACCCTTGCCCACATGCAGTGGGATGAGAATACAATGGGTGAGGACAGTTTTCACTCTCTAACGACATGTTCTAGTTCTAAGAATTTTCTATTTACCAAGTCAAACTTTTAAGAAAGTGATTCAAAATGAGAATTTAGAAACTTTTTTTTTCTTTTTTGGTTATATGCAGTGTGACAGGGATCTGACAATTGAAGAAATGTTGAAAAATATATTAATGTGAATGTCAAAACAAATGATTTTTAGAACTGTGAGATTTTAAGTGAACATCTGTGAAAAATAACAGACCCTGTATAACCCATGTGGTATATTGTTAGGTGTTCTCTTCCTTTGGCGCGAGGCTGCACCTTTAACAGCTTTTGAGAAATGTTAACAAGGTGTTCACATATTCTATTACATAATACATACATACATACATACATACATACATAAATGTTTAACCATAATGTGGTATCAGGGGCTTGGCATGAAAACAATTATTTGGTGATTAACACTTATGTTCGGTAAGATGGGATCAGAGAATCCGGATGGCCAGGCCAGTGTATTGCATTTTATGTAGATACTTTAGAAATCTTTCCAAGTGAGCAAAGTTTTCATGAAGGAAAGAGGAGAGCCAAGCAGACAGCTGTGGGTGGGTTGGGTGGCTCAGTGCCCTTCCGTGTGTGGTGCGAGGCTGTGGGGAAAGGAGTAGAGAGAACTCCAGATCACACTGGCGTGAAGCAAAGAGCAAACACCCTGAGAGACTTCTAAGTTGGGGGCCTCATAACATGATCACTGGGAGAGATTTAAAGTGTAATTTCCATAATATATCTGAACTTTGAGGGTCAGCACCAGCTTTAACTAATGTGATTTTTGCCTATAATGAGTCAACTGGAATTTTTATTTGATATAAGGAAAGACTGAGGAGCTGACCTTTATTCTTAATAATAACAAAAAGGTATTAATAATGATAGAACGTAAGAGGTTGGTTCGTATAGCAAATGGGAGGTAAGTTATTTGATGGCTCAAACGCAAAACTGTTAGGAAAAGTCATTGGGGCATTTCAAAAAAGAAATAAACAAAACAACCTCTGCTAGCATTCTTAATGTTTGCATAATTAATATTATGCAGCTGTGCTTGTGATGCTGTGATGCTCCTACTGTGCAGGTGAGAGCGTCGTTCCTGGTTTACACGGTCCTAACTGTAATCTTGAACACATTTCTCATCTCTTCTGCTAAAATGAAACAGAAAAACGAGTAGTTTGCAAGAGAAAGATAATTTTTGGACCACCATGGACATGAACTCTGTGTAACTGCTACTGGAGAGAATGAAAGGAGTAAACCTTTTCGAAGTAGGGTGCAGGCCTGGGATCGCCACGCTGGGTCTCGCTTACCTGGATTCTGCCATCTTTCCCACACAAGTGAAACCAGATGTGCGGCACTGTAGGGACTGTTCTGTGTGCTGGATAGGAGAAAGGATCTTAAGTGATAGGCAGAGTGAAAGTAGGCTAATTGCCTGAAATTTTGAGTTTATGACTTCTCAATGAAAGGGCTAGTGGCAGAATAGTGAAAGGTAGTGAAGAAATTAGTGATAAATGATTGTCGGTCAGAAAAGAGGTCTCAGCTCAGAAACAGGCAGAACTTAAAGAATCAAGAGAGTTCTCATTTGTCCACTTAGAAAACAATGGCTCACAGAGCGTCTGTATAGAAGGCATCACAGGCCCATTTGCTTAAGTGTCTGGAGACACCTTGTGGAAATTGTCTTGGGGGGGGGGCGGTGATGGGGGATGGGCAGAGTGCTCTGCATCTCCCTTTTCTGCTTTAATGAAGATCAGGAGTGAGGTTGCAAAAATCAAAATGGGAAATGTGTATCATCATTGAAAGAAGGCTCAGTATTTGAGAAACAGGCAAATAGATCCAGCTGTGGAGAATGACAGGGAGGGCTAAGGGTGACACCAATAACGGAAGTATGAATAGAAAAGACGAGAAGAAATTCAAGGTTGCAAAGCCTGTGGCATTTGATAACATTAAAAGCCTGTTGAGGTTGATATCATCAATGGCTTAAAAAAATATGCTGGCACAGGACAAGCAGTGAGCTGGAATATGCATTACAGTGCAAAACTGTGTGCAAATCGCAATTCCCAAGAAGGAAAGATTAAGGCTGTGCTGCCCCCCACCCTGCCCCACCTCTCAGGAGTTACAATAAATTCTAATACCAAGCTATTAAAAAAGAGAGAGATGATCGAACTTCCTTTATAGCAGATGAAAATATGGAGGATTAAAATAAGCTGACCAAAGAAAGAAAAGGTCATTGTGAAACTTGGTTAATAGAATTCCTATAGTTTCTCTTTGAAAGTCTGGTTGCAGGTTGTGAAGCTAAATTGATTTCTATAATGCCTTTAATGGGGAACGGGGAGTATTTAGGATAAATATATTTACAGAGCATTTTAAGAACATGGATAATCGTTGCAAGCTAGACTAGTTAAATTTAAGATTTGGATAATTAAAAACCAGCAAATTGCGGATCTGTGTAATGTCAAATATTAGTTAATGGAATATCTACTTTTGGGTCCCCCAAAAGTTGGGTACCCCAATAATGGGTCCGTGATTAAAGGAGTGAGACTGATACAAAGTGAAGGTCAAGCAAAGCTTTATTTCGTGCCAAGCATCAGGAATCAGACTGACCATCAGACAGACTGGTTGGGGCCGCCCCTACAGAGAGGACGACGACTCCCTGCTTTCCAGACTAACTTTTATAGAGCAAAGGCCATGTGGTTGGGCCTGGCCACACACAGGTGGCCCATGAGATTGTAACACACACACAGGAAACTCCACAGTGATGCTAGGCAACCAACTGAATTACAATTTCCCCTATTAGACATTTGAACCAGCCTATCACACCTTGGTTAGGATTGGCACCAAAAGGCTCCCAAAGGGTGGGGCCCATACTTTGGTAGCTAGGAGACAGTATGCGCCCCCACTGATTGAATACCTCCACCTGGCCTGACCCACCCTTGTACTTGGACTCTGTTACCTGGGACTGGTTTCCTGGACTTGCTTTTAAATAAGTTCCCCTGGGGGGTGGGGGGGAAGGTCAATTTAAGCTTTACAGCAAAATGGCAGTTCAACCGGGGTGGGGCCGCTCTGGCTGAAGAGGACCTTACACTACATTTTAACCAGCTAACTGGACCAGAAGTAGCACCGAATAGTTGGCATTTCTTAAAAACCTTCGTGGAGAAAAGAATGCTGCACTGAAGTTTTACAAACTCCGGCTGGTGACCCTTTGATGAGTCAGGACATCAACTGAGTAGATCATGATCAACATTGACGCTTGGATGAAAACACTGGAAAATACGAATGTAATGCAGACACTAAGGGTTTCGTGAGACATTTATTTCTTAAAATATTTACGTACATGTATGTGGACTAGATTACAATGTATAATGTATTACTCACCTGTGAGCTGCAGTCAAAATGTTTGAAAGACACTGTTCTAGAGAAAAGATGATTGTGTGAATTTAGAAAAATAAGTATCTCTTCTTTGGACAATTGTGGAAGTTTTGCCCTAATTCATAGGTAATTTTGTATCAGAGGGTAGATTATATAAAATATACTTAACCTAAGCATATTTGAGACATTTTTCTTTGCTTTTCTTTCTTTCATTAATTACCTTGGATGCTGATGTCTCCCCATTAGATTGCAGGTGGATTGAAAAAGGGAATTATTTTTCCAGCTTTGTTTCGACTGGACATTCATGCTATGAAAAATGACATGGTCCACCTCTAAGCAAACATTTAAACAAGTGTACTTAACCCAGTGCCAAATGGATATAGACTGAAAAGCGTTTAAGAGTTGGAAGGATGTTAATAATTATTTAGCCGTCTCTTCATTTTCTAGGTAAAGGAATAGTAATGGAAAATACTATCGAGCAACTACCATTTGCAAAAAACATTTAGTTTAGTATATTTAGCCTTCACAGTAATTCTACAAGGTTGTATTGTTATACCCATTTTGCAGATGAAGAAATTGAGGCTTAAAAAAATTGTTCAAGGTCTCTGCCAGTGAGTGGTTTGAACCCAAATCAGACTTTACCCCTTCCCTGCAGAATATTGCCTCTAAATGTGAGAGAAATTAGGAGTCTTGCCAAAATTACACGTTGGTGGACTTGAGACTAACACATCTGATTCCCCGGGGCAGTTCTAGTTCTACTTTCTTTTGTCTCCCAACTTGATGTGCATTTGCTTAGTGTATGTTTTCAATATGCATTTTCACCATGCTGTATCAAGGGAGGGGACGAGTGTTTACAGGGAAAATAATTGCCAAATGTTTACCAGGCTTTTCTCTTCAAGCCTGCTTAGGAGTGGCAAGGTATTCCTTGTCTCTATCTTTTCATTTCCCTGAGCCAGAGCTTGGGTGGTTCTCTACCCACAGCATTGTCTTGCTTACACCTCTGATCTCGGTGCTATTATTCTTAGACTGAATTCCTATAGGCCAAGGGCTCTGTCACTCATTCCTGTCCTGCATCAAATGCGGAAATGTTCCTAATAGATTTGCTTCCCAGTGGCGGTGATCAAGTTGATGATGCCTCTGGACAGGATCACCACGTCACAGATGCAGTTCCAGGAAGGTCAATAATAGAGTTGGACAGCTTCTGGAGGCATCAGGGTGGGGAAGGGGAACTGGGCGTGTGGTCAGAAGATGCGCATCTTGGCTTGGCCACTTACTGGCTGGATGACTTTGAACAAGTCATCTAACTACTCTCGGCTTTCCATTTTCTTCACCACTTTCATTTTTTAAAGATGTATATAATTGTGTTACAGATACATAAAAAGAGATTGCAAGCTATGGACATTAAAAATAAATCATCTGCCAATTAGTAGTTGCTGTGCATTTACCTACAAAGTAGATGTTAGAAAACCCATCAAAGTTAGGGCACAATTAAAGGAGAAAGCACATAAAGAAGCATCTTAGACAGACAGGTATCCAGAGTTAGATTTCCTCAATATCATGAGACTTTAAATAAAAATACCTATCTATTAGGATTCTCAGGATTGTTGAATTAATGCATGTGAAATACTTATAATTGGATCTGGCACTCAGTAAGCCCTCAATAAATATTAGCGATGTCTACTGTTACTACTGTTACTGTACCACCACCAAAGAGAGCAGGGCTGGAGGAGTGGGTAGGATTCAGAAAATTTAGTAGACAGAAAAACTGAACTCAAAATACCCAACTTAAGGACAGTTTCGTTTCACTACTTGTATAGGCCAGACCTTCCTCGTTCAGGGGATCCAGTAAAAAGTGGTTGTGAGAGCCTTTTAGAAACTGCACGGTGTTCTAGAAGTGCCATCCTCAGCTCTGAGTTTAGGCTGGTGTCCACAGGGTCTGGCCCTTCCATCTTTTTTGTCTGGGTAATGAGTCAAAGGAACAAAAATGTATTTTGGAGATAGTTTTGAACTGTTTAATAACTTAGGCTAAACAAACTTAAAAAGGGAAGCCATGTTTTGAAGGCTTTGTGGACTGGATGATCTTTTGATTATGTCAAGACCCTTACAAGTATTTAGGCATTCTTATTAAGTTCCATCCAAATGATAGGGAAATTTTTATCGGATATTACTCAAATTATTTCCTCTTGACGGTTATCAAAAGCAACCTTGAATATTCTTGATCATTAGTAACGTCACGTAACGGGAACAATTTAGAAGTAGCATTTTTTTTCTGTGTGGTTTTAAATGTAGCTGTAATATATTGAAAATTAGGTTTCTCCATATTGTATCTGTGAGTCTTCATTTTTTCTTTCTAAGCAAAGAAAGTAGTGATTTAAGATTCTCAGATTAATGCTCAAATGGAGATTGTTGCTCCCTTTTTCATTAGCATGTTAATTCCGTGAATTTCCTTAGCTTTCCTAAAGAAGGTAAGAAAAACTACCTCAACATTGCTTCCTACTAATATTTTCATTTCAAGTTTAAAGTCATCAGCTTTTGTAAGAAGAGAGTATCAGTTTGTTAGACCCGAACACTGAATTGAATAATGAACAAATTAACATTCTCTGCTCCGCATAGTATCAAGATCCCATTTGTAGTAAATATCCAGAGTTGATGTTGACGGGAGAATGTATTAAGTAGGAAAGCTCCCTCAGACTCTGCTTTTAGACATGCTGGTGAAGAGATGTTTGGTGAACGCTGTCGAGCAGTGTCCCAACTGTATCTTGGAGGTCGTAATGAATAGCTCCTCTCTTTCTGACCTTTCTCTCAGTCTGCAGGAAGGGACTCTCCCAGCAAAATGAACTCACAGTGGGGAAATGGGCAGGGATCTACGTAGCCCTTCACTTTACTGAGACCCCTCCATTGAGTGCAGGATGGGCTCTAGAGGGAGCTCCAGCCCTGTCGTCTTGTGTGTCTCAGAACTTTCCCTATTACAAGGTCAGGTCCAGAGTCATTTCCCCCGATACTCCTTGCAGGGTAACAATTTAGAGGGTAGAGAGTGGAGGATAAAATATGAAGGGGAAAAAAGAAAAAGAAAGGGGATCCATTCAGAATACATGTAGGAGAAGGGAGAGCTTCTTTATCTGCCCCCAAAAGTCAACTCCTCCTGGACTTTTCTGCAGCCCTTTGTCTTTATATAAACCCTTTGAAATGAACACTCTGTAACTTATCCAACCTTTTAATAAGCTGGTGGGACTTTCCGGGGGGCCTGTTTTTGTAAAGGACTCATTGGGATGGTCTTTCCCTCTCAGAACATTTTGGCTACTTTTTTCTTAGCCTGGAGATGGACACTTTGGAATAACTTGGACATCATTGGAGAATTAGCAGGTCACTGGAGACCTAGTATAGGAGGTTACTGGAGAATTCAAAAGAAGTAGAGGAATTCAGAAGTGCAGAATTGGAAATAGCTGTTTGATCTTGGTGGTCATGAACTATGCATCATGGTTGGATCTCTGTACCAGCCTGAGCATGTTTTGGAAATGAAAAAAGTAGAATTGGAAATTACATTCTTTGGGAAATTTTAGGGACTGTTCAGAGTTTAAAAATAATGTTTACAGGAACTCAGACCATGGACCCTAGCCATAGGCAAATAATATTCCATGTGCTGAGATGGAAAACTGGACACCTGATTTCCTTACTAGCTCCTACCTACATATATTAATCTCCATTTCCTTATAAATTATTATATTTGTAAATGTTATTATATTATATGGTATAGTATAAATTAATACTGTAAAATATTAGGAATAAATAAATATAAAGATCTATGAAGCAAAATAAAAAGAAAGAATGAGTGTCTGCTGCTGTACTTACACACAGTTGTCTCCACTGGAAGCCACTCAAAGAACACACATATTCCTTTCTTTTCTTCTTCTTCTTCTTCTTCTTTTTTTTTTTAATGGGACCTGAACTCAATCTGGTTTTTATTTTATCTCTGGGAACCTGAAGTGCAGAAAGTTCTTTAGAGGAAAATTCAGAAAGCACACTTCCTGCTCAATGGCAATCCTTTTTTCCCCATCTCATACTCAAAAAGTACTTTTAAAAATCCTCACCAGAATTCCCCATTTTTAGACCTGATGCCCCCACTCTGGGCCCAGTGCCCACTAAAATGTCTGTGTCCGAACAGGCCAAGCAGAAACTCTGGAACTCTACTGGTACTGTGGTTCAATATAGCACACTAACATCTCTGTGGGACCTCTTTAGAATTTGGGGGTTGAGTTTAATATGCATACAACAAAGGGGAATATTCTGCAATCAATAGGAGTTCATTTGACAAGGGCTGTTACCTTCCACTGTGTACTACTAAAGAATTGATTTTTTTACAAAAGGTTTCTAAAAAACCAACCTAGTGATGGTGAGAGGTGGTCCCTGAACACTAAAGTTTTAATCATGATAGATTCGTTTAGGAAATAGAATGAGTCTCACATACAATTCTTCCTCTCTAAGTCTCATGGTGACATGAGCAGTTCCTTTGGAATTGATTCCCAAATGCGTTAAAGTATTATCTAAGTTTAGTGTAGAAATATGACTTGCACGGAGGCAAGCTTGAACTTGTCCAATGAAAGACAAGGTGATTTAAATTTCTACTGTAGTTACCACATTATTCAGACTAGCCATCATTCCAGTCTGGCCAAACAATTGCAGAATGAATCATGGTTTCAGTTCATCTGCAAACACATTATGAATATATACTTTGTGTGTCATGCCTGTGTGGCTTTGTGTGTAAAGTTTGAAAAATAATAAAATGAACACTTGTGTACCACTTTCCTGATGATATCTGCCCAGAGGTAGTCACTTCCCTGAGTTTTGTGTTATTAACCTACGTTTCTTATAGTTTTGTCACTAATGTGCATCTTCTCGTGTCACAGGTTGGTTTTTTTTACTGTTTCTGGTCTTTTTTTTTTTTTTTTTTTAAGATTTCGTTTATTTGAGAGGGAGCAAGAGACAGCACAAGTGGGGAGGAGAGGGAGAAGCAGCCTCCCCCTGACGAGGGGCTCCATCCCAGGACCCTGGATTCATGACCTGAGCTGAAGGCAGATGCTTAACCGACTGAGCCACCTAGGCACCCTACTGTTTCTGTTTTTAAGGGAAATGCTTTCAGTATTTCTCTGTTGAGTGTGACCTATCCAAGAGATGCAAATACTATTTATTAGGTTAAGAAAGTTCACTTTCCTTCCTCCATTGATAAGAAGTTTTTAGATTTTGAATGTATGTTGAATTTTATTAAATGTACTTTCAGTACCTACTGAGATGGTTAAATGAATTTTTGGAATTAATCAATACCGATGAGATAGTTATAATACTGGATTTTCTAATATTAGTGCGTTTTAAAAACAAAGCCAACTTTCATGCCTATCATGAGACTCAGTCTCTAATATCTTATTGTTTTTCAAAGTATTTTCATGAGTAAGGTTGTGTGTTTTTTTTGTGGTTGTTTATTTGTTTTCATTGTCATACATCTTTATCTAGTTTAGGTATCAGGGTTATGTAAAATCCATAAAAGTAGTTTAGAAGTCTCTTTCTCAGGGCGCCTGGGTGGCTCAGTGGGTTAAGCCTCTGTCTTTGGTTCAGGTCATGATCCCAGGACCCTGAGATTGAGCCCCACATCAGGCTCTCTGCTCCGCAGGGAGCCTGCTTCCCCCTCTCTCTCTGCCTGTTTCTCTGCCTCCTTGTGATCTCTCTATCAAATAAATAAGTAAAATTTAAAAAAAAGTCTCTTTTTCCGTTCTTTGAAAGAATTTGTGTATAATTGGAATTATCTCTTCCTTCAGTATTTATTTATTTATTTATTTATTTAAAAGATTTTATTTGTTTATTTGACAGAGAGAGACACAGCAAGAAAGGGAACACAGGCGGGGGAGTAGGAGAGGGGGAAGCAGGCTCACCGCTGAGCGGGGAGCCTGACGCAGGGCTGATCCCAGGGCCCTGGGATCCTGACCTGAGCCAAAGGCAGATGCTCAACTGACTGAGCCACTCAGGTGGCCCTTCCTTGAGTATTTAATAGAATTATATTGTAAAACTGTCTGGGCCTGGTATTTTTTTTTTTAAGATTTTGTTTTTATTCATTTGACAGAGAGAGAGAGAGAGAGATCACAAGTAGGCAGAGAGAGAGGGGGGAAGCAGGCTCACCGCTGAGCAGAGAGCCCGATGCGGGGCTCGATCCCAGGACCCTGAGATCATGACCTGAGCTGAAGGCAGAGGCTTAACCCACTGAGCCACCCAGGCGCCCCTGGGCCTGGTATTTCTTTATAGGAACATTTTAAAATTACTGATTACATTTCTTTAATTGTCTTAGAGTCAGTCAGGTTTTTAATTAAATCTTCAGTTACTTTATACAGATATATTTTTCCTTTCTTTTTTTTTTTTAAGATTTTATTTATTTATTTATTTGAGAGTGAGAGCACAAGCAGGGGGGAGGGCAGAGGCAGAGGGAGAAGCAGACTCCCCTTAAGCAGGGAGCCTGATGCAGGATTTGATCCTAGGACCTTGGGATCATGACCCGAGTCGAAGGCAGATGCTTAACAGACTGAGCCACCCAGGTGCCCCTAAAGATACATTTTTCTAAGAATTTGTCCATTTCATCTACGTTGTCAAATTTATTGGCATAGAGCTTTTCATACTATTTTCATTGTATTAGAACTGTTTGTGTCTTCTGTTTTCTTTAGATCATTTCGCCAAAAGTTTGTCAGATATATTATGTTTTTTAAAAAGGAACCAGGAGTGCCTGGGTGGCTCAGTCATTGGCCTTCAGCTTAGGTCATGATCCCAGGGTCCGGGGATAGAGCCCCGCATCGGGCTCCCTGCTCGGCGGGAAGCCTGCTTTCCCTCTCCTAGTTCCCCTGCTTGTGTTCCCTCTCTCACTGTCTCTCTCTCTGTCAAATAAATAAATAAAATCTTAAAAAAAAAATAAAAAGGAACCAGCTTTATCTTTATTGTTCTTTTGCTTTGCATTTCTTTGTTCGATAACATTAATTTTTACTTTTTATTTTTATGTTGTTTTCTTTCTATTTCTGTCTTTAGGTTTATTCTCTTGTTCTTTTCCTAATTTCTTTTTTTTTAAAGATTTTATTTATTTGACAGACAGATTACAAGTAGGCAGAGAGGTAGTCAGAGAGAAGAGGAAGCAGGCTCCCTGCTGAGCAGAGAGCCCGATGTGGGGCTCAATCCCAGGACCCTGGGATCATGACCTGAGCCGAAGGCAGAGGCTTTAACCCACTGAGCCACCCAGGCGCCCCATCTTTTCCTAATTTCTTAATTGGTTACCAAGCTCACTAATTTTTATCGGCTACAAACTTATGAAAAAAACTCCTTACCTATAGTGAGACTTTTGTAGAGGTTATCACTAAAACTTTTGATGAGGAATTGTATTCAACCATCTCAAGCATGACACAAAATGAAAAATATATATGTTCTTCATGAAAGAAAGCTCAAATTACATATTTATATTTAATATTGGATATACATTCAATATATTCAGTATTTAACACTTTATATTCTATGTGTCTGATATGAAATAAATATGAATGTTTTTGCAAAACCACATAGGGATGCTCCCATTTATTCTTGCAATTGCTGTTGTAATAATATCATTTTCTCTGTACATCATGATTTTAAAAAATACCAGAAAACACTCAAGATTACTAATGATCAGTGGATAGCACCAAGGTCATTATTGGCTTTAGTGCTCAGTTGCTTCTCTGGGTATTTGTTTTGTCTTTTTCATACCCATAAGGGATTTCTCTTACTTTACCAAACTCAGCCATGCATGTGAAAAAAAAAAAAGTTTTGAATTTTTATCCAACATTTTTAGGTATTCTATTTGGGAGTCTTTTTGGGGTCATCTGATCTGCTACATTGCCCAAAATACAGATCCCATGGATAATATTAATTAATAATATTAATAATAATAATGACTTTGTTTAGTTCTGTGGCCACATGGCCTCTAAACTTCCAAGTGCCAAGTCACTAATTTATGCCATTGCTGAAATGGGGAACAATCAGAGGAGTATGGGTCAATGCATATAAACTAATTATACTTTCTGAATCTACTACTCAAAACTCGTGAATGTCCCATAGTGAATTAGTGTCATAGTTTTCTTTCTTCTACCACTACAACTACTACTCCTTCTCCTCCTCCTCATTATTATTATTATTACTATTATTAGAGAGAGGAAGTGGGGGAGGGCCAGAGGGAGAGAGAGAGAGAGACAGAGTCTCACGCAGGCTCCATGCCCAGTACAGAGTCTCATGTGGGGCTTGATCTCAAAGCCATAAGATCATGACCTGAGCCAAAAGCAAGAGTTGGGCACTCAACCGACTGAGCCACCCAGGTGCCCCAGTGTCATGTTTTTCTAAGAGGAACCATGTAGTAGGAGCAAAAGAATGGGTCTCCACTTCCAGTGGCATATGAATTTAATGTAGCGTCCTCATAGTTTTAATATAAAAATATCAAATTACATGACAGAAATATTGTCATTGGGTTTTCAATCCTTTTATTCTTTCATCCATTCATTTATCCTTCCCTATTGCTTGCCTCATATGTGTATTAGAAGCCTAAAACACTTCTTATAGTAAAGATCTTTTCATGATTGGTTTTCTTCCTAGTTTTGGAAAGAATTCTGAATTCCTACGAAGAAAAATGAGGAGGCAGCTGTAACGTGCTAGAGAAGTGCACAAGCTCTGAAATAAAAACATCTGGGTTTGTGTGGAGGCTGCTTCATTCACAAGGTCATTCATTGTATGACCCTGGACCAGCTCCTTAGACTGTCTGTGCCTCGGTTTCCTCATCTGTAAAGTGAGGATAAATACAGAACCCATCTCATATCTGGAAAACAGAAAACACTCATAAATGTTAAGAATGAGTATGGGCGTCATCAGTGTTGTCATTATTATCACTAGAAAGGCTGTCATGGAAGGAACAAAAGAAGTACAAAGTACATTGCTGTTCTGTTAAAAGCCCCATATGACCTCAGATTATTTCTCTTTTAATCTAGAAAAGAAATCATGTACATTTTGAAGGTGTAAATTCATTGCTATTCTATTTTTTATTTTCTATTTTTAGCCCTTTCCATTGTAGTCCTTTGTGGGGATTTTCTAACAGAACGAAGGAAGCCAAGGCATTTTTCTGCAGTGGGTACCATTTTAGTGCTCCCTTTGGGATGGAGATTGGGGATCTGAGAATGATGTCATTAGGGCTCAGAGAAGAAGGGTAGCAGTTAGCGTTTGTAGCTTCTTGTGCCTTCTGGACGGGAAGCTTCCTCAGGGCAAAGATCATGGTGGTTTTATTCACCCTTGTACATTTAGGCTCAGGAGGATTGTCACTACAATTTGCCTACTCTTTCAATGCCTTAAACTGATGCCACAATTCAAAGCCCTATCCTAGGAACTGATATAAAGAAAATTTCTCAGCTCTTTGTAGAGAAGAAGTCAACATAGTGATTTTCCCACAGAGTCAATGCCACTGGAGATCTTATCATTTCTTTATGATTTAAGCTCTACTTACAAAAACAGGTCCTGTTTTTAAGGGGCACCTGGGTAGCTCAGTCATTAAGCGTCTCCTACCGCCCTGCTCATGTTCATCTCTCTCTGTGTCTCTCTCTGTCAAATAAATAAAGAAAATCTTTAAAAAGAAAACAAGTCATATTTTTATTTCAAGTTTCAAAGTCAAGAACTATGAACCAAACTTGATTATCCTTTGATATCTTGTGTATATGAATATGGAATGACACACTCTAAATGGCTCACCTTGACCAGAGAAATTTGGCATTGAAAAGTAGATGTTTTGTTAAAAACAGATACATGGGTCCCCTGGTTTGTAGTTTTTTACTTTAACACAATACAAATGTTACAGAACCGAGGAAACACCGAACACATTTGAATATAAACCTTGTTTTTAAACAGATTATTTTCCAAAATGAATTCTTTTAGTTCTCTGCCTTCACTGTAACAACCATAAAATCTGAGCATTGAACATGCAGCCAAGAATACTATATCCAGCTAGGCTATCACTGAAAATAGAAGGAGAGATTAAAAGCTTCCAGGACAAACAAAAACTGAAAGAATTTGCAAACACCAAACCAGCTCTACAGGAAATATGGAAAGGGGTCCTCTAAGCAAAGAGAGACCATAAAAGTAGTAGATCAGAAAGGAACAGAGACAATATACAATAACAGTCACCTTACAGGCAATACAATGGCACTAAATTCATATCTCTCAATAGTTACCCTGAATGTTAATGGGCTAAATGCCCCAATCAAAAGACACAGGGTATCAGAATGGATAAAAAAACAAAACCCATCTATATGTTGCCTACAAGAAACTCATTTTAAACCCGAAGACACCTCCAGATTTAAAGTGAGGGGGTGGAAAAGAATTTACCATGCTACTGGACATCAGAAGAAAGCAGGAGTGGCAATCCTTGTATCAGATCAATTAGATTTTAAGCCAAAGACTATAATAAGAGATGAGGAAGGACACTATATCATACTCAAAGGATCTGTCCAACAAGAAGATCTAACAATTGTAAATATCTATGCCCCTAACGTGGGAGCAGTCAACTATATAAACCAATTAATAACAAAATCAAAGAAACACATCAACAATCATACAATAATAGTAGGAGACTTTAACACTCCCCTCACTGCAATGGACAGATCATCCAAGCAAAAGATCAACAAGGAAATAAAGGCCTTAAATGACACACTGGACCAGATGGATATCACAGATATATTCAGAACATTTCATCCCAAAGCAACAGAATACACATTCTTCTCTAGTGCCCATGGAACATTCTCCAGAATAGATCACATCCTCGGTCCTAAATCAGGTCTCAACCAGTATCAAAAGATTGGGATCATTCCCTGCATATTTTCAGACCATAATGCTCTGAAGCTAGAACTCAATCACAAGAGGAAATTTGGAAAGAACCCAAATACATGGAGACTAAACAGCATCTTTCTAAAGAATGAATGGGTCAACCAGGAAATTAAAGAAGAATTGAAAAAATTCATGGAAACAAATGATAATGAAAACACAACGGTTCAAAATCTGTGGGACACAACAAAGGCAGTCCTGAGAGGAAAATATATAGCGGTACAAGCCTTCCTCAAGAAACAAGAAAGGTCTCAGGTACACAACCTAACCCTACACCTAAAGGAACTGGAAAAAGAACAAGAAAGAAACCCTAAACCCAGCAGGAGAAGAGAAATCATAAAGATCAGAGCAGAAATCAATGAAATAGAAACCAAAAAAAACAATAGAACAAATCAACGAAACTAGGAGCTGGTTCTTTGAAAGAATTAATAAGATTGATAAACCCCTGGCCAGACTTATCAAAAAGAAAAGAGAAAGGACCCAAATAAATAAATTCATGAATGAAAGAGGAGAGATCACAACTAACACCAAAGAAATACAGATAATTATGAGAACATACTATGAGCAACTCTACGCCAACAAATTTGACAATCTGGAAGAAATGGATGCATTCCTAGAGACATGTAAACTACCACAACTGAACCAGGAAGAAATAGAAAGCCTGAACAGACCCATAACCAGTAAGGAGATTGAAACAGTCATCAAAAATCTCAAAACAAAAGCCCAGGGCCAGACGGCTTCCCGGGGGAATTCTACCAAACATTTAAAGAAGAACTAATTCCTATTCTCCTGAAACTGTTCCAAAAAATAGAAATGGAAGGAAAACTTCCAAACTCATTTTATGAGGCCAGCATCACCTTGATCCTAAAACCAGACAAGGATCCCATCAAAAAAGAGAACTACAGACCAATATCCTTGATGAACACAGATGCAAAAATTCCCACCAAAATACTAGCCAATAGGATTCAACAGTACATTAAAAAGATTATTCACCACGACCAAGTGAGATTTATTCCAGGGTTGCAAGGTTGGTTCAACATCCGCAAATCAATCAATGTGATACAACACATTAATAAAAGAAAGAACAAGAACCATATGATACTCTCCATAGATGCTGAAAAAGCATTTGACAAAGTACAGCATCCCTTCCTGATCAAAACTCTTCAAAGTGTAGGGGTAGAGGGCACATACCTCAATATTATCAAAGCCATCTATGAAAAACCCACCGCAAATATCATTCTCAATGGAGAAAAACTGAAAGCTTTTCCGCTAAGGTCAGGAACACGGCAGGGATGTCCATTATCACCACTGCTATTCAACATAGTACTAGAAGTCCTAGCCTCAGCAATCAGACAACAAAAGGAAATTAAAGGCATCCAAATTGGCAAAGAAGAAGTCAAACTATCACTCTTTGCAGATGATATGATATTTTATGTGGAAAACCCTAAAGACTCCACTCCAAAACTTCAGTAAAGTGTCAGGATAAAAAATCAATGCACAGAAATCCGTTTCATTTCTTTACACCAACAGCAAGACAGAAGAAAGAGAAATTAAGGAGTCAATCCCATTTACAATTTCACCCAAAACTATAAGATACCTAGGAATAAACCTAACCAAAGAGGCTAAGAATCTATACTCAGAAAACTATAAAGTACTCATGAATTCCATGCTCCTGGATTGGAAGAATAAATATTGTGAAAATGTCTATGCTACCTAAAGCAATCTACACATTTAATGCAATTCCTATCAAAGTACCATCCATTTTTTTCAAAGAAATGGAACAAACAATCCTAAAATTTATATGGAACCAGAAAAGACCTTGAATAGCCAAAGGAATATTGAAAAAGAAAGCCAAAGTTGGTGGCATCACAATGCCAGACTTCAAGCTCTACTACAAAGCTGTCATCATCAAGACAGCATGGTACTGGCACAAAAACAGACACATAGATCAATGGAACAGAATAGAGAGCCCAGAAATAGACCCTCAACTCTATGGTCAACTAATCTTCGACAAAGCAGGAAAGAATGTCCAATGGAAAAAAGACAGCCTCTTCAATAAATGGTGTTGGGAAAATTGGACAGCCACATGCAGAAAAATGAAATTGGATCATTTCCTTACACCACACACGAAAATAGACTCAAAATGGATGAAGGACCTCAATGTGAGAAAGGAATCCATCAACATCCTTGAGGAGAACACAGGCAGCAACCTCTTCGACCTCAGCCGCAGCAACATCTTCCTAGGAACATCGCCAAAGGCAAGGGAAGCAAGGGCAAAAATGAACTATTGGGATTTTATCAAGATCAAAAGCTTTTGCACAGCAAAGGAAACAGTTAACAAAACCAAAAGACAACTGACAGAACGGGAGAAGATATTTGAAAACAACATATCAGATAAAGGGCTAGTGTCCAAAATCTATAAAGAACTTAGCAAACTCCACACCCAAAGAACAAATAATCCCATCAAGAAATGGGCAGAAGACATGAACAGACATTTCTGCAAAGAAGACATCCAGATGGCCAACAGACACATGAAAAAGTGCTCCATATCACTCGGCATCAGGGAAATACAACTCAAAACCACAATGAGACACCACCTCACACCAGTCAGAATGGCTAAAATTAACAAGTCAGGAAATGACAGATGCTGGCGAGGATGCGGAGAAAGGGGAACCCTCCTACACTGTTGGTGGGAATGCAAGCTGGTGCAACCCCTCTGGAAAACAGCATGGAGGTTCCTCAAAATGTTGAAAATAGAGCTACCCTATGACCCAGCAATTGCACTGCTGGGTATTTACCCTAAAGATACAAACGTAGTGATCCGAAGGGGCACGTGCACCCGAATGTTTATAGCAGCAATGTCTACAATAGCCAAACTATGGGAAGAACCTAGAGGTCCATCAACAGACGAATGGATAAAGAAGATGTGGTATATATACACAATGGAATACTACGCAGCCATCAAAAGAAATGAAATCTTGCCATTTGCGACGACGTGGATGGAACTAGAGGGTATCATGCTTAGCGAAGTAAGTCAATCGGAGAAAGACAATTATCATATGATCTCCCTCATATGAGGGAGAGGAGATGCAACATGGGGGGTTAATGGGGTAGGAGAAGAGTAAATGAAACAAGTTGGGATTGGGAGGGAGACAAGCTATAAGTGACTCTTAATCTCACAAAACAAACTGAGGGTTGATGGGGGGAGGGGGTTGGGAGGGGGGGTGGTGTTATGGACATTGGGGAGGGTATGTGCTATGGTGAGTGCTGTGAAATGTGTAAACCTGGCGATTCACAGACCTGTACCCCTGGGGATAAAAATATATGTTTAAAAAAATAAATAAATAAAATTTATTAAAAAAAAAAAATCTGAGCATTGAGCAAGGTGGAAAGATTGTGAGGACAGAGGAAAAAGACAAAAAGGCATAGCCAGAGTAGGTCAAGGCACTAAACAGAGGGTGGGAATGGCATGGGACAGAAGCAGCAGTAATCGTGACATTCAAAATCTCTGAGAAGGACGAAAAATCTAAATGCTTAAAAAAGAAAAAAGAAAACAACTTCTATAGGCAGGGAGAGAACATTTTACTTAGAGGCTAAAATGAAGACAATACAAAGTGGCAAAAAATTAATTCAAGTCTCCTTCTAAATACAATAACATCGGTTTGCTGCTTCCCAGGACAATAAGAAAGTGGTGTCATAAAATAGACTTCATAATCATTTTCTTCTTATAAAATAGTTGTTTTACCTTTTTCCCTGTTGTGAGTTTTTTTTTTAAAGATGTATTTATCTATTTTTAGAGAGAGAGCTTGAGTACATGCATGGGGGGAGGGGCAGAGGGAGAGAACCTTTGAAGCTGACTCCCAAAGAGCAAAGAGCCTGACATGGGGCTCAATTCCACAACCCATGAGATCATGAGCAGAACTGAAACCAAGAGTTGGACGCTTAACTGACTGAGCTACCCAGGCGCCCCACCATTCTGAGTTGTTTTTAAAAACACATGAGTAAATCCTCAGAAATAAGAAAAATGCGTAGAATCTTGGGTGTACTAAAATAGATCTGGAAAACTGGGGACAAGTGCTAGGGAATGAATTATTTTCTGTGGTAAACCCCTCCCCAGTCAAGGGAGCCTTTTCCTTACATTGCTCAGTTGCACTGTTCACAAGGATTCTTTTAGGAAGATGCTCATTGTCTCTGATTTTGAAATGACTTTGTGATGTCTGGCTGCTATGGTAACTGCTATTTTATTAAAGAGTAACATTTGTAGTCGACTAAAATTGTCAGCTTGTTGGCATGCAATTCTAGACGTCCCTTACATTTACCAGTTTTCTGACTTCTCATGTATTTGATATAATCTTGCTTTTTGGAACTGCCTCTATTTCCTTATATCTGTTTATATGTTAGATTCCTGTTGGTGTTGTGTCTGAGTGAGGATACAGTGTTATTGCGAAGCCTGCTTCTTTTGTCCACAGTAGTGCCATTAGTGATTAGGGAGCCCATCATGTACCAGGTGCTGTTTCTGGGCTCTGTCTATTGCCCAGTCTAATCCTCACTAAACCCCGTGGGCTGCTGCTGCTGTGTTGTTATTATGGTGATTACTACCACCATTTTACTGATGGAAATGGAGGAGTTGGAGGCATGGAGAGATTAGGAAATGTAGCCCAAGATCCCATGGCTACAGCTGTGCTTTCCAATACAGTAACCTCCAGCCACATGTTACTACCACCTAATTTAAATTCCAAAATTTAGACTAAAAATTCACTTCCACCATTACACTAAGGCACATTTCAAGCATCAATATGGGTCATTGCTACTGTGTTGGATGGTGTGGAACAGAAGCTTTCTATCATTGGAGAAAGTTCTATTGAATAGTGCTGTTGAGGGAGAAGTGAACCGAGGCTTGAGACCCTGCGGTGTGGTTCCAGGGTCCATACTCGTAGCTACTGTGCTGCACTTTCTTATTTTTCCTTCTATTAATAATAAAGGGATTAGTACTGGGACGCCTGGGTGGCTCAGTCGGTTAAGCGTCTGCCCTGGGCTTGGGTCCTGGGTTCGAGCCTCGTATTAGACTCCCTGCTTAGTGGGGAGCCTGCTTCTCTCTCTGCCGGCTGCTCCCCGCTGCTTGTGTTCTCTCCCTGTTCTCTCTCCAACTGACAGTTGATGAGTGGGCTGTTAAAGTGAAGGATCAAGGGCAAGACTAATGACTAAAGACTGAATGGGAGATTGATTCATTCATTCCACAGATATTTACAGAGCCCCTGCAGAGGGACAGGCACTGTTCGAGAGGCTGTCGCTGCGGGAGGGAACCAAATGGATGGGTTCTCTGACCTCACAGAACTTGCATTCGGCTAGGGGCAGACAGGGACGAACAGTGAAGTATATAATATATCAGGTGGTGATAAGTGCTCTGGGGAAAGCAAAGCGGGGTGATGGTGATGATGGGGGTGCGGGTGAAAGACATCATTTAAGAAGAGACCCATGAGAAGGAAGACACAGGGAAGCGAGAGGAGCAAGCCCAACAGTGGGAGAAATGAACAGGGCCCTGAAACAGAGATCATTGATCATCCTTCACATACATGTTCGGTGCCAAAGAAATTGGCGGGCACCCACAGACATTCCATCTCTTCCTGATTGTCCTACATCTCTTCAGCCTTCCTTGCCCTTGCTGTGAGGTCACCTTTCTTGCTCAGTTCCTATACCTCTTCCTCTGTGCCGTCAGAGCCCATTGCATTTCTCTTGCAGATATTATCAGGTTTGGAGGTTGCAGAGTTTGGAACATAAAACAGATCTTACCCTTGTATGATTAACCTTGTCTTAATGGGATCACAGGATCCTACTGGAAAAAATCTTTCTGCTTTCCATGGCCCTCTTCCATTTATAAACACCAAGATGATTCCATTGGATCAGAAGTCATCGAATGTAAAGTCAGGATAACATTTTTAGAAGAAAATAAAGATGAAAAGAGACTAACCCATGGTCTAACATTTTTACTTCCAGACTCAAGAAACAGTCTTATGAATCTAGTTTTTCATTGTTAATGGTTTGACCAAACATGGAAAATGAATCCCAAGTCCTTGTGAATAAACTTAAATCTTTCCAGATAGCAACAACATTGGCAACCTGTAAGGATACATTGAGCCTCTCATTTGCCAAGTGTTAGGAAAGCTCTGCTCCATAAGACAATACCTTTTTTTGCATGTACACTCCTCCCTGACTGTGGCTTGTCCCTTCCTCCTCTACATCCTGTAAGGGCAAGTCTGTCCTCTCCTTTTCTCTGGTATGATCTAGCACAAAATGAATTAATGAAACAAAGTAACATATCACTTTTATATTTGTATTGTAAGCATTTTACCTACAGAGTACATGTAAAATTCTTAGACTAGTATCAAGTACATGGTGAGAACTCCATAAATGTTCGTTGCTGTCACTGTTATTCCCGGTAATTTCCTCTCTTTTTTTAAAGCCGCCTTCCCTGAGTGCATTCTGCCTTTCTTTGCTGCAGCCCATCTGTGTCTTCCAGCCCCACCCCTATAACCCATGCCGCTCACACACGGTGCATGTCTTCTTGGTGGGCACTGATTCCCCTCCACATCCTTCTAATCTGTCCTGCAGATGGGAGCTCCTGTACCCTGACAACTTTTTAAAAATCTTGTTCTAGGGACACCTGGGTGGCTCAACTGGTTAAGCAGCTGCCTTTGGCTCAGGTCATGATCCCAGCGTCCTGGGATCGAGTCCCACAATCGGGCTCCTTGCTTGGCGGGGAGGCTGCTTCTCCCTCTGCCTCTGCCTGCCATTCTGTCTGCCTGTGCTCTCTCTCTCTCTCCCTTTCCCTCTGACAAATAAATAAAATCTTAAAAAAAAAAAATCTTGTTCTATGTCCTGTTGAGATTTCACTTATCCACAAGCATTTTATCATCCAAAGGGAAGATGACAAGGCAGAAGACAATCTAAGCGTGTTTCTCCAGGGGGAGAGTTTTCTTCCTCCTTCTCTCTCCATGTAGCATGGGTCACGTGCGCCCACCACAGAGTCTCCAGCCAAGAGTCTGGGTCCAGTGGGTGTGGGCGGGGCCCAGTGGGCGGGGTCCAGGGAGAACCAGTCACGTGCTCCTCCCTAATCTTCCAATGACAGCTGAGGCTCCCACCCTGTTTAAAAAACCGCCCAGAGCAGCGCAGCTGAGCAGGAGCGAGTCTTTAACTGCACTGGGTAGGGACTCGATTTCAGCTCGGAATAAGGGGAGCCTGGGAGAGTGGCACAGAAAGGCTGTTTTTCCCTCTGCAGTTCTGGATGGCTCTGAGAAGCTTTGAATGGGTTGAAATTCACTGATTTCTGTTTGTCATGTTCTTGTGAGGGAGCACTAAGAGGTCTGACAGTGTTCACGAAACCAGGCATTTTGTCCATTTTATATTAGAGAGAGAGAGTGAAAGAGAGAGAGAAATATAGCACACTATGGGCCACTCTGTGAGGAAGTGTAAGATATTTAGCAGTAGCCAATGTTGGAGGAATTCACATTTTAAAAGCTCCTGAGCTCATAGGCCGTGGCACCAAAGAGGAGTAAATTAGGGCACGCGGTGCTGTTGTGTGATGTTGGATGAGAGGAGATGAGCAGTGGGATGTATGGGAGGGATCCCAGTTTTCTCAGAACTTCTTAATATTCTGTCATTGAATCATGTTAGTTCTTTTTATTTACGTTTCCTCAGGCCTTAATTTAGGTCTGTGTTCCTGATAGATAACAGCGATAAATTATTCATCTGTACATAAATAAAGAGCACATTCTGGATGCAAGAAGTATTTGCAAAGTGAGAGTGATTCTTGTGAGAAAAAGGTTAATCCTTTATAACTACCTAACATCTGAATGATGGCCCCTTATTTTCTCCATCGACGCCTGGTTAGCCAGAGATTAAATAAGCCGTGAGCATCGGTACCTAACAGAAGAGGAAGGATGTTCTTCAAGGGGTGAGCAGAACCTGCACGGACTCCAAGTGATAATAGCTGTTTTCATTTAAGGAGCCCTGGGATATACCAGCGCTGTGCAGGGGAATTCACACACTGCACGTTCACTTTCCTTAACACTGTCCAGTGAGGATTTTATTATTTGGTGAGGATGTGATGGAAGCTCAGAGAGGTTATGTGACTTGTCTGGGGACACCAAGTGGAAAAGCAAGGCTTGGTTCTGTGTCTCTCTCCGCTTTCATGTGCTCTTTCTTTCTTTCTTTCTTTTTCTTTTCCTTTTTTTCTTTCTTTTTCCTTCCTCCCTCCCTCCTTTCCTTCCTTCCTTCCTTCCTTCCTTCCTTCCTTCCTTCCTTCCTTCCTTCTTTTTAGTTTTATTTATTTCTTTTAGAGAGAGTGAGAGGGCCTGTGAGCAGGGGTGGGGCAGAGGGAGAGAGAGAGAATCCTCATGGAGACTCGCAAATGAGCTCCATCCCAGGACCCTGAGATCATGACCTGAGCTGAGATCATGAACTGAGCCAAAATCAAGAGTCGGACACTTAACCCACTGAGCCACCCAGGTGCCCCTGTGTATTTTTTCTGGTTAATCCCTTTTTTCCCCATTTCCCACTCCCATTACCTTCCCAGTGACAAACCATTAGAATGAGTCTAGTATGAATCCTTTTGTTCGTGTGGATTTCCCCACCACCGCCCCACCAAAAGCACTTTCTCTTTTGTTTTCCTGTATTTTTAGTTTCAGTCAATGGCATTTTGCTATAGATTTCTTTCTCTTTCTGTTATCCACTTATTAATTTAAAGCATTTTTTTCATGCAGCAATGGGTTGTGAAGATCCCTCTGTGTGGCCTTACGTACTCGGGTCCGTTATTGCTGCTGGCTGCATGGGACCTCAGAGTAGTACCCACCACATTTCAGCTGGTGACAGACTCCCAGATTGCCCCTGGATCTCCAACACACCAAATCACCCCACAGTGAACACTCTGTCCACCCCTCTTGATGAACCTGGTGTGGGGGGAAGGGTTCTTTGACAAACGGTGGCCTGTAAGGAACACATGACTTTGACCACATTGGGTGAGTCTGCTGTCCAGGCTGGCTGCTCCCGGACACATGACCACCAGCCATGCAGGAGCACTCAGCATCCTCTCATCCCCACTGACACGTTCAGGTGTCTCATTTTTCAAATTCTCCCCCTTGGGCCAGTCTGTATGGATAAAATGATATCTCATTGTTTTAGTTGTCATTTCCCTAAATATTTGAAGTTTTTAAAAAAAATCATCTCTTCATAGGCTTGTGAACTGCACTTTTTTAATTGCGACGTTGTATTCCAGTTGAGGGGATGAAGGTCATGGTCAGAACCCATCTCAGACCAGCCCTGCCCACCCAAATACAATACAAACCACATATGTAATTTCATATTTTCTAGTAACCACATTAAAAAACGTAAAAAGAGACAGGTGAAATTAATTTTAATGACGTATCTTGTTTAACTCAACAGATCTAAGCTATTATTTCCAGATACAATTGGTAAAAACAATTATTAATGTTATCTTTTATATACTCTTTTCAAACTAAGTTTTCAAAATCTTGTGTGTATTTAATAATGAAAGCACATCTCAATTGGGATGCTAAATTTTTAGTGATCAAAGTAAACTGTCACTTTATACAAGTAAAGTTTTGCTTAACACAGAAATACATTGCTTATAAAATGTTCGATGTACCTGATTAATAGAAAGCCCCCTTCTCTCTGATTTTTAATCATTCATCACTATATTGCTTTATGTGGCCACACATAAAATGTTTAATCTGTCTTTGAAAGGACATCCTGACAAGCCTTGGATTATAGCTCTTGACTTTCTCTTTCCTCACAATATCTTCTCTTCCTTGTCCCCAACATTCCACATCCCCTTGTCGTATCTCACATGACAGAGTTCCTTCATGTAGTCACACTGATCTCTTGGGTTGATTGCGTTACAAGTTGTGCATGTCTTTCTAAGACGGGGCACTAGAAGCCACAGGTTTCTGTAGGTGCTGTCTATGCATAGGGCAGTGTCCAGATCAACTTAGTTTCCTTGACCCAGACACTCTGCTAACCACCAGAGTCACTTGAAACTAAGTTAGCTTTTCACAATCACATTTGGGCTTCGTTAACAATTGCTTCTTGTCTGGTAATTCCTCTATTGACGCTCTTTAAGTATCCAATGTATGTTTAATAGCCTATAAAAGTACAGATCAGATGTGACCCCCCTTCCTGCAATAATTTCTAGCAAAGAGAATCAAATTTTTTAAAGACTTTCTTTATTTATTTGACAGAGAGAGAGAGAGAGAGAGAGATCACAAGGAGGCAGAGAGGCAGGCAGAGATAGAGGGCGGGAAGCAGAGAATCAATCTTATATAGATAAAATTTCTGTGTAGTTTTTAAAGATTTTATTTATTTGAGAGAGAGAGAGCGCGCGCGCACATGAGCATGGGGAGGTGCAGAGGGAGAAGCAGACTCCATGTTGAGCAGGGAGCTCTATGCAGAGCTTGATTCCAGGACCCTGAGATATGACCTGACCTGAAGGCAGATGCCCAATTGACTGAGCCACTCAGGCGCCCCCCCCAAATAAAATTTCTTTAAATAAAAGAGTCCCTCCCCTCCCCAAAAGCCTCCCAAAGACCCATCCTCAGAAATAACTGTAGCACATCTTAAGCGCTGGAGACATTTTTTGTGCCTGAAATTAGTGAAAAGCCTCTTCCTGACCAGCATCCATCCAGAATGAATGAGTAGAACAGTCGTTGAATGTGTTGTTAATCTGATGTAAGGATTCGTGTATTTTACTGCAAAGGGAAAGCCAACACACAGTCTCATTTTAATAAGGAAAATATGATATAGAAAGATACATTTTCATCTTGGTATCATTGATATAGTTCAATTACACAGATGTACCAAATTAAGAGATAATGAAAAGCAATATGGTAGGCATAATAATAAAGAGAATGTGAGAGATTGTAGGACAGATGTAGCATCTGTAAAATGCTCACGTTAACATATAGCTTTTATAACAGGGGGAAACATGCTATAACAAAGGAATGAAAAATGTGGGTGCTTGAAATGTACAGTCACAGATTCAGACTTGGTCAGTGCTCAGCCCAGAGGGTTGAAGAGAAAAGGACAGAATCCAGACTCGAGGCAACAGTATAGCCAATAAAAGAATCTTCTCCCTTGTTTTCTCAACTCCTTTGTGTTGACAATTGACTTCCCCTGACCACATATCCCGAGAAAGAGATGACAACATTCATCCTTAAATGGGGTGAGGACCAGTATGAGAAACACATGATGGAAAGGAATAATTAAAGGAATGGGAAGATATGTGGGCCTAGAATCATCCTTACCTGACCCTCCTGAATCCCCCCATTTTCTGTCATTCCCAGGAAGAGTTTCATTCAGACTATGGAAACTATGGAGTTCCTTTAGCTTTCATAAAACAGAGGGACAGACAATAGCCAAACTATGGAAAGAACCTAGATGTCCATCAACAGATGAATGAATAAAGAAGATGTGGTATATATATATATACAATGGAATACTATGCAGCCATCAAAAGAAATGAAATCTTGCCATTTGCAATGACGTGATGGAACTAGAGGGTACTATGCTTAGTGAAATAAGTCAATCGGAGAAAGACAACTATCATATGACCTCCCTGATATGAGGAAGTGGAGATGCAACATGGGGGGTTTGAGGGGTAGGAGAAGAATAAATGAAACAAGATGGGATCGGGAGGGAGACAAAACATAAGAGACTCTTAATGTCACAAAACAAATTGAGGGTTGCTGGGGGAAGGGGGGTCGAGAAAGGTGGAGGGGTTATGGACATTGGGGAGGGTATGTGCTATGGTGAGTGCTGTGAAGTCTGTAAACCTGGCGATTCACAGACCTTTACCCCTGGGGCTAATAATACATTATATGTTTATAAAAAAATTAAAAAATTAAAACTGAGGGGCAGGGAGAACGTTTGGGAGGGAGTAGGGGGACAGACTGAATGAAAACAAGAATAATGGAAAACCTAGTTCTGACCCCAATGGATTCAAGATGGACTCTTTGGTTCCCATTTCTCCCTAGACTCCTAGGACTCAATTGGCTTTAGCAAACAGACACTTCTTAGCAAACACCATACTAGTCTTTATAGGATCTTAAAATGAATGGTGCATTGCCCCCAGTCTAATGGGGGAAGACATGGCACCAAAACACAGACAGTGAGAATCAAGGGCAGCATGTGCTCAGTGGCCTTAAGAGAGACACCAAATGTTGTAGGAGTTCAAAGGGGGGAAGCCTTCACATTAAATTTAATTTGGGAACTTGGGGTAAACTATCAAGTAGATCATCTTTGAAGTAAACTTTAGAGGAAGTCTATAGACAAATTGAGCTGGAAAAAGTATGTTAGGCTGTTCTGTCAGAGGGGAGACCCAAGTAGTAGTATGCAGGTAGTTTCTTATCTATTATACTTATAGTAAAGGTCTAAGTAGTAAAGGCATCCATGGCCATGCTCTACAGGTCTCCTAGCACTGTGAGGATAACCCAGAGGGGGTCTCAGAGCTCTAAGACCAGGGCTTCCTTACTTCTTTGACAAGTTGTGTGCAGTATTGGTCAGATACCTGGTCAGCAAGTATGAGTCTGAACCTAGGATACAGATGGAATAAGTCCTTTTCCCTCTTTTAAATGGTAATTAATTTAATGGTAATTAGTACTGACTGGGGTGTAGGGGCAAATGACTATCTAAAACAAACTTTAAGACAGATCATTAAGATAAGCACTAACTTTCAGGAAGGCAGCTTCAGTGGACTAGACAAATTGGAATACTAGATATTTAAGTTTCTTCTTTTCTTCCTCTATCAGTCAGGTTCCAACCAGAGAAACAAAACCAATGGGAGATACATAGTAAGAGACGTATTCCAGGAAATTAGCTTACATGGTTGTGGGGACTAGCTGGCATATCTGAAATCCGTAGGGCAGGCTGTCAGGAAGGGCAGGCCAGCACTCTTGGCGTGAGCAGGAGCTGCTGTCCTGGGGTGGACGGTCTTCATCCTCAGGCTCTGCTCTTAATGCCTTCTAACCGAGATAGACTCCTTCACGTCTACAGAATGGCATCACCTAGATTAGTGTTTGATGAGGAGTGGGAGTCAGTAGCCTAGACAAATTGATATTGGTAAAATGGACCATCGCATCTCCGGTGTACCAGCCCTGATATTAAGGTGAGGGCAGGCAGTAACAATGGGACCAGGTGGGTTACAGCCGTGGCAGAGGGGAATCCATCAAAGGCATAAAATGCTACATATTTTGGGAATCTATGCATAGGACGGTCCAAAACAGATAAATCCACAGAGATAGAATGCAGATCAATGGCTTAGAATGGGGGAGAGAGAGAGTGACTGCTTAATGGGTGTGTGATTTCTATTTATTAATTTCTTTTTAAAAAGATTTATTTGTTTATTAGAGAAAGAGAGAGAGAGAGGAGCATGTGCAGAGAAGGGCAGAGGGAGAGGGAGAGAAGCAGGCACTCCACTGAGCGCAGAGGCCAAGGTTGAGCCCATGAAACTGAGATCATGACCTGTGCCAAACAAGAGTGGGATGCTTAATGGACTGAGCCACTCAGGTGCCACCCCTCTCTATTTTTTGTTTTTAAGGTTTACTTATTTATTTGTTTGTTTATTTGAGAGAGTGTGGGGTTTCCATTTAGAGATGGTGTAAAAATTCTGGGGCAAGAGAGTAGTGATGGCTGCACAGCACTGTGAATGTACTTAATGCTATTGAATTATATGCTTTAAGATAGTAAATGTCATGTTCTGGGTATTTTTCCCCATAATAGAAAAATGACCAAATATGATTGCCATGAAAGAGTGCTCTGTACATCCAATAGCAGCGGCCCCGAAATTGAAACACAGCTCTGGTTGAGGATCACTGGGGTGCTATTTCAAAGTGTCAGTGTAGTGTGTTTACCTTTGCTTTAGTGAGGGGTTCAGGTCCCTGACAAGCAATGGCCTCAGCTGCCTGATGCTTGAGATGGACATTGTCCGAGCCTATGGTTCTGAATCTCCAGCCTGTAATGTGAGGGCACAGGCAAGCTTTCTTAGACAGTGTGACAGCGAACTGAGGAATAAAGATAACCCAGAACTGGATGGCTTTCACAGAGCCCGTGGTGGAGATCTTCTGATACGAGAAGGTTTTGTTTTAAGCATCCTGATGGGGAAGTGGTCATGGGTCTCTGGCCTGTTGGAAAGAAAACCGAGATTTAGCTTGGCAGTTGCATTGGGTTCCTGGGAATATTTTACTTCTGGGGCTCTTTTCCTCTTGGTAAATGCTTTTCAGACTTGCTCTTTATTGGGAACTGTGATATGTGGGTCTCCTCCGTGTAGAGCACATGTACTCGCTCCATGTAGGGAGGATGTCAGCATAATGATCCTTGGGCAGTGGTGACAGTTCAGAGAAATGTTTTTCAAATTTGTCGCACTACTGACATAGATGAATTCCCAGCTGGAGTTATGGATCACCAAGAAAATGGGCTCTGACAGTGCCCGGGAGCCAGGCAGAGAGATGGACCTTCCTTGGAAGAGGCTGTGTGGGGCATACGTTCAGAGCCGATGTACACGGTAGCACCGAGACAGCAGCTTGGAGTGTTCATGCTCGGTTTACGTCCACGCGCCTTCCTTCTCCACTGGAAACAGCACGCCGTATCTGTAGTGTCCTCCATACAGAGCTCTCTCCTTGGAAATAGGTTTCTCTCCTTGAAGCAACAGTAAAGTATTCGAAGTCATTAAGGTAGAGTTTTATTTAGTGACATCAGAGTGACTTCAGACAACTGAAAGGATCCGTGTTGGGCTTTGTCTGTGGCCTTTTTACAAGTTAAAAATGAAATATAAAAGTTACTAATCAGCATATATGCTGATTTCATGTATGACTGGTTTTAGCCTTTTTTTTTTCTTTTTTAAGGATTTTTATTTATTTATTTGACAGAGAGAGACAGCATAAGTAAGGGGAACATCAGGCAGAGGGAGAGACGGGGAAGCAGGCTCCCCACTGAGCAGGGAACCTGATGCTGGGCTGGATCCCAGGACCCTGGGGTCATGACCTGAGCCTAAGGCAGACTCTTAGTGGACTGAGCCACCCAGGTGCACTGGTTTCAGCCTTTAAGAAACAGATTTTAGACAAAATTAATTCTTTGCAGTGTAAGTGTTCCTGTCCTTAATGACTCAATAAATGTACGAAAAACAAAGTACAATTGGATGTGGTTCATTCCACAAAATAGAATCTGCCAACTGACACATCTCAGGTGTCCTCTGACTTATTTAGGTCTCTGGGGATCTGTGAGCTGCTTTGTATTTATGGGAGGGAGAGTTCTTCCCAAATGTGTCTACCAAAGACCCAGCTCAGTGTTCAGATGGCCACTGTTAGGGACCTCACTTCGGGCTGGCCTCTCCCTTCCTGTTGGAAAGCAATTATTTAAGAGTGTGATATAATAAGTATGTTAGATATCTAAGATGTGCGATGCACTCCATACACGTGACATGATTTTTTTCTAACAATTTTGTGCGTTTGTGTCATATCCTAAAACTGACACTCAGGTGAGTAACTTGCTCAACACCACATAGACAGTAAGTGACAAGAGTTGACTTCAAACTTAGGATGGTCTGATCTTCCACCTTGTAACTTTCCGCTGCTCCATGAGAAACTAACAAGGATTTTCAGAACTTTTAGCCACACAGCTGATGTTGGGGGTCTGTTCTGGCTCCTATAACAACATACCACAGACTGAGTTGCTTATAACCAACAGAAATTTCTTACTCAGAGTTCTGGACTCTGTGTAAAGTCAAGTCTGAGATCAAGGTGTCAGCATGGTTGCATGAGAACTCTCTTTGGGGTCACAGGGTTCTCCTTGTGTCCTCACATAGCAGAATGGGCAAGCGAGCTCTCTGGGGCCTCTTTAAAAAGACATTAATCCTATACATGAGGGTTCCTTATGACTTAAATACCTTTCAAAGGCCCCACCTCCCAACACTATCACCACTGGGGATTAGGATTCCAACATGAATTTTACAGGGCATAAACTTTCAGACAGCAGCAGTTAGTTACCAGGAAAGAGCACGTAGGGCACCTACAGTTTGAGAGAGGTCAATCCAGGAAAGTTTTCAGATAAGATCTGTGCAATGGCGAGCAATTCACTTAAAGGGCTTCTTGTCTCTTAGAAAACACAACTTAAGCATAATCTCCCCTTCAGAGCCTTGTGTTCCCCCATATCATGCTCCACAGTTAACCATGTCTTCTGTGCTTCTGTGGTCACACTCGTCATACTTCATCGTGCCTGGCACAGAACCTGGCATAGAGTGAGACCTTAACGAGTACATATGGAATTCATCAGGTTTAAGGCATCTTGGAGAATGGGAGAGCCAGGGGGAGACTGGCCAGGTGAAGTAGGAAACCAAGGATGAGCTAAATGGACTTGAGGATGAGGCACTCTTCACTGTGCTTGCCCAGGAATGGATCACGGGGCACCTGAAATAAAAAGGCAACGAGAGGCATGATGATAAAGTCGGGCTTTCTAGTCATTGGATTTTCAGCTTTAGGGAGGTCAGTTTCACAGTAGACTTATTCTGTGAGTAAGTGCATTCTCTGTGTGTGTGTGTGTGTGTGTGTGCACGCTTGCATGTATATTGATCCATTCACATGCCTTATTGCCTATGATGAAAACAAAGAAAGAATATGGAGAAAGACTTCAGGGAGGGTGAAAATGGGGAGATCATCTGCTCTGAAGATTCAAAAACTCCCATTTGGGCCTCCCAGCTAAAGGATTGGGTAACTATAACCTCTAGACCAGATCCCTCTTGCTGTTTTTTACAGTCCTGCAGAAACCAATCTTGGAATGATTTTTACATTTTTTTCATGATTGAAAAATATCAAAAGAACTATTTCATGATATGTGAGAATTATGTGAAATGCAAACATCGCTGTTCACAAATAAAGTTCTCTTGGAACCGAGCGACACCCATTCATTTATGTATTACTTGTGGCCTCTGTTGTGCTTACAACAGCAGAGCTGAGCAGTTGCAAGGGAGACCATATGGCCCACAAAGCCTAAAATATTTACTTTCCTCTTCTTTGCAGAAAAAGTTTGTCAGTCTCTGCTCTAAGACATAGTTGTGTCATCCTCTTTTAAGGCTGGTGGGAAAACAGAATAACATTGTTTCCATTGTTTCAGGAGCATCTGAGAGGAGCATGTGGATTGTGTTTATAGATTCCTATTGACTTTTGTTCTTACTTTAATCTGTGTTGGCGTGAAGGGACTGGAATAATTGTACATTTTGAAAGGACGTTCTAAATAGCATCTGGAAAACCTCTCATGATTGATTTTGGTAAAGGAGTTTTAATTTTTAAATTGCTTTTGAACCTTTCCATCTGAGAGTGGGAGCTGAAGGGAGAAGGTGGGATGGGCGGAGCCGCCCTTGGCCCCTGTGCTGCCTCATGGGCTGCCGTGAGGATTAATGAGGTAATATATAGGCAGCATATTCTGCTTCCCGAGGAAAGGCGCTACATCACACATTATTCTTAATAACACACAGTGGGCCTTGAGGTAATGATCTTTATCCCTGACTCACAACATAATAAGTTTCTACTAAAACAGTTTAGATTGGCTCATGAAGCTCATGTTTGTGACCGGGCCAGAGGAGCAAGGAAATCTTGAGCTGTGAGGGAGGCCATTGTGATTTCAAGACATATAAATCTGTCTTGATTTTCCAAAAGACAATTTTGGGGAGGTGCTCCTGAGAAATAGAATTAAGGGAGCAGAGAGAGAGGAAAAGTAAGAGGAAAAGGCCGTAGAGGGTGTATTCCTTGGGTGGGTAACTTACGGACAACTGAGGCCTCCATCACTGAGTACACGTTGAGCCACTGTGCAGAATCAGCCTCATGCTGTCTTTTCTAAGGAGGTTGGGATTAGTAAACTCCTTATATAAGAAAAATGACCATTGCCAAGTGTGGAGGTCATAGATTGTGCCAAGAGCTATGTCTAAGTATTTTCTTTAGTTCTAGTTCTGAAAATAAAATCTAGAAAGGCATCTTTAGTCACACTTTACAACCAGAACCTCAGGAGTTCGTATGAATTACATGAAGTCACTTAGCTGGCAAATAATAGGTCTAGGATACAGATCTAGGCATGCCTAACTGCCTTGTTCATGTCCTTTCCTCTATGTTCTGTAAGAATGTAATTTCCTCCTACTAAAATTTGTTGTTTCTTATTTGTAATGTTGGGAAAATGGGTGTATGTGAGTAAATTATGCTGCAGTAACAGATAACCCCCAGTTCTCAGTGATTTAACCACAACTTATTGTTCTTAGTCCATATCCATGTGTGTGGCTGAGTGGCTTCATGTTGATAACGTCTTCCCTTGAGGATCCAGGCTGATGGGATAGCCACTGTCTGGCAGTGGTGGCTCCAGGGTGAGGCCCGCGAGGCACCTCTGGCACTCATTCTTGGGGTCATGCAAGTGCTAACCCTAACCCTCCATTCATGTGACCTTGAGAATGAGTGTTTCCTAAATTTTATACCATAGGCGCCTTGCTTCTTAGTCCAGTTCCAGTGGTGGAGGACAGAGGGCCTGGTGAAGTATGTGTAGCACTTTAAACTTTCACCCCGGGACACCTGGATGGCTCAGTGGGTTAAAGCCTCTGCCTTCAGCTCAGGTCATGATCCCAGGGTCCTGGGACCCAGCCCTGCATTGGGCTCTCTGCTCAGCAGGGAGCCTGCTTCCCACCCCCCTACCCCCCCGCAGCTGCCTGCCTCTCTGCCTACTTGTGATCTCTGTCTGTTAAATAAATAAATAAAATCTTAAAAATTTTTTTTTTCACCCCAGGTGACATGCTGTTTCTGTTCTTATATCCTTGAAAAAGCAGGAAAGACACCAGCTATTGGTGAACAATAATAGAGTCTCCTTGAATAGGTTACAAGCCTCTTTTTCTTGTGAATAGGTTAGCAAGTTTAAGCTATTAAGCAGATCATCATGACTTGGAATATTTTTAATTTGAGTGTGAACTTTCCTTTGTGGTCTCACGAAAATTCAGAGTACCGAGTGCAGCAGATGAAACTTTTTGTATGTGGGTATTAGAAGTGGAGTTATAAGGCTGATGCTCTGTAAAAGTTCCTACTCCCAAATCAGCAGCCAAAAGCCAATCTTGGGATTTAGCCATTTCCTAGATGGCCTGGGGAGGCAGAGGAGACAGACAGGCAATTATTATGCAAAGATTTTGTCTTGAACATGTAATAATAGCCTTTGGCAATAGGCACAGTTTGATATTATAACAGCATGATAGTGGTGGGGGCTCATTTATGAGCTGTTGTCCTTTTCAGAGTGTGGTCTAGCAACTTTTGTTGTGGGCTGCATTTTCTCTGGGAGCTGGACATACAACTGGAGTAAATGTGGAAGGAACATTAACCACACACACACACACACACACACACACACACACATGCATTTCAAAGAGGTATTGCAAGAAGAAAAATGGCTTTGAACAAATAGTAGTAAAGCAGATCATAGATATTAGATATTTATGTCTGCTCATGCCAGTTCAGAAGTCCAGATCCTCTACCAAAATTCTACTCTTGTCTTAGGGGCATGTTTTGGTGGTAGGAAAATGGTATGGTACAGTCAAGATTAGAATTCGGGCACTGGTCAAAAACCCAAGTACTCCAATTAAAAATGGGTAGAGTACTTGGATTTTTCCAAAGAATACCTATGAATGCCCAACAGACATACAAGAAGATGCTCAGCATCGCTAATCATGAGGGAAATGCAAGACAGAAATCATAACGAGATATCACCTTGCACCAGTCAGAATGGCTAATACCAAAAAGACAAGAAATAACAAGTTTTGGTGAGGATTTGGAGAAAAAGGAACCCTTGTGCTCTGTTGGTGGGAATGTAAATTGGTGTAACCACTGTGGAAAACAGTATGGAGGATGGAAATACCGTATGATCCAGTAATTCCATTACTGGGTATTTACCCAAAGAAAATGGAAACACTAATACAAAAAGATACCTGCACCCCTATGTTTGTAACAGTATTATTTACAATAGCCAAGATACAGAAGCAACACAAGTGTCTATCGATAGATGAATGGATAAAGGATATATATGGTATCTATATCTGTATCTGTATCTAGATCTATATATAAAATGGACTGTTACCCAACTCTAAAAGGAATGAAATCTTGCCATTTGTGACAACATGGATGGACCTAGAGGATATTATGCTAAGCGAAGTAAGTCAAAGACAAATACTATATGATTTCACTTATATGTGGAATCCAAAAAACAAAACAAACAAACAAACAGAATTATTAATGCAGAGAACAAACCAGTGTTTGCTAGAGAAAGGGGGTATAGAGGTGGACAAAATAAATGAGGGGGGATTAAGAGTTACAGACTTCCAGTTATAAAATAATCAAGTCATGAGGATGAAACGTAAAGTGCAGGGAATATAGTCAACAGTATTGCAGTAACATTGTATGATGACAGATGGTGACTGTGCTTAGGTGAACATAGTGTAATGTATAGAATTGTTGAATCGCTATGTTGTACACCTGAAACTAATATAACATGTCAACTATACTTCAATTAAAAAAAAGAATTTCGGGCACTTGGGTGGCTCAGTTGGTTAAGCGACTGCCTTTGGCTTAGGTCATGATCCTGGAGTCCCGGGATCAAGTCCCACATTGGACTCCCTGCTCGGCAGGAAGTCTGCTTCTCCCTCTGACCCTCTCCCCTCTCATGCTATCTCTCTCTCTCAAATAAATAAATAAAATCTTAAAAAAAGAAAAGAAAAGAAAGAATTTTGATGTTGGGGGAGAGGGCAGGGTGTTGGGAGGAAGGGAATCCTATCCTTGCATGTCTTGTCCATAGTAGCACACACAGTTGTGTAACCATTTAACTGTGCTTCCTTCACTTGTAAGATGAAATTGGAGAAGACTGTAACTCTGAATTTGGTGATGCAAGTAAAGGAAGAGACTTGTCAGTTCAGAAGGCTAGCAGGACTGAGAAGTTTCCTTTTCAGGTATAGAAGAGATTTCAGGAAGTGTGCCCAAAGACTGCAAGAAGGAGTGGGTCGAGAGAGTTTCTAAAGGTGCAGGGAAGGGGCGCCTGGGTGGCTCAGTGGGTTAAAGCCTCTTCCTTCTGCTCAGGTCATGATCTCAGGGTCCTGGGATTGAGCCCCGTATGGGGCTCTCTGCTCAGCAGGGAGCCTGCTTCCCCTCCTTTCTCTCTGCCTACTTGTAATCTCTGTCTGTCAAATAAATAAATACAATCTTTAAAAAAATAAAGGTGCAGGGAAGGAAAATTTCTGCTTTATTTCTGCTGTAGCGAGGTTGTGAAGGAGGCAGGAGAGTTGCATCAGGAGACCAGTGTGGAAGGTTCAGTCCTGAATGGCCAGGATGCTCCTCTCTCTGTGACAGGCTGGGGTGAGGACACTGTGGCTGGAGGTACAGTTGGTGAGGAAGATGAGGTTGCATCCAGGAGATAAGAAGCCTCATGCCAGCTTGGTCGTCTGCTTAGATGTTGGCAGGGAGGAGAGAGGGACATGTTAAGGAATAGAGAAAAAGTTTGGAACAACCACGTGGAAAGTGACCAAAAAGTTACTAAGAGGTTAGTAGAAGTGCTTGGGAGCACAGCAAGGACTCAAATGAAGTTGAACAACAAGAACTGTGGTGGAGCCAGTTGCCATGTTTTTCATAATTTAGCATACCAGGACAAGGGGTGAGGGAGTCTAATTGTAGAACAAGGCCTCCTTGGAATGAGTGTCCTTGGCCATTTGGCTTGAGAGGAAAACAGAACAGTTGAAGGTTTATTGTGGTCTCTGTGAGGGAGTAGAGAAGGTTTAGTAGACACAAGAGTGTGGCCAAGATGGCGGGAAAGGAAGTTTTGGAGGCACAGGGCACCCTGGAGACAAAACAATACTTGGCAAAGAGGTACTAAGATCTGTGAGTGGTTAAAATGGAGTGGGAATTACACTCTTTCTGTGAGAAGGTTGAGGAAGAGGAGGGCAGAGGGCTAGACTGTGAGTCCAGTAAGGCCAGGGCCGAAGACTCCTTTACCTGGGTGTCTTAGTCTGTAGCAGGTCATCAAGTACGGAGTGGATGCTTGGTTGATCTTTGTAGGAGTAAATTAAGCTAATGTTATCCGGGATGATGGCGAAAGATGGAGTCAGGAGGCCAGCTCTGCAATGATGGAGCTGTCGACGAGGTTCACGTGTGCTGGTTTTGTCTCATTCAAGGGAGGTGACCTAGTTTCTCTTCTCAGGCAGCCATTTGAGGGCTTTCCTTAACAATTTTAACAACTGGCTCCACAAATAAGGGGTAGCTTCCTTAACTATGCCGATTTCTGCGAATACAAAATTATATCCTCCTGCTTTCCTGGATGAATACATTTTATGGTCTCGGCTTTGACAATATTCTTTTTAAAGAGTCATTCGTAGAGGCTCACTGAGTAGCCTGCAGAGAAGATGAAACACAAATGAGAAGCCAGCTAATTTGTATTAGAGGTGGGTGAGTCCGTTTGTGGATTGCTGAATTTTGAAAAATAGCCAAGAAATAGAAAACAAATAAATCAAATGGCTAGCCCTGACAAATGTAGGATTTTTTTTTCTTCATTTATTTTGCTTTGTGTGGATGGCTGTTAATCACATATTTATGATAATACTTCATAGCTTAATTGTGGTTGTCCTGAAGCATGTTTTCTAGATGTAATATAGTCTGGACTGCACAGGGCCCTCCTGTTCCACTGTTCTGCTATTAAATTTGATGTGGGAAATGGTTTAAATTTGCCATGGTGTTTTTGGATTAATTATATTGGGGTGGGTTTAGCTGGGGTCTAATGATCAAACTAAAATACCAGAGAGGCATTCTTAATTTTTAAAAGGTGCTATAAAGTTTCTACCTTTACTGTACACAAATAATGCATTTAATCACTGGAGAGAACTATTTCAGTATTGAGTTCTGAGGGTCTTATGGGCTAGGAAACACTTTTATTTGCAGCTTGGGAATGAGATGCCCTGTGTTGAACTTGTAACCTGCGGGAACATCTTTCTTATTCTCCTATTTCCATATTAGAGAACAGGTACGTTGTCATACTCAAGCTTCTGTGTCATAAGATGGGATTCAACATTAACCCCTACCAGGTATTGATGTTGTGCCAAGTACAGTGGCTGATAATGGCTTTGGGATACAGACTGTCAGATTGTAAGCAGGCAGAAGAGGGAGACTAATGTCTTATTGATGACCATAGCCATTGGGTTTGGAAACATCATCATAATGGATGTGTGTTTTCAAACTTAGAAATTCTAGCGCTGCTCACATAGTATTAGGAAAAAAATGTGTGTGAGGGCACCAGGGTGGCTCAGTTGGTTAAGTGTCCAACTCTTGATTTCGGCTCAGGTCATAATCTCAGGGTCGTGAGATCGAGCCCCAGGTTGGGCTCCATGCTTAGCACAGAGCCTGCTTGAGAATCTTTCCCTCTGCCCCTCTCCCTGCTTGAGCTTTCTCTTTCTCTCTTTACCTCCCTCCCTCTCTCTCAAATAATGAATCTTTTTTTTTTTTAAGATTTTATTTATTTATTTGGCAGAGAGAGATCACAAGTAGGCAGAGAGGCAGGCAGAGAGAGGAGGAAGCAGGCTCCCCGCTGAGCAGAGAGCCTGATGTGGGGCTCGATAGTAGGACCCTGAGATCATGACCTGAGCCAAAGGCAGAGTCTTAACCCACCGAGCCACCCAGACGCCCCTCAAATAAATAAATCTTAAGAGAGAAAGAAAGAAAGAAAGAAAGAAAGAAAGAAAGAAAATGTGTGTGTATTTTGGTTTATTTCTTTGGTTTTAGTTTTGCTGCCCAGACAGATAAAATTGAGTTGTCATGACTTGCAGAGGAACATGGCTGCTGCTGGGGGATGGCTGGGACTTGAGTTTGAGGAGTATCCCAGAGTAAACATATATTTTTTTTAGATTTCATCTGAAGACACAAGGAAAAAATTGTATCTCTGTAATGGTCCATTTACTCTAAGTAGCTATATCACCAAAACTTACTTTCCCCTCATACTTCTGAACTTTGAGCCGTTCGCTCAGAAGCACTGAGAAATTTGTCATTGTAATTCTCTGGCTATCATTTCTTGCCTGTGAAGCCAGCTTTCCTCTTTTGGGTGTTCAGTGCTCTTGCTGCGTTGTTTATCCAGAGACAGGGGTGCTGAGTGAAGCTGTCAGCTCTTTAGCAGCGGGGCATGGGACCTAGGTGTACTTGGAATTCAGGAAGGCTGAATTAGGAGGCCTTGCCAGGCAGGCTTTGCTGTGGGTCCTGCACTTTATTTTCCCCAGCAGGATGATCTGGGTTTGTTCTTTTTTTTTTTATTCATTTATCTGACAGAGAGACAGCGAGAGAGGGAGCACAAGCAGGCGGAATGGGAGAGGGAGAAGCAGGCTCCGCACCAAGCAGAGAGCCTGATGCGGGGCTTGATCCCAGGACCCGGGGTCATGACCTCAGCCTAAGGCAGACGCTCAATGACTGAGCCACCCAAGCACCCCGACAATCTGGGTTTGAATAACATTTTCCTTGTGGTGAAAAACCCCGGTCCGGCATCTTTTGAAAGGAGGCATGAGGGAAAAGGGAAGGAAGGGACCTGAATGGTTCAGTTTGGGACTTTTAAGATGAACTTAAGCTTAGCAAGAAGCTTCAGGATCTTGGCCAAGACAACATGCTTGTAGACACCCCACCATCGGAATGGGGTGGAGGGGGGCGACTCACTTACCTTCCTTATCATCTGTTCCTTTATGCTCACCACCACTTCCTGATTTTCATGTATGTCTTTGCTCCTTCCTCTGCCTGAGTCTTTCCTCTCCTTTTCTGCCCCGAATTTCTAGCCTCAGCATCTTTACCCTGTTTCCAAACACGGTGTGTGTGTGTGTGTGTGTGTGTGTGTGTGTGTGTTGTTTTGCTTTGTTTTGTTTTCCTTTGCATAACATTCCCCAGACCAACAGTTCTGTTGTTCCCAAATGGATTCCTTCTTTCGGATACCTCTGTCCTGACCTCTTAGAAGGGCATGGACAACTTGCTCTGCACTGGTACTAATATTTATTTAACACCTACCAAGTGCTACATACATATAATATTTAATTTGTAATAGACAAAGTAGTAACAATGCAAGACTTAACACGTAGGTAGCACTACAGGTCAGGCACTACTGTATACACCTTCTGTGTATTAACTTGTTCTATATTCCCAGAGATGTCTATCCAGGAGACAGAACCCACACCATTTAAAAAATAGTTTTATGGCATATAATTTATATACCATAAAATTTACCTCTTGTAAGTCTACACTTCGATGATTTTTAGCAACTTTGTAGGTTGTGAAATCATCACCATAAGCCAATTTTAGAGAGTTTCCATCATTCCTTAGAATTCCCTCTTGCCTGTTTGCAGTCAGTACTGGCTCCCATTCCCAGCCTCATGCAACCACTGGTTTGTTTTAAATCTCTATAGATTTACCTTTTCTGGACGTTTCATGTAAACGGATCCTATACTCTATGCTATTTTGTGTCTGGGGTCTTTCACTTGCATAAATGCTTTTGAACATTACACTTGTTGTATGTACCAGAAGTTCATTCCTTTTCATTGCTAAGTAGGATTTCATTCCATGGATACAACACATTTTGTTTATGAATCCCCCATTGAAGGACATTTACATTTTTTGCAGTTCTGACTATTATGAAAATTGTGTGGGCGTATGTTTTCTTTTCTTTTGGAGAGATTCCTAGGACTAGAATTACTTGGTTGTATAAGTTTATGTATAACTTTTTAAAAAAACTACTGAAATGTTTTCCAGAATGGATGTACTATTTCACATTCTCATGAGCGATACAGGAGTGTTCCAGTTTCTCCACATCCTTGCCCAACTTGATATGGTCTGTCCTTTCGATGATAGCCATGTGAGTGGATGTGAAATGGTATCTCAGGGTGGTTTTAATCTGTGTTTCTCAAATGAATAATGATTTTGAGCATTTTTTTCCATGTGCCTGTTAGCCATTTGCATGTCTTACTTTGTGAATTGACCATTCATAGTTTTTGTATATTGTTTGTTTTCTTATTTTTTTAAAAAGATTTAATTTATTTATTGGGCAGAGAGAGATCACAAGTAAGCAGAGAGGCAGGCAGAGAGAGAGAGAGAGGAGGAAACAGGCTCCCCACTGATCAGAGAACCCGATGTGGGGCTCGTTCCCAGGACCCTGAGATTATGACCTAAGCCGAAGGCAGAGGCTTTAACCCACTGAGACACCCAGGCACCCCTGTTTTCTTATTTTTAAGTCGTAAGGCTTCCTTATATATTCTGGTTGCAAGTTCTTTAGTGTTCTAGAGTTTACAAATGTTTTCTCCCAACCTATAGCTGCTTTTTTCCACACGAATTATTTTAGTAGAAAGAATTTAAAAGGAGGAATTATTAACCTTGTGAACATACACGTCAACCATATACTGAAGAATCATAACGCAAAAAAAAAAAAAAAAAACCACACAAAAATTTCACTGAGGCAACCACTGTAAGAAGCAGCCAACACCTCTAAGGATGGAGGAACAGAGGGAAGAGGTAGAAATGATGGGACTTAGAAGCATGGAGAGAGAACCACAACTCAGTCATCTGAGGAGAGGATCCTACGCCATTGGGGCTGGTGTCTCTGTGAGGTACAAGGAGGCTGGTTCTTGTTGTGTTGGGATAACAGCAAACCAGAGTCAAGTGCTGCACCTGGAACTAACTGCCACTGATGGGAAGAAGTGGGAGGGACCACTAGCTGAAGATCAAGAAACCCTTTTTCCCTTTTTCCTCCTCCAGACTTCCCATCTCCATCCAACAGCCCCCCTCGCCCCACCGCCAAGCAATAAGGTGGCAAAAGCAGAAATATGGCTTGTAGAGCCAGCTTCAAAGCCTAGAGTCTAGAAGGGAGGGATTGAAGCTGGTAGGCTGTAGCTCAGTGACTGACATGAGGAGGTGGTGCCATTCTTCCTATTTTACAGGTGAGTACACTGAGCAGCAAAGAACTTATATAACTTTCCCCAGATATTCAAGCTGGTAAGTGACAGCTGGGATCTGAACTCACATGTCTGGCTCCAGAACTCCTTTACTTAGTCAGCCCTTCCAATCCAGCCATATGTTGCAGAAAGACAAATGGTTAGCAAGCAGTGCTCCTTCCTGTTGTGAATTCTTGGATCATCTGTGGTCCTGTGGTCTTGTTTGTTGAGAAAAACCACAGGTTTTCTGAATTCTTGAAAGCGTAGGAGAACTGTAGCATTCTTGATCCTAACTCAGATCCAGTCTGCAACAGAAACCAATCTACACCGTTCATTTCCCTTCCCCACCCCCTAACTCTGTCCCCGACTTTCGATTTTCCACTTCCTACAATATTAAGCTGGTTTACTAACAAGGGTACATGGCTTTTCACCCTAGTGTTACCCATGGGGAGTGGACGTATTTGGCATTAGAGGACAATCTCTCTTAAGAGTCTAATTCACTTGATTCCATGCTTTTCAGTTGCTTATGCCCTTCTCTCCTATTTTTTGGTTGCTTTCTAGTTCTCTGAGTTGCTTTCTAGTTTCTCTGAATTTAGTTCACTGTTTTAACTTTGGGCTCGAATTTGATGCTTTCATTGTTTAGCTTGCAAATTCTGGGATAGTGATATTACTGTGGTTTTTCCCAGCTGAGAAATTAAGCACATTTTCTTTCTCTCTTTCTTTATTTCTTCCTTTTTTTTTTTTTTTTGCCAAATGAGTCACAATATTGATGTGACCCATACATAATCGGTTCAGTAGTCTGTGTGGTACCCCTTTGCTTAGCATTCAAAAGTGACATTTTAAAATACTTGTATGAGTATGGGCAAATAATTTTCCATAAACAAATAGTGTTGCAACAAAATAAAATCAGCTGTCTGGGATATGCATACAGCATATGAACATTTCCCCATTCTATGGATATCCATGTAGGAGATATATATTTTCCTTCACAGATGTATCCAGACAAAAGTCTGGACCGCAAATATCCAAGTGCACATTAAGAACATCAGAGAAGATAACAATTTTTGGCGGGTGGATTGTTAATGGTCAATTAATTTCAGCGAACATTACAGCCTACTTAACTAGCCCTTGGGTGCTTAGTCTATTGAGTGTCCAACTCTTGTTCTTGGCTCAGGTCTTAATCTCAGGGTTATGAGTTTAAGCTCTGTGTTTGGTTCCCTGAGAATGAACCATTCCATCTTTAGCAATAATTTGTTACTGTTTCAAAGGGCCACTAAAAACAGTGCAAATTCCTCCAGAGTGGGCAGGACCTAAACCTGACTCTAGTGTTGTAGCTGGCGGCACTCTTGGGTCCACCCACAACATAAAAATCCGGCCTCTAATGATCTGGGAGGGGATGAGGAAGCTACTTTGTCTTTTAGGCTCTTGTTCTTTTCTGGTCAGGGGCCCTGTGAAATAGAAATTCAAGGTCACAGTTCTAAATGTATGTTGTTGATGTGGGACCAGCAGTAGCGATAGATCTGATACTTGCATTTAGGTATTAGTAGAGTTCTTGATTCCTCCGTGACTTCAGTGTTTCCAAGATGCTGTTTATATTCTATTGTTTCTAGAATCGGCTGCCTGTGATTTCATTATACATTATCCAGTGAATGGTCAAATAATGAATTAATCATACTCTGTGCCCGTCATTGATGTGCTTCTGAGTAAAGGAAAGTGTCCGTGCTTAAGTCAGGCATTTCCCAAAGTTTTCCTAAGAGTTGCTTTAAAAAAAAAAAAAAATTCCATAGGCAAATAAGTTTGAAATGCTCTATGCCCTAGTCTTCTGCTAAAGATTTGTAAAGCTTATTAACATATTAAAGGTCTGAGAAGTCCCACAACAAACAACACTGGTGAATTTTGTTAATCCAATGTGTTCTAGTTATGTGACTATTAGGTCTCCACATAACATCTAATGGGATAATGTATATATTTGGCATATTCTGCTTCGGGCAAATTTTTCGAGACAACAAGGTGCTTGAATTTTCCTTGGAAATAACATCAAAGGGAAAAGGCTTCTTGTACTTATTTGCACAGCAGCTGCCCCATTTTGGGACAAATTGTGAAGTAAATGAAATGGACTTTTGATTCGATGAACCTAGGAAATACTTAGTTCGAAGGTATTATATCAGTTTTTTAATATTTGTGAAGTTATTTTTGCTTTTTATTTATTTATTTATTTATTTAAAATATTTTATTTATTTATTTGACACACAGAGAGAGACATCACAAGTAGGCAGAGAGGCAGGCAGAGACAGAGAGGGAAGCAGGCTCCCCACTGAGCAGAGAGCCTGATGCAGGGCTTGATCCCAGGACCCTGAGACCATGACCTGAGCCAAAGGCAGAGAGACTTAACCCACTGAGCCACTCAGGCGCCCCTGCTTTCTATTTATTGATGGTATAACCTGCCATCCTTTCAACTCCTGTGCTGGAATAAACGTGTTGAATATTGTTGATTTGGAGGATAAATCTCTTATTTATGAATGGATATTAAAGTTTATTTGCAGACCAGGGTTGGGGAGGTAAAGATACATATTAAAAATGGACATAAAACACAGCATGAGACATACTATGTGGGGGCTGCCTGGATGTGAGAAATACACAGAGCCCTGCTTTGATCTAATGAGATAGTTTTGGTAACAAACACCTATGAACGGCATTACATACACTAACGTGATTACTAATAATTTTGGAGCCTTCTCCAAGTGCAGGCTCCTCCATCAGACTGTGAGCTTCCTAGGATGTTTCTGTGGTTTTGCATTCTGAGGTCCTAAGCACATGGTACACATGAAATTATTGCTATTTTTTTGAATCTTCAGTGAACAAGTAGAATTGGAAGCCGAATGTTTTGACCCCACCTGTCATTCAGGTCCTGTTTCTTTGCCTTGGTAATGCTATTTGCTTCAAGCAATAAAGACAAACTGTTTATTTTAAATGCAATTCAGAGTAAATTTTATCTGTAGAAATGATAATGCAAAATAAGAATGAAGATGACAAAACACTGTGCATGGTAAAATTTGGTATATTTGGAGAACTGATTTTAAAACCAAATCCTTGGAACGCCTGGGTGGCTCAGTTGGTTAAGCGCCTGCCTTCAGCTCAGGTCGTGATCCCAGGGTCCTGGGATCGAGCCCCTTATCGAGCTCCTTGCTCAGTGGGGAGCCTGCTTCTCCCTCTCCCTCTGTCTGCTGCTCTCTGCTTGTGCTCTCTCTCTTTCTCTGTCAAATAAATAAATAAAATCTTTTAAAAAACTAAAAAATTAAATTAAAATTTAAAACCAAATCTGTTTGGTAAAATTGAATCTGTGAAAACTGACCTGGGAAAAATTGGACTTGATGGAAAGTAATCAAAATAATATAAAATTAACAAGGCTCAAAATTGCACGTGGTTAAATTTATTATTGGCTAAGAGTTCACATGACAGCATTTAGATTTGCAAGATTTGGTCCCAGGAAAATAACTGAATTTGGTAGAAACAATGAGGGTAAAGGAAGTCTCACAGACACTGTCTTGGATCCTTCATTTCGATGACGGGTTTCTGGAGGCAGACCTGCAAAGGCTGGTATTTCTCCCATTCTTTTCCAGAAAATGCAATATTACAGTTCTCTACCATCCTGCATGACCTTTCCATTATCACAGCTGCTGCTTTCATCTCCTGTATTAAACTGTTTGCCATCCTCTTTTCCCTAGCTCAGTTTTCCCCAAAGTGCTTTAGCATCACCTGGAATACTTCCTGAAAATCCGGATTCCTGAGTATTCCCCCCTAAACTACTGAATCTGAATCTGTAGGGTTTGGCTTAAGAGTCTGCATCTTTACAGCATATTAGGTGATCCTTTTGCAGATTGAAGTTTGAGAACTAATGGCTAATATGTAAGGGCGGTGATATTGGGTGGGTGTGGGAAAGGACAGGAACAGGACCATTGGTGCAAGATGTGAGGACAGCACAAAGTCATCTGTTCACCGATGTATGCAATCTTTCGGCACACACTTTGTGAACACTTCCGTGTGGTAGGCTCTGCTCTACGTGCTGAGGGTGTGGGAGGTATTCAACAACATCAAGACCCTATCCTCATCAAGTTTACATTTTAATGTGAAAGACTGACTCTGCACAAGTAAAAAGTATGTATTTTCAGATAGTTTTTTAAAAAGATTTATTTACTCTGAGACCATGTGAGTGCGTGGGGGGAGGGGCATAAGGAGAAGGAAAGAGAGAATCTTCAAGCAGAGTCTGAGCTGAGTGCTGAGCCCGACTCGGGGCTCCATCCCAGGACTGTGAGATCATGACCTGAGCCAAAACCAAGAGTCAGACTCCCAACCCACTAAGCCACCCAGGTGCCCCTGTTCAGATAGGTTTTTTTTTTTCCCTAATTTTTAATTTTTTAAAAAGATTTTATTTATTTATTTGACAGAGATCACAAGTAGGCAGAGAGGCAGGCAGAGAGAGGGGGAAGCAGGCTTCCTGTTGAGCAGAGAGCCCGATGCGGGGCTCAATCCCAGGAACCTGTTATCATGACCTGAGCCGAAAGGCAGAGGCTTTTACCCACTGAGCCACCCAGGCACCCCTGTTCAGATAGTTTTAATTGCAATGTATAAAGTGTAAGGAAGTTTTCATATATAACTTTTCACCGCATCCTCCAGGGCCAGGAACCCATAGGAAGGGAGATGGTAGATGAGATCCTGACATTAGTCATCTCCCCAGGAAGGGAAGTTTTCTCCTCTGCATTCTCCTGATAAGATTTCCTCTACTTTTCTTGGAATGTAGGTTGTCATGGTGATAACTTCATGTTGAACTGGTGGAGCATTGTGAAAAGTTGCATCATGAGGAGGAATTTCTACTCTACTAAAGTTTTTGTCAAAATATACTTTTTAGGTGGACATGAAGAAGGTAATAAAGGCTGATGAATCATCTGCTTGGGGCTGGCAAGGCAGCTGTGGCTAGACTCTTCCTCCTCATTTCTAGAATATATTGATAAATTAAGTTATTTTAGTCATTTTACCAGGGATATTTATTCAACTGCATTCATAATATATTGCTTTTTCCTTGAAAGTTCTGGGGGTCCTGCAAAGCCAGTTAGCACTGTGGTTGGTATATAGCATACCCGGGTTATGCCTTTAAAGTGTCAATGTGACGCAGTATAAAGTTTAATTTTCTGTTGGTAATTTTGCTTGTTAAGGACAAAAAGGAAACATCACAAATTGGCTACATTTTCCCAAATACCTGGACAGTTTCCATGTTTCCACTAAGTCCATTAGGACTGCAGGAAAGGTCAAAAATATCCTAGTTGTGGGTGGCGGGGGACTGGATGCATTGTGACATCTTGTAAAGTTCCAGGCCTTGTGTAATCGCAGGATGGAAGGAGAGAATTTGCTGACTCATCTGTCATCCTCCAGGTGCGTGAAAGGTGACAGAGAGAGGGATCACGGGGTGCTGTAAAATGCTGAATATCTCTTGCAAAACTCAGTTTTTATTTCCCTGCTTATTTGCTACTGGGAAGGAGACATAGTCCCATTGTTTATAGGAAAAGTTGGGAAATCAGGTTTTGATCTCTCACAAAGGCATACTTAAGCAGGAAAAGGAAGAGTTTCAGGAAAGGGGCACTTGAAACCGAATGCCTGGAAAAGCATCTCTTCATCATAATATCCTTTTATTCTTTGGATTCAGTTTTTAAGGAAATGACAGAAGCCTCATTGCTTGCAATACTTAAAACCGTCTCCTGGCTTCTCTGAAGAATCGACTTGCACCTGTGAGGAACTGGGTCAATTAACATAAGTTGACTCTTCACCGTTTTCAGTGACAGTTGGTAAAACAGTGACTGCTCCACATTTCACCTCCATCCCCACCCCAAATCATTGCAATGTCTTCTCGGCATTACATAACCTCTGGGAAGGGCAAATCTGCATATCAGAGAAATTAACAGTGCTTTGGACATTTCCCTATGTCTTCCCAATAACAGCAGATAAGTTTTTATTTGCCTTACACTTGGAGACCTAGAATTTACTTGCTTGTAGCTTCTTCAAGTCTTGTAAAAATTCCATCTTGTGAAAATAAAATGGACGCAGCATTGCACTAGAATTTTGAACTTGCCCAAATGAATTTTATTTTCAGCCTAATATTTTTTAAAATATCAACTCTTGGGAACCTGGGTGGCTCAGCTGGTTAAGCGACTGCCTTCGACTCAGGTCATGATCCTGGAGTCCCTGGATCGGGTCCCGCATTGGGCTTCCTGCTTGGTGGGGAGCCTGCTTCTCCCTCTGACCCTCCCGCCTCTCATGCACACACATTCTCTCTCTCTTTCTCTCTCTCTCTCATTCTCTTTCAAATAAATAAAATCTTTTTAAAAAATTAAAATATCAACTCTTTGGGGGGTATAATTTTCATTTAATAAAGTAACACTCACTTCAAGTGTGAGTTGAGAGTTTTGACAAACTTTATCCCTAAGTAATACTATTAAGAGGTAGTCTGTTTTTACCAGCCCCAAAACTTTCCTTCTGCCCCTCTGCCATCACTCCCCTCACCCTTGACCCAGGCAACAACTTATTTACATTTTGTTATCGTCGATTAGTTGACATTTTCTTTTCAGAGCATTGGAATATGCAACGTGTACTTTTTTTGTTTTAAGATTTTTATTTATTTCAGAGAGAAAGAGACAGAGCACAAGCTGGGGAGACAGGCAGAGGGAGAGAGGGACAAGCAGGTTCCCGGCTGAGCAAGGAGTCCCATATGGGACTCTATCTCAGGATCCCGAGATCACGACCTGAGCCAAAGGCAGACGCTTAACTGACTGAGCCACCCAGGCACCCTGCAATGTGTCGTCTTATGCTGCTTTTGCAAAGCATGTTTTTCAGATTCATCCAAATCATTATATTTATCAGTAGTCCATTGCTTTTCATTGTTGAATGGTATTCTGTTGCATGGATGTACAACATTTGTTCACCTGTTGATAAACATTTATGATGTTTCCAGGCTTTAGCTATTATGAATAAAACTGCCATGATATTCATGTACAAGTCTTTGTCAACACAAAGAAAACACATTCTCTTGGGTAAATATGCAGGAATGGAATTTCTTGGACATAGGGTAAGTCCATGTTTAACTTCTAAGAAATTGCCGAACTGTTTTCCAAACTGGCTGTCTCATTTTACATTCCTACCAGCGATGTATGAGAGTTCCATTCTCCCCATATCTTTGTTCACACTTGGTTTTGCTGTCCTTTGATTATAGCTATTCGAGGGATATAATGGTGGTATCTCATTGTTTTAATTTGCATTTCTCTGATGACTAGTGGTGACGTTAAGCATCTTTTCATGTGCTTCTTGGCCACTAGTGTATCTTCTTCAGTGAAGTGTCTTTTCAAATCTTTTGTAAGATTTTGGTGTGAGAGTTCTTCATATGTCTCTGATACCAGTCCTTTGATACATACAGAGATTGGGAATATTCCACCGCCTCCCCTCCCCTGCTTTGTGAGTTGCTGTTGTGTTTTTCTTAAGGGAGTCTTTCAAAGAATTCAGGTTGTCAATCTTTTTCTTTATGCTCTTAAGTTCAGTTTATTATTTTTAAAAATTTTCTTTGAAATGAAGAGACAAAGTTGACCTTACTGTTTACTAGAGACAGTACTGTGCTGTTCAGGCACAGGCTTTGAGCAGCCCAGACGGTGAATCTTGTATTGAGTTTTGAGAAAATGTCGAGTTCGGAGCTTGGTGAACTTTCAGAGCCCTAAGTGTGTTGACATCCTCTGGAGAAGTGATACCTTGGGTGAGACTTTTGCTGATTGGTTGGCACTCAGAGACGTGTTTATTGAAGTGTGTCTCTTTTTTGGTTGGCTGATTTTCAGAATCAAGGGGTTGTCTTAATTGGGCTTGCAAAAACATGTTCACAAGTTGATTTATCATTGGTCCATTGAACTGAAGTCTGGTTCTGATTTCTGGCTATTGTCACAGAAATGTGGGAACTTACATTCTTTAGTCTCCCAACACATCATCTGCTGTATTGCTCCTAAATTCTGAAACCAGGAACTGAGCATCTCAGGTGAGAATGCTGACTTTTATTTTATAAAGTTTACACGGAAGTTTTGAAAGAAATGGTGCCAGATGGCCTGGAGATGCAGGTCTTTTTTCCTTCAGTCCAACCAGGTCCACTTCTAGGGCAAGCTTGGAGATCTAGATTGATTGTCAGATCCCTGGTGCCACTCCAGGACTGAGCTAGGTCTCCAAATTGGTCTCTCAGGGAATTTGAGGTAATATGGAGGAACAGTCCCCACTTCCTGGGTGTTCCTCAGTGCAGATCAGCTTGAACTAGAACAAACTAACTGCTGACATTGGGGAATTTCCCTTGTAAGTCTGTTAGTGTGCGTGTCCGTTATTGATGCTTTCTTGAGCATGACGACGGAGTTCTTCCCTTATTCCAAGAGGCTAGTGAAGGTTTTTTTGTTTGTTTGTTTTTTGTTTTTAGGATCATGATGTGTTTGAGAGAAGTACCATATCTAAAAATAATAAAGTGCTTGCTTTTTCAAATCTTGGACGTGTCAGTTATTTTAATTGTCCAAGCTGGCAGTAAGGAGGAAGGGCATCTGAGGGGTAGGACGGCTAATGGACTTTCCTGTGGTGCACTGGTTAATGGTGCCAGGCATGATCTAATAGGACAAAAGCCACTGAACCTCTCTGGGAGGAAGTCACAAAGTTTCATGTACATGTGCAGACCCATTTGGAATGTAAGGGGAAAGGGAGAAGGGGGAAAAGGGCTTCTTACCACTCTTGCTGTTCTGCTTTGTAGAGGAAGCAGTGGATGTGGGTGGAGTCATAGTCTGGGACTCTCAGTCACAGTGCTGTTCCAGATTTTACCAAATCTCTTGCTTACCATGATGGGAAATGCTGTATTTGACTATTTACGGGACTGGTTATATGAAAATTCTCTGACTTGAACAGACAATCGAATTCTGTCCATGACATAGATTTAATGAGAAAAATATACTTTCTAGGGGTGACCACATGGCTCATTCTGTTAAGCATCTGCCTTCCACTCAGGTCATGATCCTGGAATCCTGGGGTCCATCCATGCGCCTAGTTCCCTGCTCAGTGGGGAACCTGTTTCTCCCTCGTCACCCCTGAACTCTTTCACGTGCTCTCTTTCTCTCAAATAAATTTTTTAAAAAAGAGAGAGAGAAAAATAAACTTCGCATTTGTTGGTATTACAAAGTTTTATCTGTTTCACTAAGATACATATCATATTCTTATTAGTAAGCCTGGTGGTTAAGGGCGCACATCGAGCATTAAAAGGATTGTTTTCCTGTTATAATTCCATCAGTTAGCAGCTCTGTGACCTTGAACACATAATTGTATCTTCTCTGCAAAATGGCGATATAACAGATACCATCATATATAGTTTTCTTATGAAGATTCATTCAGATAATCCATGTGATGAGTGGTGATGTAGCATGTGATGAGCCCTTAATAAATAGTAACTATTATGTTATTTAAAATAATATACAGATATATATGTATGTGTATTGAGAGATGAAAATGAAGAAATGTCAGATGTGGAGATGGGAAAAATAATCCAGCACATGGTAACTGATGTTTCTAACAGAAGGTTCAAGAAGAATTGGAACATAAGCAGAATTTATAGTGTAACTAGAAGAAAGCATTCCAAGGCTCAAGGAAGACCTGAATCTGCCAATTGAGTTTACCATGTTTCAGGAAAAATTAATGAAAATCGCTGTAATCTAAACACAATCTGGGTGGTATTTTTGAATTTCAAGAGTAAGGAAAAATTCTGGCAAGCATTCAGTAAGGGAGAAAGGTTTCCTACAATGGAATAAAAAGCCAAGTTAATCTTAGACATCTCCCTAAGATGAAGACCATATGTCAACAGAATTTTAGAAGAAACATTTGTGACAGAGGAATTCTAAACTATATATGCCTGAAGGAATCAGAAAGACATTCTCAGATTTGGGAGGGCTTAGGAAACATGTCATTTATACACAATCCTAAAAATTTTACTTATAGGCATTCTCTAGCCAAGAAAGAAATGAATAAAAACAAAGGAGGTGAGAAATGTGGGGAATTCACATCACGAAGGGCATCACTGGCGAACACTGAACTCATTTGTATATACGTGATTCTTAATTGTTGAAAATTTGTTTATGGAATAGAATGTAATTGCAATAAATGATTAGTATGAGAGACAGGAAATACTAGTTTAGAATTTATGAACTTGGTTAGAAAATCTTAAATTACTTTTTAAAATAGCAAGTGTGAGAAGTGGCAAGGAGAAAAATAGTAAAATATGTTCATTTTTTAACGACAGGAGAGGGAGTTAATAGATAATGTTCGACTCTCCTGCTGCTAATTCGTGTCATAGGCTCAATGAGTTGTTTCAAACTGCAAGGTACCTGTAAGTAGAATTAGACATAGAACTATACCTTCCAAACAGCAGAGACTGCAAATGGGTATGTATAATGGGTGAATTTTAAGACACATGAAGTATACAATAAAACTGCTTTTAAAAAGTATAGAAAAATAATGGGGTTCCTGGGTGACTCAGTCAGTTAACAATCGGCCTTCAGCTCAGGTCATGATCCCAGGGTTCAGGGATAGAGCCCCACATCAGGCTTTCTGCTCAGCGGGGAGTCTCCCTCTCCCACTCCCCCTGCTTGTGCTTCCTCTCTTTCTTTTTCTCTCTCTCTGTCAAATAAAAAAAAGTCTTAAAAAAATAAAAAGTACAGAAAAAGAAAATATAATCCATGTTTAAAAAATAGACTGCAAAGGAAAGAACAGGGTACTATACAAAATAAAAAACACAAAGCATGATAAGATTAAAACCCAGTGTTCACTGATGACTGCAGTTAGTTCTGTCAGTTCAAGTGGGTGCTGTTCATCTATGTACTAACCAAAATTTACAGATCAAGTTCATTAACAAGAGAGTTCCACAGAATGCTATGTAGAAAAGCAGATGCGAGTCAAAGAGCTCTACTACTATTGAGCTTCTAGCACTTCTGCCTTATATTCTTTTATTTATTTATTATGTACTTATTTAAAAGAGAGAGTGTGAATGAGGGGAAAGGCAGAAAGAGAGGGAGAAGCAGACTCCCCACTGAGTGGGGACCCCCCCCTACTCAGGGTCGATCCCAGGACCTTGAGATCACTGCCTGAGCCAAAGTCAGGTGCTTAACCTACTGAGCCACGCAGACACCCCTCCAAACTTATATTTTTAAAAGTTTATCTTTTCCATGTTACCATGTTAATGCTATCTAATACGTAAAGATTGATGACTGTTACCTCTGTATTGTAGATTGTACCCATTAATCCCCTTTGCCCTCTTACTCTTTTTCTGCCTTGCATTATGTAATGAGTGATTTCTTTGTCCCTCTCCCCTTCCTCCCCTCTACACCTCCTCTCTTCTTCCCTTCCTTTGTTCAACATGCAGTTTATGAAATGTTTACTAGCTATCAGGCACTGCATGTATGGTGGGTATAAAATTGTCTGTAGAACAGCTAAAGTCCTTGCTCTCATGGAACTTAAAACCTAATGACAAGTTAAAATTGTGACTCCTGTTTTCATTATTTGCCTGATGAAGCTCTGCCTGTCCATCTACCATAAAATATTTTTGTAAGTGAATAATGAAACCCAGTCTCTTTCATTGTAAGCTTGGTGTTGGGAGAAGTCTCACTGCTCCTACTGGAAGAGGCACAGGGGAATGATGGGAGACATTAATTTGATTAAAATTGCCAAAGATGGGCATAAAAATGCAAACCCATGCTTATCATTTGAGCTAGCCTTTGGGAAGAAATTGTGAGGGAGACAGAAGTATGTTTTGTTCCCCGCTGTGTGTGCCTTGACTCCATTCCGGGACACTTTGCTTTTCCCTTTTCTCTCCTTGTATTCGCCCTCCTACAACATTTTGCTTCCTCAGACTCATCCAGGTGCCGGGATGCAGAAGGAATTGTTGATGATGTAGGGCACTGGTTCTTCAAGGGTTTTCTCTGGACAAGAAGCATGAGGATCACCAGGGAGTTTTGTTAGAAATGCAGATTCTCAAGCCCTGTCCCGTCTCTACTGAAACCGAAACTCTTGGGGTGGGGCCCAGAAGTTTGTCTTTAGGGGCGCCTGGCTGGCTCAGTCTGTTAAGTGTCTGGCTCTTGGTTTCAGTTCAGGTCATGATCTCAGGGTCGTGGGATGGAGCCTGGTGTTGGGCTCCGTGCCCAGCAGAGACTCTGCTTGAGATTCTCTCTCTCCCTCTGCCTCTCCCCTGGCTCACATGCCCTCTCTCTGTTTCTCTCTCAGATAAATAAATAAGTCTTTAAAAAAAGAAGTTTGTATTTAACAAATTCTCCAGGTGGTTCTGATCTGGTGGTCTTTAAGCTGGATGCACGTGGGAATCACCTGCTAACTACGCACGATTGAGTCCCACCCCCAAAGACGCTGGATTTAACTGTTCTTGGAGGTGGCCCCACCATCGGGAGCTTTGAACTTGTACACACAAGATGGAGTACCACTGGCCTTGTTCCCTAGAGACTGTCATTCTCTTCTTATCCCATGTCTGATCACAGTCTGCATATCCTTTGTCCCATTTCCATAAAGAAATCGGGGAAACAGAACAGCCAGCTTCATTATGATCTTACTGTGGTGAGATGGTATGCAAAGTGAATGCCTGGGCTTCGAGACAGATGGCCCTGATTACTGCTGAGGACTCTGGCTCCTACCTGCTAGGGCTGTCAGCGGGCTACCTCATTTCCTTATGGCTCCATCTTCTCATCTGAAAAATACGAATCAAAAGACCTGTTACATCCTTGCCACATGCCAGCCACTCTTAAACGCAGCCCATCTGCGATAATTAATCGACGGTTCACAACGGTCCTATGAGATCAGTACACTAGTTGCCCCCTTCCACAGATGAAAAAACCGAGACACAGTGAGGCTCTAGCACATGACGGATCCGGGCTTCAAGTTAGTGAGTTTAATTCTACATCCCATGCTCCTTACCACCATGCCTTAAAGCCCCAGCGTCACCACTGAGACAATTAGTGGGATTTTTGTGAGGATCATATGTAGTACTGAACGTGGGAAACCTAGTAGTACTTTATTTTCTTGTTTTTTTTTTTTTTTTTAAAGATTTTATCTATTTCTCAGAGAACGAGAACACAAGCAGGGGGAGCAGCAGCTAAGGGAGAGGGAGAAGCAGGCTTCCCACTGAGCAGGGCATCCCACCCAGGCTGGACCCCAGCCTTGGGGTCATGACTCAAGCTGAGCGTCTGAGCCACCTGGATGCCCCACCCTAGTAGTACTTTGATATCTGTGTTTTTCTTCCCCTTCCTTTCCTCCTGTGAATAGTGCTTGATATAGTCAGTTCTTATGGAGGCCCCTGTCGAACATGGTGAGAAGGACGTTGAGGTTTCGGGTGCCAGGACAAACTATAGGTGGGGCCTTGGGCACAGGACTGTCAGTGCCTGACACAAATTAGCGGCCTCCTAATCTGCTCAGACATAGGCTGGCTTTGTCAATCATCATTAAAGTTAATTTTTTAAAAAATGTACCTGCTAATTGGCCCCTGTGGGTCTACGTCCTTGAACCACATACTTGGATAAACCAGCGCTTCAAGATCTTCTGCGGCACAGTTTTTGCCCTCAGATCTTAGCATTTCATTAGCATTTGCTGATTGATTACACAACACCTGGCTTCTATTTCAAAGTGTTGCTACGAAAGAAATGGTCTTTTCTCTTAAGGAGCAACATTTTAAATTCATTTGATTATTGGGTGGAAAAATGTTGCTCTTGGTAAGCCTGGAATTTGTTGTGATTTTGCTGCTCTTTTTGACAGCATTTAAAGTCTGTGGGTAGGATTACAGGAATTGCCTGTCTTGCTTAGAAACAAAGCTTTAAATTGCAAGAAAGTAGTGGCACTGTTTTTTTTTTTTAATTTGTCTTTTTATCAGGGGGAGTGGTGGAGGTCCTATAGTACCTCATTAAAGTTTAGTTTTGAATCTTTAGTATCAAGACGGCTTGTTTCTCTCTGCCTCCTGGAATTATTTTTAAGTACATTATCCATTGTCTGATCTCTAGTGATAGCCATTCAATTCTGCAAAGAGCATCTTGTGAATCCTGGAAGGTTGGGGGACAGGAGGATTACTCACCAGGCTATATTTTTTTATCACCTGCAACCAATAAGGTGGGCACAACAGAAATGAGAGAAATTTTGAATAATTAGAGCAAAGTATGTGGGAAGAATAAGTTAAACCAGTAATAGTGTCAAAGGAAAATAAATGAAACCAACCCCTGGCGGTGTTGAAGATGGGAGAAGTTGAGGTTCTGAGTGGATAAGCATGTCAAGAAAATGTTACTCACTCCAGGAATCAAGGGAGATTAAATAAAAGATTTAACAATATAAGGAGATAGAAGTCCAGACAGAGGGTACAGGGGAAAAGAGAGAAGGATCAGGAATCTTTTTAGATGGGGATTTGGACACAAAATGCTCCAGTAAACTGTTCAGTGCAGACACAATAAATAGAAAACAGTGGTAGAGTCAACAGGTGCTGGTAAAACCTAGATGCCTCCCACAACCTGGGTCAGAGCTGCTTTCTCTAAAGTTGAGTGGAGAGTCTTGAGTGAACCCAAAGCAAGTCTAAAGAATGAAACATATCAAAAGAGGGGTTGTTCAGGAACAACATCTGTTGAAAGAGAAATCAGCACAGGCATCTGGAGCATACCACTGAACCTTCCCCACAAGGGGGAAGTCCTTGGTGCTGGAAGGGTAAGGGGCAAATGAGAGATGAAATCCTTGTCCTGTTTTGTGGTGAGGAACTCTGTGGTCTACATCGGCTGGGCAAGTGGGCCTCTGGTTTTCAGTTGACCTTCATTCTCCTGGCTGGAATGGTCCATTTAAGAAGCTGGGGCTTCTGAGAAGGAAACGTACTGAATGTCTAGCTTTCTGAAAGGGGACCTATAGGCCTCTGCCATTTGTGGAACCACTATCCCCAACTCTGTCCTTTCTCTTCCTTCTCAAGCTCAGGGAAACTGTGTACTCCCTAGGTCAGGCCACTTCCTCTTCATGTCTCAACATCAGTCTCCTCTCCTTCCCAGTCTGGCCCTTCCCAGCTTGACTCCTTGCTGGGCTCAACCTACAGCACAAAGACTGGGAGTGGCCCAAAGAAGCGCAAAGAAGGTGCTGGTTCCCTGTCTTCTACCTCCCTGCCCTTTACTCTTCTAGGTAAGAGGAGCCTTAACTCTTGCTTGGGAAGATTACCTTTTCATTATTCCCAGTCTCCAAAAACAACAGGAACAAGGCAAAAGTTAGGATTTTAATAGATTCTTAGGCCTCAGTAGCTCAATTATCGTTACACATTTGAATTCTCTAACATTTCTCGTTGTCCTTTTCTCATTGTGCTTGTCTGGCAGACTTCTCAAAAGGATTTGTCTTCCCATGTAAATCTATCTAGGGGGAAAAGGCACTCGACCTGCTGATATTGTGGTCCTCATGGCATTTATAGTTCTTATTGTAAATTAATATGTTGGCATTTCGATCTCTCTAAGCTGGGTTAATGAGAATCTGTCCGAGAGATGTGGCCCCACTTACATGCTGACGGACTGGCTTTAAGCTGAGTCTGCAGAGCTGAAGGCCAGACTTGGCACCAGAATAAAATCACCGAGACAATGATTGTCTCTCTAACAAGGCATTTTGGTAGACAGCCAGCCTGCCTCCTGATGATACTTGAGATCCCCGGGAGGATGGATAGTCATCATTTATGTGTGGGTTCACTCATTCATTCACCCACTTGGGTACCAATTCACTTATTCATTCAAGAAAATGGAGTTTTACTTTAATGCTAGGATGGGTTAAGGTAACTGCACTTTCTTGTCTACATCATAATGCTGTGTGACCTATAAGTGCTTCTAAACTGAAGATTAATGCACGAAATGTCACATTCTGTTCTTTATTTTTTTTCTTTCAAGTGTGGAAGTAAGTTTTAAGATACTTCTTTTTTAAAAAGTTTGAGAGGAAGAAGTGCTTCTGGAATGGACTTTCAAAAATGGTACTTCCATAAAAGTAACAAGAGCCCCGGTCAAAGTAATCAGAATCAAAACATTTTCAGAGCTCTGGAAATTTACCAAGGGCTTGCAAAAATCTGAGAAGCATCGATTCAAGAAAAATAGTTATTTCTTAGTAAGAACAGTGAGATTTATGGCATTTTTACACGTCCTGTACCTGTCTTCCTGTCCCCAGCTCTGTGGTGGCCTTGTGACAAACAGCAGCCTAGCAGTCACTGTGGAGGGCACCGTAGACTTCATACTCTTCAGAAAGTCCCATCTCCAGAGCACTGTTATTATTTGACCTGTCTTACAGCTCCCTAGAAAAGCTTGATTCGCAGGGCATCGTCATTATTTGACAGTTTGGAGCTCATCCTGCAGATAAAAAATAATCACTGGGAGTTGTTTAATATCACAGTTTCCTGAGGCTGCAGTGCCACTTGGGGTAAACAAGAGTCTGGCCAAAAATCTACAAGGAAGATGCGAGAAGCAAGATGCCCATAGCCCTTTTTTGAAAAGCTGTGCCACAGTCCAGGGGACCTAGAAGGTCACATACACTTGCAAGGTTGTAATTGTGTCAGGAAAGACCAGAGAATCTCCTCATTTCTCATGTTGGGCTAACCTTGAGACTGTACAAGCAGGAAGGGAAGGCACTCAGCAGAATTATAAACTTTCAGAGCATTATAAGTGTTCCTCAGTACACAGATAGAGTCCTTCAGCAAAGGCCTGAAGACTGTTGGTTCAAGGCATTTAAACTCCCTGTCCAGTCATTGGCTGGCTGTTGAGTTTTCAAGACCAAAACAGGAAGTCCACTCCCACTGCTGCTATTCAGGACTGTACTGTAGTTTTTAGCCAGGTTAATTGGGCAAGAAGAAGAAATAAAAGGCAAAGGATTAGAAAAGAAGAGTTAAAACTCTCTGTTTGCAGGTGGCATAATCTTGTATATAGAAAATCCCAAGGAATCCATTAAAAAAAAAAAGATTAGAACTAATAAATGAGTTTGTCAGGGTTGCAGGATAAACTAATATACAATGACCAATTGTATTTCTGTACACTATCAATGAACAATATGAAAATCAAGAAATCAGTTCCATTTATAATTGTATCAAAAATAAAAAATTCTTAGAAATAAGTTTAACAAAAGAAATGTAGGACTTGCACACTGAAAATTACAAAACATTGTGAAAAAATATCGAAAGACTAAATAAGTGTAAAGACATCCTATAATTCAGGGACTAGAAGGCATAATACTATTAAGATGACAGCAGTCTCCAAATTAATCTATAGATTCAGTGCAACCCCTATCAAAATCTCAGCTTGCTTCTTTGCAGAAATCAACACATCGATCCTAAAATGTCCGTGAAAGTGTAAGGGACTCAAAATAACCAAAACTCTTGAAAAACTAATTACAGAGCTGGAGGATTCATATTTCCCAATTTCAAAACTTACTGCAAAGCTACATTACTTAAACCAATGGGGTACTGGAATAAGAATTGACATCTTGGCCAGGAAACACAACCAAGAGTACATTTCTGTGTAACTAACATACAGTGTTGTATTAGTTTTAGGTGTACAATACAGTGATTCTACAATTCTATACATTCCTCACTGGTCATCCTGGTAAATGTACTCTTAATCCCCTCTTTCACCCATCCTCACACCCACCTCCCCTTTGGTTACCATCATTGTGTTCTCCATTGTTAAGAGTCTGTTGTTGTTTTTCTCTTTTTTCTTTCTTTCTTTCAATTCCCCATAATAGTGACATGATATGATATTTGTCTTTATCTGACCCATTTCACGTAGCAATATACCCTCTAGATCCATCCATGTTGTTGCATATTGTCAACTGATTTTTTTTTAACAAGGATGTTAAGGCCATTCAATGGGGAAAGAATAGTCTTTTCAACAAATAGTAATGGAATAATTGGATATCTACGTGCAAAAGAATGAAGTTGATCCTCCTCCCTCACACCGTATACACTAACTTTCAATAGATCCTCGACCCGAATGTTAGAATTAAAACCATAAAACTCTTAGAAGAAATATAGTTGTAAATCTTTCTGACCTTGGGTAATGATTGCTTTATAATAATGCCAAAAACACAAACAATAAGAGAAAAAAAATAAATTGGATTTCACCAGAGTTAGAATTAAAACCTTTTGGGCTTCAAAGGGCATCAATAAGAAAGTGAAAATACAATACATGGAATGAGAGAAAATATCATCTATCTGTTAAGGGTTTAGTACTTAAGATATATAATGAATTCTTAGAACTCAGCAACAGAAAGACAACCCAATTTAAAAATAGGTAAAGGATCAGAAGAGACATTTCTCTAAGAAAGATGTAGAAATGGCCAATGAACACATGAAAAGATACTCAACATCATTAGTCATCAGTGAAATGCAAATCAAATCCACAAGGAGCTACCACTTCATATCTAGTAGGATGGATAGAATAAAAAGGCAGATAATCACAAGGGTTGTTGAGATGTAGAGAAATCAAAACTCTCATACCCTGCTGGTGGGAATGTAAGATGGTGGCACTACTTTGGAAAAATATCTGGCAGGACTTGAAACAAGTAATCATAAATTTACCCTATGACCCAGCAATTCCATTCCTAGTCATGTACCAAAGAGAAATGAAAATGTATGTCCACACAAAAACATGTACATGCATATCATAATAGCCAAAGAGTGAGAACAAAGCTCATCAACTAATGAACGGATAAACAAAAGGTCACATATCCATACTGTGGAACATTATTTAGCAATAAGAGGAAACAAAGTACTGATATATCTGATTATGCTGCAACATGATCAGTATTGAAAACATGGTGCAAAGGGAAAGAAGCCCACCACGAAAGATCACATAATATATGATTCCATGAAAAAAAAAAAAATATATATATATATAGGGGCACCTGGGTGGCTCAGTGGGTTAAAGCCTCTGTCTTTGGCTCAGGTCATGGTTCCAGGGTCCTGGGATTGATGAGCCACGCATTGGGCTCTCTGCTCAGCAGGAAGCCTGCTTCCCCCCACTCTCTGCCTGCCTTTCTGCCTACTTGTGATCTCTGTCTGCCAAATAAATAAATAAAATCTAAAATATATATATTTGTGTATATATATATATATATATATATATATATATATATATAAAATTCCATTTATATAAAATTTCCAAAATAACCAAATCCTTAGAGACAGACAATAGATTAATGGTTGCTGAGGACTTGGAGGAAGTAGGAGTGGGGACTGACCACGAATGGGTGTGGGCTTTTTGGGAAGATGATGACAGTGTTCTAGAATCTGATAGTAGTGATGGTTATACAATGCTCTGAGTATACTAAAAACTAAAAATATACTAATGCTGAATATACTAAAAACTGAATATACTAAAAACTGATTTGTGTAAACGGGTGAATTGTATGGTACGTGAATTCTCTCTCGATGAAACTGTTGCATAAAAAATTCTGGCTCGACATTTTGGCAAAGCAAACTAAAAGTCTACCTAGTAAGTAGTTCTCTGCCTTGGTGTACATGAAATCACTTGGTGAGTCTTATTAAAAATGAATATTCTGATTCAGTAGTTCTGGGTGGGGCCTGAGATTCAACATTTCTAACGAGTCCCTGGGTAACGTAGATGCTTCTAGCCCTCAAACTACTAGACTTGCAAAAATAAAAAGTCTGGAAAGAACTTCTGAAATATTATCAATTAATGGGCATGGTGATACAACTTGGGTCATTTTAATTTTCTTTTTTTATAACCTTATTAAGTTTTCCAATTCTTTGAAAGTTCTTTAAAAAAAATAATTAGAGGGGCGCTTGGCTGGCTATCAGTAGACCAAGCAACTTGATCTTGGGGTTATGAAGTCAAGCCCCACGTTGGGCATAGAAATTACTTAAAAAGAATCAGAAGTAAATAGCCATTTCTGAAAAGGGAAGAGAAATCCTTCTCAAGCATGTTATATTTGTTTTAGGCTAGAGTTATTTTTCTACCCTGCATTTCTGTCAGGAGAATTAATTTTGTAAAGCAATTGATGAAAATCTAAATTATATGCATTTGTATTATTGTTGCTTTTATATTTTCTTCTTAAACATTCTAGTTAGCTTTAATAAGGCAATTGAGTTTAGTTAATTATAATTACTACTGTTATTTCCTAAGGATCAACACTGTCATATGGTATGACTGGTTCTTGCCCAGAGAACTGGAAAATTAGTTAAAATATCTCACAATACCCAACATCTATTATGCTTCATTGCCATGAAAGACACCAAAGAAGAAGGGATTCTAAAGATTTGATTTATGAGAAGTTTACAGTGATTTTATTAACCACTGGGTAGCTTATTACATAACAAGGCTCACTTTATTTTATTTTATTTTAGTTTAGTTTTTAAAGCTTTTATTTATTTGAGAGAGAGAGCACAGGAACAGGGGAAGGGGCAGAGGGAGAAGCAGGCTCTCCGCAGATCAGGGAGCCTGACTCGGGGCTCGATCCCAGGACCCTGAGCCGAAGGCAGACGCTTAATCAACTGAGCCACCCGGGCGCCCCAACGCTCATTTTAACATCATTGACAAACATGGAGGTTTTTAGATTAAATGTGATGTGTCCTGAATACATGGGCCCACAGTCCTTTTGAAAAGCTGGCCTCTGGTTTGTCGCTTCAGAGCGGAGCTGCTGCTGCAGTAGCTAAATCCTCCCATCGCGGGTGCCACCTTTGAGGTAGTTCAGTGACTTACCTGTGTGCTCCAGCCAGTCTGCCATTTGTGTCACTTGTATCATTACAGGGAATGATTTTTTATCTGAAACTGGAAGCCAATTTCTTTGCCACCTACTCTCTGACTTTCTCCTCTACTCTTACCCCAGAGACATTTTCTGCAGTTTTTATTTACTTAGTTATCCAAAGAGCCCACTGACAGGAGAAGCAGTGGTTAGGAGAGGTGGGAGTAATTGCGTAACAGGTGGAAGAAATAAATTGTCAGCCACGGTGATACCGACCTTCTTCTCTATTTTTCTGTCTCAATTTCTGCTCAGTCCCAAACATACTTTATGAGAAGAAATTTCAATACTTTATGAGAGTAGATTTCCTCAGCCTGGTTTTTTTTCTAGGACACCAGGGTATTTCTCATATTGAATTAAGTCCCCGTGACAATTATTCTTTATTTTCTAATGTTTATGGTCTTCAGCTAGCTTTAGATTTTAGAACACTCTCCAAAATAAAACCTTGATTTTTATGAATGTGTGTTGACTAGTGTTGACTCGTGAAGGCTCTTTCTGACGAAAAGGAAGAGAAATAGGTAAGTAAACCTAAATCCCAAAAGGGAAATCCAGGTTGTCTCACTGGCTTCAAGAACAAGAAGGCAGGTGGCGGGTCTGAAGGAGGGAATATTGGAAGATCACAAAGACTCCTTCATTCTTCTCTCTCTGTAGAACATCTCTCTTTGCCCTTGAGTCTACGAGATGGAAAACTTGGCTACTCCATCACCTCTAAGTTTGTACTGGTAAGATTATCAGTTCAGCCACAACGAGAGGGACCAACTTTTTCTTGGGCCTGTTTTAGATTCTTAGGAAAGGGAACTGGCCCATTTGTTTTCAGTTGCCCACATTATGTTAGGTTTGTACAAAATAGTTTCCTCACACCCACCGCCACTGGGCGCCATGAAGGAGGGCAAAGATAGGGAGATGGAGATGGTACAAAATGACGTGAAATGGTGTTGACATAAGAGATAACAGCCCAGGAATGAAGGACTCCAGAGGTGGATATGCAAGGATACCAGAGAAAAGTGATGAGAGATTGAAGGACTGGCTGGAGGCAGTCGGTGCGGCTAGTAGCGGTAGAGTTATGATGCTTTACTCTGAGCTCCCCCAGAGGACTGACAGGGGTATCGTATTAACGGTTCATCACTGCTTATTCTAGGGAAATCAGGGGCATCCTCTTTTTCTCCAACACATCGTCTTCATTATATCCTCTGTGTTTTTACCGTGAAATGTGAATGCAGAAGCACAAATAATGAAGAATTAAGAAAGGGAAAAGAAGGAAAAAAAACATGTCCAGAGGTTTTCTTCCTTTTTTAGTTGTAGTGTTTTGCTTGGTTTAGTTGAAAAACATCAGATTAATATATTCAAGGAATACCAGTAAAAAGCTGAAATCAGAGAAGATTGAAAATAAGAGCAAACATGAAAACATATATTGGAGCATAAAGAACATTCTTATAGACCTTGGGATGTATTTAGTTTGAAGTAATTAGTGACAAGTGAGTTTTCCAATAAAATTATACAAATTCCATTAAAGTAAAAATTAGAGGCTATAATTTTACATCATTTAACATTCTAAGAAGTACTCTATATAGCTGGAAACCAAGAGTGGAGAATCTTACTGTTTTTTTTTCCTTTTTTTTTTTTTTGTTTGTTTTATTACCCAACAGACCATTTCACCAGGTTGCTATTAGCTTTTATAGTTATTAAACAATTTATATGAATTGAGATTAAGTTGTACTTGATTTTTGGCCTTCTCACCACACCACCTAAGAAAATCCAAGACTCTTGAGACATTCCTTGGAATTCCTGGGAGGTGGTGGCCATGTTTAGGGTGGTAGCATGGAAAGAAAAATGTAATTATCAGTAAAGAAGACTTCACCTACTTTGTCACATTACCTCCTAGTTTTTCCCAAGTGACAGCACTCTCCTTTACCCCTCCTCCCCCTGCAGAAGCAGTCCATCCTTCTCCCACCGCACCTGCTGAGATCAGAGGGCACCTTTGTTACCCTTCCACTTACTTAGCAAACACTTATTGAACAACTGTCACTTGACAGGGAGACAGAAGGGTGTGAACAAGCAGAAAAGAAGCAGCCTGCTTGGGAATAAACCAGCGTGTGTCATTGAAAAAGGAGATGAGTTAGATTTGGGCCTTGAAGAGAGAGTGGGCATATGATAGTGAGCAAAAATAGGCGTTCCGTGTTAAGCAAACAGCACGAGTAAAGGCTTCTGTGGGTAAACAGTTTATCTTGAGCTCCATGGAGATAGCAAAAACCAGAACCACTTCAACATACAGTTTCTCATAATAGAAAGAATGAATGTTTATTTTAAATTGATCTTTTTCAGGATGAGGAACCAACTGCTTTCAATTTTTAACATGGGTATATTTTTTCTATTCACTGAAAAATGGGTGGGGTTTTTTTTTTTGGTTTGTTTTTGGCAAATCTCTTCAGTTTTTCCTCAATCTTTTTTTTTTTTAATATAAATATCACAAGACTCTCCTGTAAGGCTTTCACCATTCATCAATTCCAGGGTGCATTGTGTGAGTGAATGAGTCGTCCCCAGTTTGTAAAAAGCTGACAGTATCCTTTCCGCCTTTTCAGAGTTCAGTCCCTTCCCACAGGAAGCGATTCTGGATTATCTTCCATGTGAAAATCATAAGGAGACAGAGCTTTACGGGTCACTCTCGATTTTCGATAATTTCCCAAACAGACTGAACACACAGTTTGCACATACAAAGGTAAAGGGAATTTTGGTTAGCATTAGCAATCTCTCACTGTTCCACCTGGATCATTTTTTCACGTTATTTGCGCATGTCCTTTTTCTCATTTTGTGCCGAAATTAGGACAAAGTGAGGAGGCAGGTGGAAAACTGTCCCAGTGAAAGTGGTAACTAACATTTCTAAAGTTTTTCAGTTTACAGAGCCTTTCCACATGTATTGCCTCATCAGTTCTCACATCCGTCCTATGTTTATTGTCCCATTTTGCAGAAGAAAAAAGTGAGACACAGAGAGATTAGGCAACTTCTCAGTTTCTTCCGGCCATTAGTGAGGAGGTTGAGCCCAGTCTTCCTGCCTTTCGCGGCTTATTATAGTCTAGTGGACAGCTGCCATGTCCCGTTTTTCACTCTTATGCCTCTGTTCTTGGCTGGCAAGCTATTTTCCCTCCTTCAGGAAACCTTCTCTGACAAAATAGTGTCCCCTGGGTGCTGTCATAGAAGCCATGTGCCCCTGTATCACAGCTCCCATCACACTGTCTTACTGTGATTTGTTTGCTGGGCTTTCTCCCTTGTTGGTGTTAGCATCTTGATAGCAGGAAGTGAGTCTTATTTGTTTTGATATCCCCGGTGCCTACCATAGGGTCTGACATAGTAGATACTTAAAAACAGTCCATTCTTTTTCTGTTGATTGGGGTAATAGTCATGGTTGGAATAAAAACACCAGTTCCCAGGATCTTCTGTGTACAGCTGACAGGGGGCAAGGTGTGGGAGGGAAGATGTCGTTTGCTGTGCCATTTTCTGAAGGATGGTTTCTGGGCACTGGTCCAGAAGCCGCTGCCCCTGGTATCCTCTCCCTTCCCTGGACATTCTGGGTTCTCGCCTGCTGGAGTCAACATCTAGGCACTAAATTGTTTGAAATTAGAACAAATGTTGGTATTTTGTGCTGTTTTACTTTTGCTGAGTAATTTAAGGGTTTTATAGGTCATTTCTTATTGCTCTGATGGTTTTCTTCACATCTATTCTATCACAGGGGAAATCAGAGTAAACTGTCTGAGGATTCCATTGTGTTCTTCTGTGCTTGAGGTAATCACATTACTGGCAGGGTAACTCAGGTTGGTTGTTTGGAGGGCTGTATAAAGACTTCATGAGGGAATCATAACTTGTCCTGCCACGTATTTTTTTCAGATTAATAGCTTTGAGCAGTCTTCCAGGGGTTGAGTTATTGAAGTTCAAAGAAGACACGCATTCTCAGCTGTGATGATAAGACGCAAGAAAGTGTCCAAACCTGCCAGTTAGCTTGTGAGAAAGAACAATTTGGCATCGAGTATCCTGCAACTAAAATTGTTCTTGGGAGATTTTGTCCAACATTTAAAGGGAGAATATAATTGACCCTATCTGATAGGGCCATTTTTTTCAGCTACCTTAGGGGCATATTCCTAAAGTGACTCATGATAAGCCATTCAATTGCCATTTTACAAAGGAAAAGAAATTATTCTAGATAGATCCTATTGAGATTGTTTCGTTTATGAGTAATGTTTGCTCAACAATGTCCGTTTTCTGTTACCTGTCCTCTGATTTTTTATCAGGTTGCATAAATAGTAAGTTGAAAACTCTAGAGATTTGACCCGAAGACCATATCCTTTCCACTCTGCCAAATTAACGAACTTCAATGCCCCATGACACTGTTTAAATGTTCTCCATAATTCCTGTGAAAACCACAGACACTTGAAAAGTTTTCTCCATATTTTCATCAAAAAAGTTTCAACCTCCTTTTCCAAACTTTTCATAAGGAACCGTTTATGACTTCTTCATTACATGTCGTTTGGAATTATTTTGTAAATACTCCCCATTGGTGAGGACAGCCACCATCTGCAAAGATGTACTGAGCTCTCAGTGTGCCTTATTACGTTGTTCTAGTTCAGAGTTGTGAATTTTATATTGACATCTTCATGAGAATCCTGTAGAAGTAGCAAAATATACATAATTGTCTTGTTTGTTAGAAAGAAGCCTGAGAACCAGTTCTGGTCTGGGGTAGGGATTGGTCCTGAGCTTGGCTCTTGGGTCACTTTATCTCTCCCTTGTCAGTGGCAAAGGCTCTCACTCCCTACATAGTAATGGGAAGTAGTTTAACTAATGAGTCATGTGTGGAGAAAATCAAGATTCTTAACCATTAACTCTAAACACGATGGAACATGGCTATTCTAGGCCCATTCCTAGTATTTACCACAAATTGGTTTATAATGGTCTTTGGGATTTTTGGAGGAAAAGAAGACTTTGTTTTTGTGAAAATAAGAAAATATTATTTTTGTGCATTTTTCAAAGACTATAGAATGGAATTTTTAAAAAATGTGTTTGGCATAACATTTAAGCTAACATTTTCATTAAATAAAAACTGCCAAATCAATTTCAGCAGTGTTCAGAAGACCAGAAAATAATTTGTAATTTACTAAACAGAAAAGGACAGAGACCAATGGAGAAGAAAAAAAAAATATGAGTGTAGCCTTTTGGGTGACTTAGAATTAAAAAAAAAAAAAAAGAAAAGAAAAGCAGAAATCCTAAACACAAATGAATTTTACTGAAGGAAAAAGAAGATATCCAATACCAGATAATTTTTAGAAATTCAGTTTGGGGAAAGAATATTTAGAAAGTATAAGTCAAGACAAACTAGATTTATAAAAACAGCCATAGTTAAACTCACACATTCTCTTTTTGTTATTAGTATGAGTGACTCAGCTGTGGACCTTTCATTAAGAGAAAGAGCCAGAAAATTGTGAAAAGAATCCAGTGAGGAGAAAATAAATAATAGAAATTATTAAGGGAACAATGGAATTAATTTATGAGGAAAGATTAAAGTAGCAAAGAATGTCTGGCTTTGCTTACAAAGGACTCAAGGGAGTGATAATAACAGTCTACAAACATTTAAAAGGTGTAAAACACTGAGAAGAAAGAGGAATTATATAGCGTGGATGCCACATGGGTAAAATAAAAAATAACAGGATAAACTCGAAAAGGTTATCAAAACGGCTTCCAACCAGTGAATACTCCGGGGGACTGAATATTTACTCCCACTGGAAGTGCTGCTGGATTTAAAACATTGGGCTTTCTGAGAAAATAAAACATAAAAAGACCTTCTTTGTTATTACTTATTGGTCTCCTCACTTAGTCCACGAACATCCCAGATCCAAATTCCAGGGAGGTGGATCCAGCAACCTAATTAAAGTAAATTTATACAAATGTTAAAATTAGGAAATTGTGTCAGGCTTACTTAGCCAAGGGCTTGAGCCAATAGTCTCAGCTGATTGTTCTAGCTCAACTTATCTGTCCTTCTCGGCTCTTTCTTTGAGACTCAAGGTAGATATTATACTGGAGAAAACTTTGCCACCAGGTCAGGGTTGCGTTCTCTCGAGGTGGAATGAGGATGCCGTTACACTAGAATGGCACAATGTGATGGTGTCCCAGGTTTCCCGTCTGTCTCCCCTGTGAGACCCTGGACTGCTTCAGGACAAGGACTGTGGTTTTTTTTTTTTTTTTTTTTTAAAGATTTTATTTATTTGACATAGAGAGACAACGAGAGGTGGAACATAAGCAGGGGGAGAGGGAGAGGGAGAAGCAGGCTTCCCGCTGAGCAGAGACCCCGATGTGGGGCTTGATCCTGGGACCCTGGTATCAGGACCTGAGTCAAAGGCAGACGCTTAATGACTGAGCCACCCAGGCGCCCCGCAAGGGCTGTGTCTTATTCAGCTCGGCATCCCTCACACTTCTCAAGGCTCTGTGCATGGAACAGACATTCTACAAGTCTGCTACATGAATGAATGAATGAATGAATGAATGAACGAACGAGTGGGAAAAAGATACGAGTGATGATAGTGCAATTCAGTTCTTCTCCTTTTGAATGCATTACTTTGGTCTTTGGATGTGTTTTTGATGATCAAATTCTTTATACCATTCTTTGTGGCTAAAGGTACTTTTGGAGGAAAAAAGAAAAAGGAGGAGAGAAAGACTATAAGGTGACCCTCCAGGATTTGCTTGAATTTGTGGTTTTCGTGGCCTTGGGGATCAGTCATGTCCTCATGTGAGCATACGGCATCCTCTCTTTCTACAACAGAATGGAGGTGCCTTTCCTCTGTTGTGGCTAGAACAGGGGTTGGCTAGAGCACAGCTTTGGCCTGCTGCCTTGTTTTATATGGCTTATTATCTAACAGTGAGTTTCATATTTTTAGATGGTGAAAGAAAATCGGAGGAAGAATAATATGTTGTGAGCTATAAAAACGATATGGAATTCTAATATCAGTGTTCATATGTAAAATTTTTTAAAAATATTTTATTTATTTATTTGACAGAGAGAGAGAGAGAGAGAGAGTGAGCACAAGCAGGGAGAGCAGCAGGCAGAGGGAGAGGGAGAAGCAGGCTCTCCACTGAGCAGGGAGCTTGATGTGGGGCTCGATCCCAGGACCCTGGGATCATGACCTGAGCCCAAGGCAGCTGCTTAACCGACTGAGCCACCCAGGTGCCCCTATACATAAAGTTTTATTGTAACACAGCTGCGTTCATTTGTGTATGTATTGTCTATGGTTCCTTTTGTGCTACAACACATAATTTGAGAAGTTGAGAGAGATCACAGGGCCTGTAAACCGAAAGTGTCTCCCTGGTCCTTTAAGGAAAAGTTTGCTGATCCTTGCTCTGGGGAGATAATAGAGTTCTATAAACTGTTGCAAAGAGTGGTACTTGCTTAATAAGCCAAATCATTAAAGAGTTTATTTATTTATTTGAGAGAGAGGGAGAGAGTACAAGCAGGGTGAGAGGCAGAGGGACAAGCAGACTCTCCGTCGAGTGAGGATACTGACATGGGACTCAATCCCAGGAATCTGGAATCATGACCTGGGCCAAAGGCAGATGCTTAACCAACTGAGCCACCCAGACGCCCCATAAGCTAAGTCTTTAAACAGTTATTTAAATGAGATCACTTAGTTAATTGTTTTCTGATTTTTTTCTACTTCAGCAATAACTATTTGGTGAGATAGCCATTATTTAAATATTTGAAACTAAACATTTTTCCGTTCTCAAAATATAATTACATTTAATTAAGAATCTCTGAAGTTTGACTCTTAGCCAAATGAAAAAAAGATTTTTTTTTAATACTAAAAATTTTTTTTTAAATGATCAGTAATGATTTGATTGTAGCTCCATTTTTACTCATGAGAATTGTTTGGGAAATGCATGCTATACTCCAGAGGCAGTATTTTGAGAGACCAAGTCTGGCTTGAGAATCAAGGTTACTGACTTTCAAGTCTGGTTAGTAGCAATAAATCACAGTCGTCACCTCTCCTGTCATAACAAAGAATCTGAATTGAGCCATAAAAGTGCGAGACAAACTACACTAGTTCAGACTAGCAGTTCTGTCTCCTTGATGTTCTGCCTCTGCTGTGTCAGAGAGCAGCCTTTTTAAGAGGCAAAAGTAGCTGAGTTCCATGTTTCTGACCCGAAAAACTGAGGTGAGTAGGTGGTACTTCTCTTGCCAGTAATGAGACACATAGGCATCTAGCTAAATATTTACCGAACCATTTTGTATTTTCATCCTGTGCTATCTTATAAGGACCATACATGCCTTGTTTTCATAGCTTTATTATCCAGGTAGTTTAAACAAGAATAATCAAGAAACATCTGCGGGATTATCTGGATAAAGGACAGGAAGGTTAAGTTGTTCTCACATTTGTGGTTTCACCCTGGTGTATTGCTGATAGTCGGCAAATAATTGATCAGGTCCACATGACCTACTTAACATGTTGTTCCATCTGCCTTAGTTATTTTTGTTTTGTAGGAGAGGAATGTGAATGTGTGAGCATGTGTGTGTGTGTGTGTGTGTGTGCACGTGTGTGTCTGTGTACATGCATATGTGTGTGTACATGATTTGTTTCTAATAAATTAGGTAGTTTCAAAATAGTATTGGTTCTATTTGTGAGATATTTTTCTTTTTTTACTTAAGGTAAAATCACGATGGGATCTGTTAGTCTGTTTTTCTAATGATTTGATTTTTGAGCCTACAAAAACAATTTCAGTGTGATGGAATTATTGAGGGAGATAAAAACTGACATATCAGATATTATTTTCTCCTAATTAATATTTGATGGTGTAAAAACTATTATTTCTCCTCCCTATGCTTTTACTTATTATTAATGTAGAATTGACAGGGACTAAAATGTTTTTTTGACACTGACTTCAGTGGTACATTTAATACTTAATTTATCAGATGACTGGCAAAGTAAAGTAAAATTCAGATGTTTCCAAATAGTGAGAGCTAACATTTACCGGGGAATTATGTGCCTGACATTCTCTAATGTTTTACATTAAAACTTCTCCTTCATCCTGTCAACAGTTTAATGAAGTAGTTACTGTGATTATTCTCATTTTATAAATGGGGGCAAAGAGAGGGTAAGTTATTTAAAGTTACTGTGTATTCAGGATTCAGATTCAGACTGTTTAAATAGGAAGTCCATGATTTTAACCATTACACTATACTGCCTCCTAATCATTATCTTTCTGACAACTTTTTTTTTTTTAAAGTAAATTCTACTCCCTGTGTGGGGCTCGAACTCCCAATCCTGAGGTCAAGGGTTGCACGCTCTTCTGATGGAGCCAGCCAGGTGTCCCTTTCCTGGCAACTTTTTTTTTTTTATTTTATTTTTTATAAAAATATATTTTTATCCCAGGGGTACAGGTCTGTGAATCGCCAGGTTTACACACTTCACAGCACTCACCATAGCACATATCCTCCCCAACGTCCATAACCCCACCCCCCCAATCCCCCTCCCCCCATCAAGCCTCAGTTTGTTTTGTGAGATTGAGAGTCATTTATAGTTTGTCTCCCTCCCAATCCCATCTTGTTTCATTTATTCTTCTCCTACCCCCTTAACCCCCCATGTTGCATCTCCTCTCCCTCATATCAGGGAGATCATATGATAGTTGTCTTTCTCCGATTGACTTATTTCGCTAAGCATGATACCCTCTAGTTCCATCCACGTCGTCGCAAATGGCAAGATTTCATTTCTTTTGATGGCTGCATAGTATTCCATTGTGTATATATACCACATCTTCATTATCCATTCGTCTGTTGATGGACCTCTAGGTTCTTCCCATAGTTTGGCTATTGTAGACATTGCTGCTATAAACATTCGGGTGCACGTGCCCCTTCGGATCACTACGTTTGTATCTTTAGGGTAAATACCCAGCAGTGCAATTGCTGGGTCATAGGGTAGCTCTATTTTCAACATTTTGAGGAACCTCCATGCTGTTTTCCAGAGGGGTTGCACCAGCTTGCATTCCCACCAACAGTGTAGGAGGGTTCCCCTTTCTCCGCATCCTCGCCAGCATCTGTCATTTCCTGACTTGTTAATTTTAGCCATTCTGACTGGTGTGAGGTGGTGTCTCATTGTGGTTTTGAGTTGTATTTCCCTGATGCCGAGTGATATGGAGCACTTTTTCATGTGTCTGTTGGCCATCTGGATGTCTTCTTTGCAGAAATGTCTGTTCATGTCTTCTGCCCATTTCTTGATTGGATTATTTGTTCTTTGGGTGTGGAGTTTGCTAAGTTCTTTATAGATTTTGGACACTAGCCCTTTATCTGATATGTTGTTTTCAAATATCTTCTCCCGTTCTGTCAGTTGTCTTTTGGTTTTGTTAACTGTTTCCTTTGCTGTGCAAAAGCTTTTGATCTTGATAAAATCCCAATAGTTCATTTTTGCCCTTGCTTCCCTTGCCTTTGGCGATGTTCCTAGGAAGATGTTGCTGCGGCTGAGGTC